>NC_062228.1:14624405-14953391 GCF_902686445.1 Sciurus carolinensis
GCCCTGTTATAACAGGGCTTTGACTCCACGGAGATTTGCAGATGCCAAACGACTAACAATATCCTCCCCTGAAAAATTGCATCAAGCTTTTAACGGGCAAGTTATTTGGATAATCTGATTGCAGCATAAGAAAAGTGGTCCTTTCTAGAATATGCATAGAGTAGGATCCGAGGTGGCTTTACACTTTGGATTTGTAGCCCAGAAGTTCCTTCACAATAGAATCCCTGCAAAGTGTAATCAGTTCCCACCTATCTACCTTTACCCTAGAATGGGTTATTTTCAGTTCTTTGTAATCTTTATTGAAAGACATATTAATTTTAATTATTTCTGTCCTTTCATAATCATATCATCTCCTCATGCAGTAACAGAACCAAAATAACCTGATTATTTAAAGAGAACCCTTGTATCCACAGGTAAACACAAACAACTGCATGATGATGGAGAATCTTGCTTCTAGGATTATCTGTGGGGAAGGACTATTTTTCTCTTGCTGGCATTACTGTACCATTCTCCATGGACTGATCCTTTTGAAAGTTACATAAAAGATGAATTACTAAAAAGAAGAAGAGAAAAAGTTGCTCAAATGTTGTAGCAATGTCAGAATGCTATAAAAAAGTTTCTGAACTCTCGTGTTTCAGTCTTTAACTTGTGGAGGGCTTCCAAATCTCCAACAAATAGCTTATAGGTCAGGAATGGCCCGCAGAGCACACTTTGAGTAGTGCTGACGTAGAGGCAACTGTCTTACTCTCTTGTGGTTATTCAATTTCCAGCTATACAACTTTTCACCACTTAAACTTGCTAAGAGTTCGTAAATCTGACACTTCAATGGTTTTATTTAAGTAGGGAGGAGTTTTAACACAAAACCTCTAAACAAAGTAATCAAGGGCTAACTAAGATGGAGGGCAATTAATTCCAATATGACTTACAAAGGCATTGTCCAAGAATCACTCAGGAGCTTACCCCAAGGTATCACAGAGGGAGGGAAGGGCTCAGGGTTGGCTGAAGTAGAAAAAAACATGAAAGTGATTCTTTGCTTATATTCCACGAGATAGCAGATTAAAGGGATAAAGAGATAGCTAAAACCAGGCTGGACCAAAGAACAGAAAATCAGCCCAGGCTGTGAGCAGAGAGGATACAACCCAAGCATATATGAGTGTGTGTTTGGGTGGGGGTTGTATGGTCCACCTGGTGGGCAGGCTGATTGGCGCTGAGTAAGGAAGGGTGGAAAAAAGGTTGAGGGAGCATTTTCAGAAAAGGGGTCCAATTTATATCGGTTGCTGTAATTGGTTTGTTTGTGGAGAGCAGGAGGAAGGGGGCAGTGGGAACGTGATGGAGTGAAACACGAGGGCTGCAATTCCCCTGCCTGATGAGTTGGAGAGAAATTGTTAGTAACCAAGACGGTCCCGCAGGGGTTCATTAAGTGACTGGCCCTCCACGATATCCTGTCATTCCCAACCCGGATGCATCAACATTAGCCAGCTTTGCAGTGTGCAATTGTGTGTCTGCCGGGGTGCACGGAGGATCGGGAATGTCTGCTTGCCGTGTGTGTGTGTGTGTGTGTGTGTGTGTTTGTGCCATTTCTTAGGGATACAGTTCAGTTTTCCATGGGAATTAGAATCATGAAGGCCACATGCAATTAAAAACAAAATGGCAAAAAGCAAAAGGTGCTTTCTTACTGGAAACACAAATTTGCTTTGACACTTAAAAAGTACCGTGGAGCTGAACAATAGGAAAACCAAGAAAGGATGTGAACTGGGCGGGCGGGAGGTAGCTGGAGAACTCAAAGGCAGCCAGTGTGAACACGGCCAAATGGGGACTTCTTAACCCACCTCTCAAAGGGAGAGCCAGCAGCATTTGTCTCTAGACTGTGAGGCCTGTCAGCCCCTGGGAAGGGGGGCCCGGGACTCAGGCTAAAGGGGAGAGAGAGCAAGGTGGGGAGGGTGAACCAGCCACATGAGCAGATTGCCAAAATATCTCAGCCTTGGTGGCATTTGAGTCACTGTTGCTTTGGCTTCGGATGTTTCCTTCCAGGAAAGGATGGAAGAAAAACTCTTGCAAGGAGTTTTAAGGTTAGGAGTCTCTTTGGGAATCTCACAAATCCAGAACTTAAAAAAGCATTAAAAAGAAAAAAAAAAGTTTCCTGCCCCATTGGGAACTGTAAGAATTCAGCCTGCTAAGTGCTGGGCCTGTCAAGGGCAGCCAAGAAGCCAGCTGCAAGGGCTGGGGAAAAATCTACACCGATGGAGGGGTCCCCAAACCCCTGCCCTCCAGCTGGAGGCTGGACCAGGCCAGCCCTTGGCCTCTGGGCAGAGGATTCCCCTTTGGCCATAGAGGTGGACTTGACTTCAACCTGCATCCTGTGGTTTGTAATGGTTTCCTAGCTAGCAATCCAAATGGAAGACCTGCAAGAAAGGCATGTGACCATCCCTTCATCCCTCCCTGTTCTCTAAAAGGCACATGTGCTGTATCTGCCATAAAGGAGATCTCTGAGGATCTCCTGGGATCACCCTTGGTTTGGGGTACAGGCTGTGGGTCTGAATCCTCCATCATTAGCAAAAAAGTAGAGGGAGCCACGGAGAAACCACTACATCACCTTATAGAGGTACATCACCTTACCGAGGTGTATCCCAGCTCATGAAGACAGGCAGAGCTTTCTGCAATGACTGCTGTTGACAAGACACCATCCACTGAGCACATGTCCTCTCACCTGAACCATCGTAACAGGGTAACAGGCATGCAAGACTGTGAGGCAGGTGTCATTATTATCCCCGTTTTACCCAGGAGTCTAAGTCTTTGCATCCTGGAGGTCCCACTGAGCCCTGGGTGCACAACCACACTCTAAGTCACTCACTCTACTGCTCCTCCAAGTCCTGTTACATTTTCCAGGTCCTGTTACATTTGCCCAGGTGCAAGGCCGGCCCTAAGCACTTTACATACATTATCTAATTATCTCATTTGGTCCACAGAGCCACAAATCAAGGTGAGCTGCCTGCCCACCTCCTAGCACTTATAAGCTTGCTGTTCCCACGGAGTTGCATCATCCTCAGACCATGTGAAATGGTCCAGGGTGGCAGAGAAATCACTTCTGGGCATGAGTGTGGCCATTACCGATGGCTGTGATGGGCCCTGGGGCTGTTATTTTTCAAGTCTGATATGAGCATTCAGATAACTGGGGAGGGAACCTTTTAACCCTCGTCATTACCACCATCCTCACTGTTCTCAGCATCGGTGGCCAATACCAGACAGGAAATAAGGAGAGACTTTCGGGTAATGTTCATTTTGCAACAAAGAGAAGGTAAATGGAAACTTCCGGAATTTTTTTTTTTTACATTCAGGAGCCATAATTGAAATGAATGTCAATGTTTCCATTCAAATAGTCTTGTTTTTCCATTTCTACCCAAAGGATGATTCTCAGCTGTACTACTTTATATAGCTAAAAATCCTGCATGGTTTAAAAAAAAAAAAAAAGTAAAGCAACATAAAAAAAAAAAAAAAAAAGACCAGGGTCTTCTTCAAACAGAACCCTGTTCTAATGAGGGGATTTTAGAGTTGTTTATGCAGCACGTTGCTTTATCTGTATAAAGCCAAGAATCTCTCCAGGTACTTTCAGTGGATTGATCTCATCAAGCCGCAGATTTATTAAAAAGAAATATAGATAGAGGGAAACAGGCCACTGTAATTATACATTAGTATTTTTTTAAAGAAATAAAAACTGACTCCAAGTTTTTTAGTCATTGAAATGGGCCCTGCACATCATGCATGTGATGTAATGACAGCTTTAGACGAGGGATGCTTTTGATGCATTATTAACCATAAAAAAAGACATTAAATACCAGGCTTGAATGCCATGGGGATGCATATTTCACTAGGAATTATTTTTCAATGTATGCTTAAAGTTTATTTTGGTAAACAGATGACTGCAGGCTGTCAGAGCTGCCGTAAGATTTATGTTCATTTGGAATCTTCTTCGAAGGAGAGGAAATGTCTGGGACCTGCGGAACACCCACAGCAAAATGTAAATCTCTTCTTGGCTCCAGGGAAGGTTGGAGAATGAGTGCCACATGAACAATTCCCCCTAGGAATGTCGTTTCCAAGAGGCATCCGGAGGAGATGCCCTTGGAGGCACACACCATGAGGAGGGATGAGGGGACACACATTCTACCATCTCGGGGAGGAGCTGGCAGAGCAGAAAAACACCTGGACTGGGAAGCTGGCCTCAGGATGCCCCGTCAGAGGCCTTGTTGAACATCAGCTGCAAGGTGTGCCCGGGATGAACCCCTCCGCCTCAGAGTCCGCCCCATTTCTTACACAACTGGTGTGTCTCAGAGATTCTGGTATTGGATATGGAACTTACTGACCAGGTGGGTGCTCTGGTCCTTGGTAAATGATGGAGACATCAC
This sequence comes from Sciurus carolinensis, assembly GCF_902686445.1. Taxonomy (NCBI): domain Eukaryota; kingdom Metazoa; phylum Chordata; class Mammalia; order Rodentia; family Sciuridae; genus Sciurus; species Sciurus carolinensis. The sequence continues at coordinate 14,628,806 of NC_062228.1, forward strand.
TGTCTCCATGTGTAAAGCCCTTCCTTGGGTCTCTGCAGCTGTCACAGAGTTGCAATCGCGGAAGGATCAACTGATACCTTGCCGGATCCAAGACAATTTCAGATGATCACAGAAAATAGTGTCTACCTTTAGGGCCTGCTCCTGCTTTCCGACTATTTGATACTGAAGAAATCTTATCCTCAAAACACTTCCAATTTGGCAGATTCTGATAGCTTCATCTGGCTGCTCTGGGCTCTTTCATTGATATGTACAGAAAGCAGTACATTCTGTTTAACATTTGTTATGTAGATACCTAACCACAAATACAGGGCCAGATGGGCACACCTAACCTATATGCATGTTAAAATACTTTCCTGCTCACATCTTGCCTGTACCTGAAACACCCCAAGTGCCCAGCAGATGTTATTGCAATGCTCAGACTGGAGGGTGGTCTTTATCAGGTCAACGATCCATGATTTGCACTAACAGGATATTAGTGGCATGAAGAACGCCTGCAAAATAGCAGAGAACAGCTCGGGAATGTATTTTCTTTTTGCAGCCTTATCTTCTTGAGCTTTTGTTGAGACTGGTTTATATTCTCTGGCGACATTCCAGTTCCTAAAATGGCATCAAATTAGCCTATGCATTTGTGTCTCAGTTTCTTTAGAGTAATAATTAATTGGGTCAGGGTTTTGGTGATACCTCCTCCAAGGATGGCTGATTCTGTAGTAGCAGCCCTCATCGAGGAAGGATAATGTCCTGCAGCGATTATTTAGGGATATTTAGAGAAATTTTTGGTTGTCTTAACTCGGGGGTGCTACAGACATCCAGTGGGCAGAGACCAGGGATGCTGCTAAATATCCTAAAATGCACAGGATAACCTTCTACCACAAAGACTGTTCTTGCCCCAGTGTCAGTTGTACAGGGGTTAGAAGCCTCATTCTGATGGTGGCCTTGTGCAAGGGTGGCCATTACATTTCATGACTAGAAACAGCTGGGACTATAGTTCAGCCATGTATCATCCAAAATAGATTGCATTTGAATGAGAAAGGAGTCTGAATACTGGTTTTCCACTGAACAGTGCATCTTGTGTCCTGTGTTAAATGGCCAATTGTATAATGGTGTGGTCACCCCTCTGATGCCCACAGAGCTTGCCAGAGGACATTGCAGTGGTCCCAGCATGGGTGCTTCTACGCGTCCTGTGGTTGAAGATGGAGGCGCATCCAGTTCAGTGATGTGCCAGAGGTTTCAGCAGGGCTGGCAGCATCGGGAAAAGACCACTGACCATCTCACCTTTAGTCTCTCACCTGTCAATCTGGAGTTAGACGGGGAGACTGCACCAAAGACACACACTCCCTCCCTCCCTTCCTCTCCTGTATATAGAGATATAGCAAAATGCAGGTTAAGTTGCCTTTAATCTTTAATTCATACACAAGGACGTGCTGCACAGAGTGAAATAAAGAGTAAACTCCAGAGGCAGCAAGTTCTGTAGGTTTGGCCAGATCTTCCTTTTCAAAGACAGACAGCCTGGGGAATCACAAGGATGGCCTTCTATTGCCCTCTTAGATTCTTTTTATGGTGAAACGCTCGCTTTTATCAATTCCTACCCTAACCTCTGATTCCCACGGGCTGGGGGGAAGCAAAGGGCAGAGGAGGGACTGCACCCACCCTTGCTTGTGATGGACACAGGAGACTTGGACCCCTGGGAGGGGGGGCAGGCTGGGAGTGGGAAGATGGTTGGAGGTCATGTGTGGGTGGGGGAGCAGCCCTGGTGGCAGAAGCCTGAGGAGTTGCTTTTTCCACTTGGGTGGAGGGATTTGGTGTGAAACCTAAATGAATGGCTGTCCATTCCAAGCCCCCATAGGCATTTCGAAATTAAGTGGTATCAGAGCAGATACAGGGAAAGAGAAGTCTATTGTTGTGTCCACCATAAAAAATGATGCATAGAGAAAATGATCTTCAAGCAGACTTGACCAGAGAGGGTGAACGCAGGCGGAAGAAATTGAGCAAGACAAGGCCAAGTCCCCGACAAGGTCTTAGGATCTGAAGCCAACGGGGCAACAGAAAAAGGGAATTGGGCGCCAAGAACTCTAACTGGCAGCAGCTGCAGCTGCTACTGCTTCCTCTTTGACACATTCACCCTTGCTTGTCATCCCCAGTGCAGTCCTGCCAAGAAATGAGGGTAACTGGGAATCCCAGCATCTGGAATTGCTGTGGCCCAATGTGCAGTAGCAAGTACTGTCCAGAAGCCTCTGGGCTGGGAACACTCTTATGGGAACAAAAGGAGCCCAGCAGATCAGGACTTTGGAAATCTGGTTCCCAACCAGCTGAACTTGGACCTTTTAAGCTTAAAGTCAAGGCAGCTGTGGCTTTGACATCTCTCTTGGGCTGCTCAGAGGGTCAGACCTTTGGTCCAGATGCTGCTGAGTATTGGTGTCTGAAGAAATACTCTGCCCCTACCCAGAAGGGAAACAGCCTGGCCTCGCATGGGGCCCATGTGACATCCAAATGGTCCCGAGGGAGAGGACCACAAACTGCATCAAATCCCAGCAGAGAAAACCAGAGTTGTCCTCATCTGCCAGACTAGATCAAACTTTATAGACACCAGCTCTAGAGATTGCAAAAAAAAAAAAAAAAAAAAAAAAAAGAAGCTTGGCTCTCTCCTCATTCATTTCCACATGGCTTTGTGCAAGAGATTCCTACTGTTAGCAGCTCTTTCTCTGTATTCAGGGCAGGGATTCATTCATTTGGTCAGGGCTAGCCACGGTGAAATCAAAGTGTTAATTCATCCACTGGCTGAGTATGTCACCCAAAATGAGTAGCTTACTTGTTATAAAGCCAACTAGCAGTACCTTTTGGTCTGTAGCTCCAAGCTAGGCATTGTAGACCGTAAGAAAGAAGAACATGCCCTGCTCTTTGAAAGCTATCGTCCCCTGGAGACCCCAATGATGTATCCATGGAGAAGACGTGCATGGCTGAGTCATCAACCCTGGATATGCCCAGAGACAAGAAAAAGTAGTTACATTTGGTCTGGGAACAGGCATGCTCTGATGAAGTAATAAGAAATCTTTCTAAGATGGAGCATACCTGGCCTCTCATTTTAAGAAATATCTTGCTGACTGTAGCCACAGCACAAGTGGGTGCTGCCTCATCTCCTGCACTTACGTATGATTTGAAGGGACAAGAGTTGGTGGGCAGAGGAAGGACCCAACAAGATAGGCTGCATCTGCTGCTGGTTAAGGAACCACTGAGCAGGAAAAATCCCAGTGGTCTCTGGACACCAGGATGTGCTATTCACAAGCGTGATTCCATCTCATTCCCAGAATAACCCAGGGGGTGGGTGCATTTTTGATGATGTGTAAACCAAAGCACAAAGAGTTTAAGTGACTTGCCTGACTCACTGTGGCAGCCCTGGAAGTAGAACTCACTATAGGTAAAGCATCATGCTCTACATTTCTGTCTGTCCACCGCCCCGACATAGCACAGAGCTCAGATACCTCCGATGGATGTGGCTGCTGCCTTTGATAGAGCCATCGGGGCATTGAGGACTTCTGAGTGCATCACTGATGGCCCCTATCTGAACAGCTATCACAATGGTGGGGTGCTAACCGCTGGTGAATAGACCACAGCCAGAAACAGCTTAGGTCCCTGGACTCTGATGTATTGATCCTAGCAGCTACTGTAGAAGAGAGTGAGAATTTTAAAGTCAGTCCTGAGATACAGAATCTGCAGAGAAGAGGAATGGGCACAAGTCACGCTGACTTCAGAAATGCTGGCATCAGTTTCTGTCTAGAAATGTCTCAGGCCTTGGTTAGAAATTTCCTCAGTTTTCTGAGTTATTTTACCCTGGGCTTAAGGGGCATAAGCAATTAAATTTAATTGAAGATTGGTGCATCATTGTTAAAATTTTTATCAGAGACTGGCATTTGCCCCTTGAAAGATGTGCATAAATTATTCCCAGAAGTGTGATTTTTTTTTAAAAAAAGTATTGTTGGACGAAAATCCTTATCTGCGGGAATACATGTCTAAAATTTTAATGTCCATCAAATGGAAATATATGATTCTACCTATTAAAGTTCTATCTATAATTTTTTATTTTTTTCCAGGACCACATTAAATAAGACAGTCTACAGCAAAAATATCATGGGTGGGACCCACAAGTATGTCTGTGTGTGTGTGTATATGTGTGCCCTTGTTTTACATGATGTTTCAAAAAATCTAAATTAACTGTGAACATATAAAACTCAGGTGACAGTATATAAAAATGCAGATTGATGGCTTCTCATGGAGAAAAAGTGGATTATTTCAAACCAGAGCAAACATTGGACTGAAGGTATAGACAGGCCACTCCCTTCACACAGGACAAGGGCTGGATTCTCACCTGGTTCTGCATCATGAACGTTCATGGCGGACCTGACCCCTAAACCATTTGAACCCTCCATCTGTACCACAGTAGGTGACTCCACCTGTTGAAATCAGTCTGTCCTTGGTTTCTTTGTTGATGGATTTAGTTTCTATTGTGGTTCAGTTTAAGGAAGAACAAATGAAACCCTCCAAGGTAGGCCTAAGCAGGCAGCTTCCAAAGACTTTGTAACAGAAATAAACGTCAGAAAATGTGCTTATGCTCCAAAACGCCGCACACTGGCTCACGCTGTCCCCATTACACCAGGACGGCCACAGCAGAAGGGACACACTCGCTCAGTTTCTCCCGGCCCCATCTTCCTTCTGCTTTCCTTCTTCCTACCGCAGACATTTCCCTCCCTCCAACGTGCGCAGCTGCGGAAGACAGCGCCCCTGATCCCATTCCATCCTGGCCTCATGCTTTGCCTCAGGGCAAGGTCTGTAGTGTTAAGACTGGCAATGGCCTGCGAGAAGAGGCCGATGAACCCCTGGGGCTGCTATTAGTATTGGACTTTAGACACATTACAAGCTAAGTAGGCTTTTGTGGGCTGGCTGGGAGACACAGATCACCATGCAGAATCCTGTTGCTAAGGGAAAATTTAGCCCAAGTTCCAAACAACGCACCTCAAATGAACTTGGGCAACATCATAGCCCCTTAGTAAATCTGGTGCTTCTAAATTCTGGAAGCTAATTGGACTCCCCATTTGGAACTTCTGTTTCCTTCGGGCAAGACCTGTGTCACCTCTCTGTGCTCCTCTAAGGATAAGCCATAGCAAAGGTGCATTTATGGATCTTAAAAGGAGCATGCAACCCATCAACTCTTAGTGGAGGGCCCACTCTGTGCAAGTACTGAGAAAAGAAGAGGAAAACGCTGCTAGGCAGGAGTTCACAGCTCAGCATGTGCGGACGAAGGGCGTGCTGTGTGATTCTAATGACGGCAGAGAAGACCATGCAGATTCAGAAAATGGCAGGACTCAAGATAGTCTCATGAAGCAAGTGGTTTGAAATGAAAGCAAAATATAGGTAATATTTCAAGAAGCCCTTCCCATCAATGAACGGTATTCCCCAGGCATTCCAGACAGAAAAGTACCTGAGTGACAGCCTGGGAGTGATAAATTTCAGAGGGTATGCAGGTGACAGGGAAACTCTGGTTTGGGGAGAATGTGGCCTATTCATCAGGGAGTGATGGAAAACTAAGCTGGAGGATCTGAGTTGGGACCATGTTGGAGAAGACCCTGGGCACAATGGAGGATGTTCCACTTAGGCATCTCAGGACCAGAGCATGGATGGACGGAAGGACACTGAGACCGGATGTGGATGCCCTGTTAAGAAGCAGCTGCAATTGACAAAAGGTAACGGGTATCTTCACAGGGAGGGAGGCAGCATTGCAAAGGTCAAAAAAGCTTACATTAGACAGTGTCTGTGGTTTGGGGAAATCTCAAGAACTCTCTTGCATATTGGTGTTGATGTTAATTCTTCTGTTATTTATCTCACAATATTATTCTGATATAGGTAACCATCCATCCATCTATCCATCCATCCAGTGAACAAGATTTGCATGTGTAGGAGTATTTTTCATATTAACTTTGGATTTGGAAGTTTCTCCACACAGAAGCAACTGGCCAAAGACAAGGGAAACGGAATACTCCAGGATGATCCATCTAAGTAACACACTGTCTGTATTACAAATGATGTTTTCACACTGTGTTCATTTGCTCGTTAGCATGAAAGAATTAAAAAAAAAAAAAAGACACAGCAGTCAAATGTTCTGTGGCTGTACTAGGGAGTCCCAACACTCGTTCAAATTGTCAAAGGCTCCACTAAGTCCTGGAGTTCAAAACAACAACAAAAACCTGTTTGGCCTTTCATAGTTCAAACTCTGACCACAGATCATTTTTACAAATAATATCTACTAACTTTCCAAGCAATGTATTTCAAAGAGTATTGTTACAAAGTATTATATAAATATAAGGTCTAGAATTTGGTGCAGTTGCTTGATCACTTCCCACTTTCACCTATTACCTCAAAAGTAAATAAAAGGGACCATAACTCAGGGTGCAACCCACACAGAAATTGCTTCTTTTTCTTTCTTTTTTTGGTACTGGGGATATTGAACCCTGGGGTGCTTACCCACTGAGCCACATCCCCAGCTATCATCAACCACCAATTCATGCATCTGGGACTTAATGAGCACCTACTATACACCTAGTACTGTGTATAGCATTAGCCATGCAATTGTACTAAGAGAGGTATATGTCCCTAGCGTAAGGGACTGAATTCACAGTTGAGTCAGTAACACAGAATCTTTTGCTACAAATTGTGCCAAATGTGCTGCTCTGTCTCCTACTCTCACTTTCCCTGTGATTTTCCAAATTATATATACAGAAAGCAGTTTTATTGTAGGAAAATTTCCAAAGTTCCTCATTAAAAGGGGGGTAATTAAGAGGTAGGATTCTAAAAAACTTCTTTTCTCTATGAGCTGGCAGGTCTGAGAACAGACTAGTTGGGCAGGGAGTTAAACAAGAACGAGCTCAAATAAGACAAGTTGGGGACTCTTTTGGATTTTACTCCTCTCTGGATTCCTTGCTCTTCCACAGAGACCACCACTCCCCTGGTCAACTCTAGAGGTCTGGCTCCTGTGGAGTTCACAGCTAACTCCTGGGCATTCACTCTCTGAGAGCATCACAGATATTTCTCTTTCAGTTTTTTTTTTTTTTTTTTTTTTTTTTTTGCGGTGCCAGGGATTGAACCCAGGGCCTTGTGCTTATGAGGCAAGCGCTCTACCAACTGAGCTATATCCCCAGCCCCTCAATTTTTTTTTTAAAATGATTCCTGACATTCTAAAATCATCTAGCAAGAGGGGCACAGTAATTGGTGCTTTCCAATTGTATATTTAAAATAACGACAAAAATTGGCTCTGTATTGCAAATCCGTAGAAGCAGACTTTGCTGATAAGGGATTAAGAGAATTTTTAGTCTGTGTGCCTAGATGTTTGGTAAGCTTTCTATAGAGTGATAAAAGTGGAAGTTCAGCTCTTAAACTATCCCGTTAAAAACTGTATCTTCCGTGCAGTGTAATTCTGCAATCATTAAGCCCTAAATGGGTATTAAGCCTGATGCAAAGTAATGAAATAGACTGCGGAAACACACGCTATGGATTCTTCAATCTGGGGAGAGAAAGGCTGATTCATTTGTTTCCAGGGCCAGGCAAAGACAAAAGACCTCTTCCCAAATGGAACTGCCTCCTCCCCGAGCCAAGCAGTCCCCTCTGCTGTTTCTCAGGGTGGAAAGTATTATTAATGTCAGCACCACCAGTGCTTGTAAAAGATTCATGGACCATTTCCGCCCCTTTCTGAATTCCCCTGTCTGTGCTGTGGCGGCCCAGTGTTCCTTCATCTCACTGTTGGGCAGTCGGTGACACGAGCTGCAGACTCTGTCACGACCCCATCTCCCATCATGGAGTGACAGAGACTCAGAGGTGGGAGGGGCTGGGCTGGGCGCAGCTCAGGGGTAGGGCTCTCACCTAGCAGTGGGAGGCCCGGGGTTCCCTTCCAGGGCTGCAACAAGAAAGGAAAAGTCCTGAAGCTCAAATAAGAATGGTGACTTGCTGCAAATCACGTGCTGGAACGAGGCCAGAATTCTCTTAGGTTCTTTTATTCTGTTGTCTTTTTTCTTCTCTTCCTTTACATTTTTGAAAATATCTGTGGAGTCCTTTTTCGGGACCAGAGTGTGAGGCTGAACCAAGTCCCACAAGATGAGGAAGGACAGATTCTGAGGAGTCTGTCCATCCCAAAGGGAGTGGGAATCCTGAGGACTGAACATAGAAGGAACGAGGAGACACAAAGATGACTGTGAGGACACCAGAGTGGTAACTGTCACACGCAAGACCTTGATGTCAGATTTAGCAGACCCAAGTTTGAAGAGCAGTAGGAAACGAGCATCCATTTTCCAGTGGGGAAGCCCATCTCACCCGAGTGCCCAAGGTTACTAGCAGCTGTAAGACGTGTCGACACCAGGTCCCCACGGGATACTCTGAGGGAAAGCCACCACCTCTGTGGCATTTTGGCCCCAAATGCATAATCTCCATCTACTGATGGGAAAACATGAGGCACGGCTTATCAGAGGGACAGTACTTATCAATAGTGCCCAGGTTGTGAAAGACAAGGGAAGACTAAGGAACTGTCACAGGTGGGTAGAGACCAAGGACACGTGATGACAAAACGTAACATGGGAACATGGACTAGATCCTGCAACAGAAAAAGGGTGAGCCCCACCCCAAATAAAGAAACCTTATAAAATCTGAAGTTGGTTATTAGCATTATATCCATGAATGATGTTACTACTATTAGACCCATTTAGAAGATTAATTCCTTAATTTTGATAATTGTACTATGGTAATCTAAGAAGACATCTTCGGGGAAGCTGGGTGAAGAGTATGTGGAAACAGAGCCATTTTTCCAAATTTTCTGGTGTCTAAAACAATTTCAAAATAATTTTTCAAGAACAAAAAAGAAAAGGCTGCAGAGACAGGGAAAGGAAAGAGAGATATGGGATAAAGATGTCGTATGGCAGCTGACCATTCCCTCTGGAACCTTCTAAATCCTAAAGGATGGTCTGAGGCCATGGGGAATTTGCCGTTTCCCTCTTGGTGTTATCTGAACTTGCATGTTATCATAAGCATAACACACAAGTTAAATAAACTTCTGAGAACAAGTCGTTGGGTGTGGAAGGGGTTGGGGGGATGGCTCCTTTCCTCAGCAGTAGCAGCTGGAGGCCAGGGAGCAGGGAGTGCTTGCTGTCAAGTATCCAGCAGGCTGGGGTGAGGCTGCCGTGCCAAAGCCTGCACTCAGAGAGGTGCACCTGGCCTGGACACTGGAACAAGTCATTCCACTGTCACAGGAAGAGATAGGAAGTGGGTGCCCAGGTGAAAGAGCGGGGAAGAGGGGTCTTTGTCTTGGGAGTTGGCTCCCTGGTGTGCGTATGTTTCTGACCATGACATGGGTTCTTGGAAATGTCCTCTTCATTTGTAAATGCCTCACTGCAGAGTATGTATGTGAGAGAAAAAGAGACATGTCAGAATCCCAAGGAAAACAGCTCAGCCCTGCATTTCATTATGTATACAAAGCCTGTGCACGTTAGTGGTGAAGCTGCAGCAGGGGTGGGAATGTGGTTTAGTTGGTATTTCCAAATGCAAAACAGGTCTCCTTCTCCCTCTGTTTGCTTGTCACTATTTTCCAACAGAATGAAAATACCAGCATTTAAGACGTTGCCAGAAACGTGGTTGGCAAAACATTGAGTTCCTTTTGTATAGAAAAAAGATCTTTTCTTCCAGTGGGTACTTTTCCACGTTCTCCCTGATTCCCGTGGTAATGATGGTGACATCTGGCTCCAGATCTGTGGATGTGGTAGAAAAAGCCACCTCCAGATTCCAGATCCTAAAATCTCAGGGAAGATTAACATGGACGTCAAACTGACGTTACCAATTTAAGGGATTTAAACACTCAGCTTTAGGGTAAACAAAACCCAGTGGCAAAGGTTTTGGACAACTTCAGCGACATTTGACAATGCAACCCAGATGTCAGGAAATGCAAACCTCGTAGACGTATGCTTCCCACTGAATCCTTCATGAGAAAGAAGGGAGTGGATCGGACTAGCTAATGAAGGAAAGAACTAATAATTATTGAGTGACTTTTATGGGGCGGATAGTATGCCAAGTGCTTTTATACACTGTCTCACTTAACATTTGTAACGAGGCAACCATTATTTATAGGTAAGGACATGAGGCCCAGAAATCTGTAATTTGCTCAGGTAACCCCGTTGATAAGTGGCCAAGTCAGCATTTAACTCATGAGGATGTGACTTTAAAACCTTTGCTCTTTAAAAGTCCACATGGACTCTTGAATGTAACACTCCCGTGCTTAAAATCTTCCAAGTTCTCACACTATCACTAGGTCAGCTCATATCTTAGCTCAGCCTTCAGTGACATGGTGGCACCCCTTTCTGGTCTAGGGTTCTGCCACCTTAGGAATGAGTTACCCAAGCCTGGGACTCTCTCACAAATGCACATGGTTTCCTTGGTCTCCTCCACCTGTCAACATGAGCTTTAGGCTATATGATCCTGTCCGCAACAAATCTGCCCATAACTCCTTGCGTGTGAAGGACTTGACAGCCTGGGCCTCTGCTAATATTCTATGTTGATGCCTAATATCTGCTTGCCAAATGAACGAATGCATGAAAGACCGAGAAAGAGCAGGAAAATGTTTCAAATACTTGAATTAATATTTTTCAACATTTAAATAACATTCTATGAATGTGCTATGAGTGCTATGATCGTAATTTATTGTGTAAGAGATATTTTAAACACTACTTATATGTTCGAGTACTTGGTATGTTAAATAATGTGTGTTCGTTCCTACATCAGGATACAATTGGTGAAATCTTTTGCGGTGCTAGTAAGACATGAACTGAGTAGATTCACTTATAGTGAATTACTCTTCACTATAAGTAATTCACTAAAGAAGGATTCGTAAAGATCCATAGTAGATAATATTTAATAGTTTTATTTTTACAGGGCCTCAGCCAGGGCAATATAGACCCCCTACCCTTCCAGCCCAGGGGGCATTTGGAGATGTCTGGAGATAGGTTGGTTGTCACCACTGGCAGGGGTGGGAGAGAATGTGCTGTTCTCATCAAATAGGTAGATACCCAGGAGGCTGTGAAAAATCCTAGATGCTCAGAACAGTCCCCCCACAACAAAGAATGCCAGTGGAGCCCAGGCCGAGATGCCCTGTTTTGTTTTAGTGGTCTGTGCTTGAAAGCAAACAAACTATGTATTGTTTCTTTTTCTGCACTAATTCAGATTTTTGGCCAGCCAGGCTGGTTTGCATTGCCTCAATTTGTCTAAATTAGCAAAGAATGTTAAGAGTTTTCCTGAGGATTTGTTTCTGGAAAAGTCAAGAACACTCTGGATGCCTTCACCCGTCTGCTCGGTAGCGATGTTTTTACACTTTCAGCAACTATCAACTGGTTGTCTGCGACTCAAATTACATAATGAATCCAGCACATAAATTATTTATCCAGATTTAATTCCATCAACTGTTATCTTTGTATTTTTTCCTCTGCCAGCTAATCTGGCTCACTGCATTGGAATTTTGGTCATGCCCATTCCCGTTCTGCACTAAATTATCTCCATAACGTAGTATAAACAGAACAAGCTTGTGTGTGATATGCTTAACTGTTAATTTACCTAATTAAACTAATTCAATTAAATCATTTACATCTTTTTGGTAACACGCCAGTTGATACCACGGCAGAAGTGGGATGTGTTAGAAGATGATTGTTCAGCAAATGAATGGAAAAAAGAAATAATGGACCACAAAATGAGACAACAATCCAAATCTCTTGGCTTGAAAATTAAATGATACTGAGGAAAGGGAAAAAAAAATGCTGCTCTCACGGGCTACTGTGATTAGCTATTTTTCTTAAATCAATTTTCTCTAGAAATTGGTATTTTAACATAGCGATCGTAATTTATTGTGTAAGAGATATTTTAAACACTACTTATATGTTCGAGTATTTGGTGTGTTTAAATAATGTGTGTTCGTTCCTACATCAGGATACAATTAGTGAAATCTTTTGCGGTGCTAGTAAGACATGAACCGAGTAGATTCTTTTGAAGGAATCCGCAAAATAATTTTGCTAAATTACACAAATATCTTTAGAATAGATACATACTTCATTTACAGTCATCATCTAAACATCCCTGTCACGGTGATAAATGCAGAAAAGTAAATTTAAAACATTTTTCTGCCCATAAAAAATCAGCAGGAGAAAAACCCTAAGCAACTGTAGGTAGGAGGGACTTGGTAAACTATCATCTGTCTGTTGTACATGGTCCCTTTGGCTGATAAAGGGTTTTCACCTGTGTGTGGGGTGGTTGGAAGAATTTGGTCTTCTACCTGAAACACATGCATCCAGGACAAAGCTTGTGACAATAATCTGCCTTGACTTATCCTGTGTACTTGAAGCCCCAGGTTTCAGAGAACTTGAGAAAAACCCGGAGGGAAGCCAACTCGAGCAAGCTTCTAACCCCCCAGCCAAGCCCACATGATTCCAGTGTTGGTCACAGACACAAAGACACCTTCCCTGGGTTCCCACATCAGAGGGTACATTTCCTGTACCTTGCTGCAGGGGAGAACAGGCAATATAGTTTATCTTTGGAGTGTTCTTACTTTCTACCCATTTCTCTTTTAAATCCAAGCATCTTTTTTTTTCCTCCATTCAGGAAGCCCAAGGAAATAATTCGTGAAAATAAAACATATTAAGATGTTTTATCTTCTCCTTGGGAGAGCAGATCTGTAGATACTTGTGTCTGTTTGAACTTCAGATAGGGCAAATTTGTCTTCTACCAACAGCAACAACTCTAGCACATCCTAAATTTTCTGACAACTGGGGTCTAGAGTTGGCAAGCCAATGTCGGATACTGGTCCTCTTTAGGAAACGCCAGTTCCCGCAGGCGGGGGTCACCCAATCCATTCCTCTCACTACTCAGGTACACTGACAAGGCACAAGAGCATATCATAGATAATAAAAGTGAGGAGACTTTTCCCCAAGTTGATGTCACCTTCCTGCCCAGTGCAACTTTCCCTTTCAACTTCACAGTTGGTCGGTGGCCTCATGACCCTTCCTGGCACCTGGGCTTAGAGGTGAGCCTACTGCCTGATGAATCGACTTGAATCTCCAAAGCATACCCACAATTCCTCTCCAATACCCATTCGCAGTACTTCCTCTACCCTTCCTGTTGAATTCTGCAGTCCTACCCCTAACTGCCACCTTCGCTGTCTTTCCCAGTCTCCAGTGAATGTGATGGATTGGAAAGAAATCTGACAGACAGATATTCGCCCTGGTCGTCTGCTAAGGTTGCCATAACAAAGTAGCACAGACCAGTTGTCCTAAGCAATGGAAATTCACTCCTTCCTAGTTCTCGAGGCTGGAAGCCTGAGACCAAGGTATTGGTGGGGTGGGTTTCTTCGGAGGCCCCTCTCTTTAGTTTACACATGGCTGCTTGGCTCTGTCTTTCCATGGTCTTCTCATCCAGTGTCTGGGTCCTAATTTCCTCTTAGAAAAACACCAGTTAGACTGGATCAGGATCCACTTGATGGCCTCGTTTTAATGTCAATACCTCATTAAAGGTTCTGCTACCCAAACAGTCACATTTTGAGACACTGAGGGTTAGAATGTCTACTCAGAAATTTTGGGGAGGGGCATATTATAGTCTATAATATTTCCCATTGTGATTCAAGAGTTGTTAGGAAAAATAATTCAGAATACCTGCAACTCTGCTGAGCACCAGCCAGTCAAGATGTTACAGAGAGATGAACTTTTCCTTTCTGTTCCCATAGTGTTGACACCCTGACTGTGACTGACGATGTCAGCTGCCTCTGACTCCGCTTCTGCTTCTTCCTTTGCATCTGCCCTTCTCTTGCCTCCTTCACTCACTGCCGTGCTGGATGATGGCTAGTCTGGGTGGTCTTGGTGAGCTCACACACTTGTTACTGATTGGTTTAGGTCTGGTCATGTGACCCAAAGGACAGATAGGCTTCTAGGAAAAGGTCTGCTATTCAGAGACCTAAGCATAGATATTTGCTTTCTGCCTCTGGGCATAGTAGGTCTCCTGGTAACACCTGGAATTTGCACATGCTGCGATGGCAAGGGCATGAGAAGCAAGGACAAGCCAGCACTGGGTAGTGCTATTGGGACAGATGGAAAACATCTAAGTCCTTGACAGCATCAATGAGCCACCGAATCCACCAATCTGAGAGCCCAGCCTACCACTAACATGTAGTTAGGTGAGACCCAGCTGTTTATTATTTAAGTCAGTTTGAAACAGATTTTTTTTTCATTTTCTTTTTTTAACCATGTTTACCACAAAACCATCCTAAGCAGTCAAAGGGCTTCAGACTACTTGCTCATTACCCAGAAGTCATGCTTGGTGCCTCTGTTGCCTTGTTTGTGAAACAGAGGTGATAACACCGGCCCTGAAGTATTACTGTACAACTCAAGTGACACAAGTCACAGCAAGTGCTCAGCACGGTACCTCGAAAGCAAAGGTTCTGTAAACAGGCTAGATTTTCCTTACCTCTTACTGGCTTTCACTCTTCCAGGGGCTTCTGGTAGCTCAGACATGGCCCTGCTTGTACCTTCTACATATGTGTTCGTAAGCAGAGTAGCACCATGGTTCAATATTGTTGTAAACAGAATTACTGTGAAATTCACAGTAATTTACCATGTCAAGAAGTTCTGCAACCCAGCTCATTTGTAAAATAAGAACTAAAGTGAACTTGACCTAAACATAACCATCTCTTTTCTTTAGCAAAACAGTTTATGTTATTCTACAGGAAGCTCCCTGTCCTGAAGTTGTTCACCAGGCTCACTGGCTGATCTAGAGCTTTCCTAAACAGGACATATTTGCATGGTGGTCTCAACTGGGGTCAAAGGCCACCAGCAGGAGTGTGTCCATCCCTAATTTGCTCTGCTTGGTTCTTTCACTGCCTCTTCTCTTCCTGCCTCACATCGGGAGCTCCATACAGTGCTTTCTACTAGCACTTAAACAAATGCTTAGCTGTAAGGATCATTGTAACAAAGTTTGGGGAGGGACTGGAGACAGGAGAAAAGACAGGGAGAAGCGGAAGAAGTATAATCCTGGGAACTGCCTGGTGGGGTATTTGCCCTCTCACATTCCACTCTGCTCAGGGTGCATGCCGAGGCTGGGGCCACTGGGGGGCGCCCAGATGGCCCAGCCTGGGCAGAACGTTTGCACATAGATATGTATGCACCTTGCACAGCTAGCAATGTACTACTTGCTTAATGTGTACCCCAAGCTTTATAATTCCATTGAATTATCACAATTCTAAGGGCACGAAGCCCATTTTATAGATGAAAACACTGAGGATCCCAGAGGAAAAGTGCTATGCTCAAGGTGAGTAGAAAAGCCCAAA
The DNA here is from genome assembly GCF_902686445.1 of Sciurus carolinensis. NCBI lineage: Eukaryota > Metazoa > Chordata > Mammalia > Rodentia > Sciuridae > Sciurus > Sciurus carolinensis. The sequence goes on from NC_062228.1 coordinate 14,644,182, forward strand.
CTCAAAAGGCAGTCCATGTTTTCATGTCGGGGAGTCAAAGGACTCGAGGGCTGAAGCTTGTTCGGGGTAGGCTGCAGAACTTCCAGGCGTGGCACATAGGTCATCCTCATGGTTTGCTCCTGAGCCTGGTCAACAAAATAAGCTCTAGAGGATGAGGTGTAATCACCACTCCAGGGTCCCGTGAAAGTCACAGAGACCTGGCTCAGTAAGCACATTGGAAGGATTAGCCCCTGAGAACCAGCTCTGTCTTTCTCTTGAGATCATTGCAAAAATCAGAAGGGCCAAATCTACCAAAGCACTTTGAATAGCATCAGCAATCTCTAGCACCATATTAAGGGACCACTTCTTATTCTTCCTGGCATACAGTAGGTGCTCAATTAACGAGAAATCAGCAAAAGCAAAACAGAACTTACTTCCTTTTGTTAATTAAAAATAAAGTTTCTGTTTCTCATTTGTTTACCATGATTTTTCTTCCCTGTTTCTTCATTCATTTCCCCCATCTCCTTGATCCCAGCTAGTCCTGAGCAAGCCTGCCCTGGGTCCTGACTGGCCACACCTCAGTGGGTACTAAATGACTAGTCCCAGCTGGTGTGCTTGTGGCCTCCCACAGCCCTGGGCAGCCTGGGTGTGATGGCCAGAGCTCACTGGTGACAAATGAACTCTCTTTGCCTCTGACCTGGTGGGGCCAATTAATCACCGGGAGGCGCTCTTTCTGCATATATATGGCCAAGAGCAGTCCTGACCTTCCATTAGAGGCAGGGAGACCAAAGCTTTAGGAGGGTTTGTTTGTTGGCTTGCTTGCTTGTCTTTGGGAACTAGAGAGACAAGAAACAGGGTGTGGCAATGTTGGAGAGAGACTCAAGTTGCAAAACAAAGACCCCCAACTACAATGGAGTTAGAAATGTGACAGTCGGTGGCTGTTCTGTCTGGCCCTGGGAAATCATGTTAGTGGAGATCAGTAAAGAACTCAGGTCAAAATATGAAAAATGTTCTCATCGAAAAAGAGCCTGAAATACCCACGAACATGTTCTGGGAGAAAGAAAGAGCTACTCATGTGTATTTATACCACAAGGAAATAGGAGTACATGGGATGTTTGCATGAATAAAAACTGTGGCTGTATTGCATGAGCTACATCTAAACCAATTCACTATTAAGAGGTGCTCACTATTCTGTTTTTATTACATAGCATAGATGCAAGGGAGTCGCAGAGTACTCAGAAGATACACCTTGAGCGTTCTGCATTCTCAGAAAGCACCAGAATCTGATGAGTGAAACCTCAGACAAGCCCAAGGCAGCGCTTTGCCTTCCCCAGCTCCGCCCACATGCATAAAGATGTCAGCGTGTTGATTATTCTGATTAGACTTTTAGTGTAATTTACGGGGTCCAGCCATCGAGCCTGGGTGTCTGGCCTGCACTAGCTGCCCTGACGATGCCATTTTTAAAATGTCAGCGTGGCCGTGATTCATGGCTGACGCTAGTGACATTGCTGCTGACCTGAAAGAGTTAGGCAGCAATATTTAATTAAAGAAGGGAGAGAGAGTCAGAGAGACAGAGAGAGGGAAAGAAGAGGAGCCTAAGGGAAGTCGAGGGCAAAATCTAAAAGAACTAAATTCGTCTCTGGCAAGAGGGGCATCTCAAGACAGGGAGGAGGAGCAGCAAGTCCAACGTTCTTCACTCATTCATAGTGCGCTGTGTCCACCTGTCATTTGTGAGTGGTAAGGTCATCCTTAATGACCGAGATGATCACTCAGATCCCAGTCACCGTCATTCCAAGGGCTCCCAATCCCTCCCTCTGCTAGGATTCCCTGGGAGGAGGAGCTGCCACTCATCCTGGTTTCCGTCCTTGCTCTGTGGGGAGGGCCTGTTTGTCTACAGACTCCCAACCAGCAGCGGCACCTGGGCTCCAGCTACCTGCAGCAACTCCGATGACCCCTTCCCAGCTTGCAAAAAGCCCTGTTCAGTTCCACACTCCTAGCACCAGGCTGCAGGACAAGTTTCAGGGTGGAGTGGACACTGTGGAAGGAGGGCTTCACATGTGGGGGATCCCAGTCCAGCTCCTAGCTGCAGCCACAGAATCTGCTTACCAGTTTTGAGAAGGAAGGCACTTCCCTGGACTTCGTGAGTTTAGATGCTTAAGTGGGAGAAAAATTATCCCTTGATATTCTCCCTTCCTCTCCCTTTCTGTCCCGCTTCTCTCCCTCTCACACGCGTAGACAAACACACCTTATTTGGGAGGCCTAATAAGCCAGGCCCTTTTCTAGAAGTGGAAGGACAGAATTTCTCATTACTGATAAGGTCACAGTCGGCTGAGGTCTGAGACCTAGAGCCAGCCTTTGTCCAGGTCTGCGGGAGTCAGGCTATTGTCTTCTAGGTCCCCCTTCCCCAGTGACCCCAGGGTCGGGGGCACACATGCCAGCCTTGAACTCTCCGTCTGTCTCTCCCACCATATTAATTACTATTCCCTTTGGTCAGGCCAAGCAAACAGCCTGGACTGCATTAGTGCTAATTGAGAAGAGTGAGCTCTCCATTCTGGCAGCCTCTACGGGGCCCACAACATTCAGGCCAGGAAGGGGCCCTGACAATCTCATTATGGCAGAAAAAAGCACCTCCCCACACTCCTTCCTGGTAGGGTGAACCAAGAGGTGCCCTCCCTCCGGTCCCCAACACTTCCATTCCGAACGCATCTGCTCCCTGCGACCAGCAAAGACAGTGTGGGTCAGCCAGACACATGGGGCAGGGGAATAGCTAGTTTTCCTTAAGCCAAGGGGAGTTAGCAGAGAAAATGCGGGGTCATGTCCATTTCTAACTCCATCTGTTGCCTTTTTCCCGCCTCACCGTCATAAATAAATTAATAGACAGAGATGGAATAAGTGTGGATCCCTCCATGTCATTACCTCTTAAACCCACCACACTCTCCATTTATACCCACAAGGTTACCAGCAGCTCATGACTGGAATCCAATGCTCTGGATTCCAGAAGGACTCTAGGCCCTTCCACAAGGATCTGCAGACAGTGATTAGCTGTGCTGGCTCCTAGTTCACGTCCCCCTGGCCGTTCTCACTGTGTCATCTGTGCTAGGAGCACTGCAGTGACCTACAGGCTGACCCCAGGCCCATCTGCTCCCAGTCACTCTGCACACAGGCAGGGTGACATTCTAAAGGACATGTGAGTAGCCACTGATCTGGTTTATGAAACACCCAGCTGAGTCCTCCATCTATGGAAGAAAACTCTTGCCTGGGTTTCCTGGCCCTCTGCAAACTGGCCAGTAGGAAAAGGAAGACCTTGTGACTCAAGAGGAGACAGAGTCTGAAATAAGTTCTGGGAAAGTCCAGCCAACAGGAGAGCTGGCCTCTTCCCTGCCCACAGAGGTATACCTGCCGCCCCTCTCTATCCATTGGTAATAAAGACCTTCATGTGGAAAAAAAAAAGGAAAAAAAAGAAGTCTCCAGATTCGAAGTATTTATAACTAATTAAAATTGGAAGATCAAACAGAACATGCCAGAGCTGCCATTTGGGAACTGTGGTCTCCCCGCCAGGGACACAGAGCATGCTGTTTGCCACTCCCTGGGTACACTAGCACCCACGTGCCTGCATGCCTGGCTGTGGCTCTGCCTCCCCTGCCTGTGTCATCGCTAAGAGCCTTTCTGTCCACTGTTCAGCACCCACCACCCTGGCTCAGCATTGCCAGGTGCACTGGGATGCCCAGTACAAGGGGAACGTCAATGAACAAGAACCAAGTTTTAAGTATAAGCACGTCCTAAATGTTGCATGGAACATACTTACACTAGAAATTGTTGTTTATCTGGGTGTTAAGTTTATTTCACCTGTTAAATCTGGCAGACTTCCCTTGCCTACACCTACCCACTCTGACTTCTTTTGGGGCACTGCTGTAGGTGCTAAGGAGTCAGTAGGAGACAAAACAGATTTACAAAATCTCTGCACAAAGAGCTTCTGCTTTGCAGTAGAATACAGTTCGCTTTCTTTCTTTCTTTTTTTTTTTTTTGTTCCAACATCATTTTGGTTCAAGAGTTAGAACAGAAGTTAGTAAAAGCTGAGTTTGAGTTCTGGCTCTACAGACTGCCTGTGGTGTGTCACTGTCCCCATCTCTAAAATGGGGCAATAGGGCGTTGGCTGCAGGTTGTGGTGACCATGTGAGGTGACAGATGAAGTATCACCTGACATGACATAGGTGGCACGTGGTCCTGTTCCTAAATTCTCTCCATTTCTATGACCCCCTATTCCCCAAACTCCCTCACAACAAGAGATGATGTCCTAATAACCTTTATATTTCCAGTGCCCAGCACATTATTGGCACCTAGCGGTGACATAATGGCCAGGTTAGTGTGTCCCAGTCAGGCCTTCTCTTGAATGTGATCAGGCATGAATTTTGACTGCTTCCACAGAAGCAAAGAGAGATGGAAATTTGAAGTAAGTTACCCAATAAAGAAGGCCAAACTTAAGTGCAAAGAAAATGTACCTTTCTTCTTAGCCCCAATTATACAATTTAATATTAATCCCAAGTGAATATTAGTATTAAATTCACTCCACTTTTCCTTGATTGAGTGGAGGTAGCTTTATTTCTAGGGATACTCTTAAAAATAAAGCACTCTGATTATTTGTAGGATTATTTGTAGGAGTCTGTCCTTTTTAAAAAACATGTTTCCTAATTATAAAACGTAATATTATACATATATTCCATAAATGTTCCATTATTTATATATCTAATTATTTATTGGTAGACATTTAGTTAATCCCAATTTTGTTTGTTTTTATATACAGTTCCAAGATTTATTTCCTCTGGAGAGAAAATTCTAGAAGTTTGGTCAGAGGGATGCAGTTTAATTATAATATTTGAAGAATATAAAGCCTATGACCTTTGAGAATTTTTACAACTAAGTAAGGAAATGTGGATGGTCTTGAGGCAACTGGGGTCCTCTAATGGTGCAACGGAGGTGACTTTCCAGGTGAAAAGAAGCAATGAGGCCTTGTGACTCTAATCTCACCCACCACTTTGCAGGGGCAAGGCTGGGGTTTGACCTCCATGAAGGCAAGTTTCCTCCCACTGAGTGCTTGGCTACCCAGCCCTGAGCAGTGGGTGGGTATCCAGAACTAGTGACGTTCATCTTTATAATCAAAATGCATCTCCACTAGGTTTGGATGAGGATCCCACTCTAAATGCAAGAAAATAAATCTTCAAACTCTTTTAGACTTCTGATCCCTTTTTAAAAATAAATTGTCATGTGGGATAACAAATGCATAGTTTATATGCCATTATTCTCTAGTCCTTTGCCTGTGGATGACAGTCCTTCTGTTCATGGATCTTGGCCTTGGCCTCTGGGTTCTCATCATAGCCAGGTAGGTGGCCCCCATTAGTTGACTAAAGTTAGCACATAACTCTGTAGTCTATTCCATAGATTGGATGTAGAAATGCACAATATAAAACAAATCAATTGGCACTAGACTACTTTAACAAGTGTTAAGGGTCCCAGAGCCCAAGCCACTTCCATTTCTTCTGAGATGTCTTTTGAGAGTTCTATCCGATGGCCAATGATCCAGTTGATCTGTTCAGATCCCTAGCATTCTTGTACCCTCTTATTCACATCATAAGGGAGCATTTCTCACATACTAGGGCTCTCGTTTGCCCACCTCATTCCTCTTACCATGCGATTCCTGTGTACTGAGTTGATGCGGAAACAAGGAGTCAAAATGTGGGGCCCACCCCTGCATGGCAATATCAGCAACAGCAACGGAGTAGCAAAAACATAGATACTAAGGTCATTTTGGAAAGAATCATTCTTTCGGATTTTTCCACCTCAGACTGCAAGAAGCTACAAGAGCTTTGGACAGACTTAGGTTTTATTGAAGTCATTTTCAGGGTTTTTCCCTAGCTGCCCTGACACAGAGAGGGTCAGGAATCATCTGATTAAAAATGCAAGGACTGAGGGCATAGCTCAGTGGTAGAGCACTTGCCTAGCACGTGTAAGGCCCTGGGTTCAATCCCCAGGATTGCGCGCACACACACACCACACACACATTTGCACTCAATGAGATGGAGTCCTGCTGAGACCAATACCAGGCCAACCCACAGGAAATGGTGGCCCTCCACGGCCCTTAGAGGCCTGCTGCATCCCTTGGTTTCTCTCCTGGGTGATGGAAGGGGCAGGCAGCCCAAGGCCCTCTGTGGAACAGAGCTTGTAGCAGGTCAGGGCCCGCTGCCACAGAGCTGCCACTGGGTATTACCATCATTTCAGACAGCAGCACATCCCCTGCAAAGAGAGATTTCAAACCCCACAAGCTCAGCCCTCCATCCCCTTGTTCTCCCAACCTTATAAAAATAGAAAGAACACATGTTCCCATTAGTCACTTGCTTGAGGGTTGCTGAGGGGTATATTCAAGCAGCCTGTACACTGGAACCAAATTTGAATATCATTTGCATCTTCCAGGTAGACACCGGCTACTGCATCAAAAACACGCGCACAGCACCCCCAGCCTCTCCTCCTCAGCAAGGCGCTGAGTGAGGCGGACCGGATGACATTCCCTGGGAAGGAGGCCTCTCGTTTGTATGTTTTCAAATCCACTTGATAAGGCCCCTCCTGGCGGCTGAGGCCCATCCCAGCTGGAGAGGCATTCTGAGAGGCTTTTAATTAAACTTCTGCTTGCCAAGAGTGGTTTGCATATGCACAGGAGAGACTCGCTCCTTGGGGAGCCATAAAGACAGCCAGCCACCGCCTTTGCCTCTGTGCCCTTCATGCTCTGAGGTTATGGGGCAGAAGCGCAGCCTGCGCTGCCAACCCCTTTGGAAGGGCCTGGGAGGGGGTGAGCCATGCAATGGGACGGGGCCTACTTTCCCTGCTGGGTGACCCCTGGTTTCATGGCCACCCATGTGACTTCCAGGGTAAGACCCAGAGCAAAAAGAAGGGACGAAGCTGTGCTGAGGTTATGTCACCCGAAAGCAAGAGAGAAAAAGCTGGGAAAAGCCTTCAGATCCTACAGGTGGCTTTGTTATTGACCTGTGCTTCCCTTTGGGGAGGGGAGTGGCACCCAGAGCAGGAGGTGACCTCGGTGCCTCTGACCTGCCTTGACCCGACCTTTGTAACTCTATCAGGATGCGTGGTCAGTAGTTATCAACTGTCAATAAACCGCCCCAACACATACTTTAATTCAGAATACGGGGAGGCCCATCTATTTGCTGATCGATCTCAGACTTGCAAGTTGACAAAATGCAGAGTCCCTTGTCTTCTTATCATGATATTGAAAATATGTGCTGTGACAAATTGAAGGATCTACACCTCTCCGTGCCCCGCTCCTGGGGCCCTCAGTAAACACAGGACGATTGATGGAGACAAAAGGTGAACAGGAGGTCTGTGGTGTTCCTCTAAAGAAATCAAGTCCACCGAGCCACATGCTAGAGGAAGAGTTACTCCCTATGAGTTTCCCTACCCAAATCCTACGGAACAGCTCGGAGCAAGCCTGCCCCAATTACCTGGTTCATTTAAAAACAATCTGCACCTGCTTGAATAATTCAGTCAAAACCAGACTTTGGGGACTCAATGATCTATTTTAATAGATACTTGTAGTCATCAGATTCCCCATCCCCCACCTCTTTCTCCCTGACCTTGTGCTGGGTTGATATGTCTATTGTTTTGAAGTACCTTTCATTTCTTTCTTTTTTCTTTTCTTTCTTTTTTTTTTTTTTTTTCCAGAAACAATTCTCTGGTTTTGGAGGTGACACAATGGGCTGATCTTCCCGTGCAGAGAATAGGGAGAGCAGGATCAGTTTCTGTTTCCCCAGTTGCTGGGGCAATGGCAGAGGTCAGTCAGGTCAGAGACTCCAGCAGTCCTTCTGGATGAGATGACCTCTCAAACTGGCAGCACAAGCAGTCTGGCTGACGCTTTTTAGTCAATTGCCAGCCTGGATATTTTATTCTAAGTTGTGGACCAGAATCCCACCTACCCCTAGAGTTGAGGGCTGGATGAGATGGGTGAAGACCTCTGAAATGCTCAGAAAAGTCCCTGCCAGGGAGTAGACAGGGCTCCATGCATAATAATTAGAGATATTACTTATGTTATTATCTTCATAGAATCATCCTTATTATATTAAATCAAATGGCCACAAGGCACAATTATCGGGTCCCCGTGTGTGTAGGCAGAATCTCTCTCTTTCTACATCACATGATCGTGAAGGGTTGGTAGAAAGGAGGCAGAACTGGGCTTCTTGGGCTGGTATTCTTGACATTTTGCACGGGATGTTATGGAATTGTCCTATGTACTGTGGTGCCTGTGTCCTCTGCCCATTAAATCCAGTAGCACTTTTTTTCCTACAAATTTTTGACAACCCAAGACTTGTCAAATGTTCCCTTGAAGGGTAGGAGTGCCCTTGGGTGAGAACCACGGAGACCAAGCCACAATCATGAGTCATCTTCCCAGTTCCTGGCGCTCCTGTCCCATCACAGATTCTCTGCCTCTGCTTAAGTCTCCCCAGCGAGTGATTGGGTCTCACAGGTACTTACTAACCGGACACTCCAGCTTCCTTAGGAACCTGCCATCAGTCTGCTCCTGACTTTCAGCGATATCTGCAACTGGAATCTGGCTACCCCGTGGATCTCAGGGGCACCTCCCAGCTGAGGTTGTGCCATGGTGCTGTTACCTGCTGATGCTCCCAGAGCAGGTGGTGAGGCCCCACGTGTCCTGGAGTACTGGCAGGTGGCTACCCACGGCGGCTGCTACCATGGCTCCCAGGGCCCTACGTGTTGTAAATTCTGCTGCTACCAGCTCACCAGGACCCTCCCTTGCCCTGGCTGCACTGTGTTCTCTGTGACTTAGGATGCAGGGAAGCCAGAGGACATCCTGGCAGAAGAGAGGGATGGCTTCCTCTGTGTTTGTTTCTATGCTCTGGTAGACACTAAAATGATCCCATCTTTTATCTGGAGCTGGCACAGAGCTTTACTGAAGACGTGTCTTTGGATTCATCTAAGAGGAGGCTGGTCCAAAGGACACATGCAAAGGACGCTGACTCTTCTGAGTTCCAAAGTGTGCCTTTTTTCCCTCCATGGATGTCTTTTGATTGAGTCAAGGGGTCCTACATCTCTTAGATTGAAGCTTCCTCCGTCTTTGGGTCAAACAGGTTCTAGGGAGGCCTGGAGCCCTGGGGGCCATGCTTACCGCCCCCCCCCTCCAGGGACCTCTGCTGCATAAGGATCACCTGACTTTCTGCAAAGAGTAGAAACTAGGCTGTGGTGTGATACCTTATTTTGCAAATGAAAAAACTTAGGGCCTGCAGATTAAATGGTTCAAGATTACACAACTAACCAGCAACAAAGCCAAGAATAAGATGCTCAGCTCCCTTGTTGGTTGCTGTCTTCAACCTGCAGACGACAAGAAATGTTGCTGAAATTAATAAACTTCCTTTAGGAAAGTGGTTTTGAACATCAGTGTCTTTTTTTTAAACCTGACTTTGGAATGAGGCGTTTTCATATGTGAATGTGGTAGAAAATTGTAGCTTATCCCTTCAACTGCCAAAGCACAGTTTTAAAATATTTTAATGAAAATATTTCTAAAATATATCTAAGAAGAGTCTGTGAAATATTTATGCCTTATCACATCAGTGTGTGCATTTTATGCCATATCTTTTTTCTTTTTTAATTTTTTCCCCTTCTTATTTTTGAGTTTTTAAATTTTGTTCTCGATACTCAAAACTACTATGTATACTTCCTGCGCAAATGAAATGGGAACTCTTAGTCAAAAGAAAGTCATTCCTCGCTTTTTCCTAGGTGTGTTCTCTTTGCCATTTTTTCCTTAGAGCATTGGGTCCTTTAATTTTTCAAGATATGTGCAAACCAAAGTGGTTCTTGAAAATTCTTCTGTCATCTTTCTTGAAATTATGGCACTTTCTTAAACCAATGAACGCTAAATAAAACTGAAAACAAGAGCCATATTCTCGTTCAATATCAACCTTCACCTTTTTATTTGGCTTCCTTTTCTTGAGCTGGATGTTCTCCTAGAGTTTGATTTGAAAGACAAAGTGATTCTCTGATTGCCCTGTACCAAAGAAATGACGAGCGCCGGGTCATCAATTTTATGTCTAGGGCAGGGGACTGTCAAAAGTGTGTTTGCCTAATTCTGTGGTTACAGTTTATCACTCTCTCCCATGCCTGCAACTCCCAGCTCCAGAAAATTCTGGCTCATCAAGAAAAAGTGTAGAATAAGGCTCGATGACATTATCACAAAGTCAGATTAACAACAAACAGGAGAAAACAAAAATTGGCTCTTTCCTGGGAACGCTGTGTCCCTGCAGAAGGGTGGATGCTGATAATGTGGTCACAGGATAAGTCCATCAATCATGAGAAACTCACAATGGCTCAAATCCACTCTCGGCCATTGGAACGACAGTGAAAAAATCATGAAAGAAGAGGATGTGAAACAAACTACCAAATGCACACAAGATAAAAGACACAAGCCTCTCCGTGTATTTTAAGTTCTAGTGGACTCATAATTTTCCATGTTGACAGGAAAAAAATAATACATATCAAATGCAAATCACATCATCTTAGTATCACCTCTGGGCTGTACAAAATTCGGGAATTAAAGACATTCCTGGGTCTTAAAGGAGAAAAATAATCATTTCATTTTATTCACGAGAATCCTGGATTATCATGATACTATTGGTATAGAATTTTCAGAACCTCAAATTCTTTGCATATTTTCAGCTTCGTCTTGAAAATTTAACAGTAACATGTATGGTCATTTCCCCTCCAACAGCATCTTGAATCCCAGTTCATGGAAACTTCCTGGTGATGGGTGGTGGTGTATTGCACTGGAGTGGAAATCAGTCACAGAACAGCAAAGAAGTGGCAGCCAGGACCAGAGACAAAGGTGATAGAGGTTCAGAGCACAGAAGGCCATGGATTTGATGTGCCGATTTGCTGAGGAGTGGGGAACCTGTGAGCCTGAGAGTGTTAGGGTGGGCAGGGAGGGGACTTGGACATGGAAGAGCTCTGTCTCATCATCATAGAATGCAGCTCTGCGGGATCGTCCTCCTCTCAAAAGGAAATTAAAAGAATCCAGCTTTTTCTTGCCTGGAAAACTCTCCACGGGCCTAGCATCAGCAACATGGGCGGGGTGGGGAATCCATTGGCTTTGTTACTTGCCAGAAAGTTAGCAGATTGGGTCAGCAGAAGGGTGCTGCTGACCAGGCACCTTACTTCAACGCTGCCCGGTGATTAAGCCCAGTTTAGAATATTAAAAGAGCCACTTGGGAGATGAATTAGTGACTCTGTGTCTCATCTCATTTTGTTACCTTTGAGCTCACAGTGATATTGTGACTGATCTTCATCGAGGGCCGGGGACTATTCAGGGATCACGGGACAGGATCCTCAGGTCCAGATGATTTGGACCTTTATTCATGCCGGAGTGCTACTCTGCGCAGAATGGCCCTGTGCACGCGAGAGACGGTGGAGTCACTTCCTGATGCTACATTATTCCAATCCCTGTGTGATGTACAGAAAACAACCTGCAATTATACAATTAGACTGAATGTACACTTTCCCCGTTCGGGTTTATTTTTGTCACCAGTCACGTTGCTTACTGGAAAATGAAGGCCGTTAGTCTATGTGGCTCATCCTTCCTTCCCCCTTTCAAGACATTTTGCTGATCTGCTTTGATTTCTTTTTAGCAGCCTGCTGATTCTTCCCTTTAAGGATGCTCCTTGGAGTTTGAGGGACTCAGAGGTGTGTGGTTTGCTGAAATTGGACTTACATGGCATATTTATCTTGCAAAGCTGAGGCATGTGTAAAGAGACCCCTGGCAGCTGATAGTCAGTGGAGCAGGAGGCAGGAAAACCAAAGAGGAAGCTTCAGAAGGGGGCTAACTCATGGGCGTGGGGCTGAGGTAGAGGAGCAAGGACGGGGGTTAGTGTCGAGCCAAAGTGCATGGCACTGATGGGAATCGTCCACAATTTGGAGGGAAAACCACACTGTGTTTACTGAACTGCCAAACTGCCTGGCAGCAATCCGTCTGACCATCCAGCGAGTTTCCCAGAAGCGCAAATCAGAAAGTCAATAAGACACCACCAGTTTCCAAATTCGATCTCATTGCACAGAAACTGAAAGTCTCAACAATCAATAACGTGTTACTGAATGACAATCAGCATTCAGCATAGCAACCCCTGGACAAGCACATGTGTTGGGAGGTGTCTGAGTCAACGCCTGAGCTACAAAAATTTTCAATGGGACAAGGTCATAAATCTGGCTGAGAAAAGACAAAAACAAGAGCAGATCTGCTTCTAAAAATATGGACCCGCTGGGCATCAACGAACCATTCCTGATTCTCCAGGTCCGCCATGGAAAATCTCCAGCAGCTCTGAGTTGGTGTCAATTTCCTCGACTTCATTTCTGACCAACTGGGAGTTGAATTTCCAAGTTGGAAAAAGCTACTGTTGATTCATAGTTGTGCTCACCTCTACCTTAATAATGGTCCTGAGGAGATCCAGGAGGCTAATTCCAACTCACTAACCACTGTTTTGGAAATGGATGAACATTTTCAGGACCTCAGGGAACCATGAAGGCCAGCCTTTCAAATGATTTTGAAAAAATTCATGAGCTCCTCAAAATCTGTTTAGCTGAACAAATTGCCACAGCTCCCAGGTGTGTAGACACACCACTCTGCTCCCCCCATCTTCTGCCCCTTCCCCTTTATTGCTCTCATATTAGTAGATTAAAAGATCAGAAGTGCCAGCTTTTAGCAAATAGATTCATCTTTAGTCACAAACAGATTTCCATGAGAATGAATGCAAAGTTATTAGAGGAGAGAGATAAGTACATTACATGTATTTTAAGCTTGCTGTCTGATTTCTGTCAGGCATGCCCTGATTTCTTTTAAGCACTGGGAACACGTTCATTTTCCAGGTTTATATGGGGGCTCTTACGTATCTAGAGTGCCATTTAGAGGATTACTAATTTACTAAATGGTACCCCAGTGCCCTGAAAGAGTTAATTCTCTTCCAAGAGATAAGCAATTTATTTTCTATTTAGCAGCAGGATAAGGCCCACTGCTTACAAATGACTGTGAGCCCCTTACAGAGAAGGAGAGAGGTACACATAAATACAGGGAATGATAATTATAATTATTGTAATATAATGTCAAACCATGGCATTTTTTTGCGTATACCCTTTCCTAACCTTTGTCTAAAGAGACCAGATCAACATCATGAACACCCCATCACTTTGGTATTTATGTTGGAACACTAGCTGCCAAGAGAAGTGCCCGACTGTGGTTGAAAAAAAGTCCACCAAACTAACCGATCCATCAACAGATGTTTCCCGAACTCCATAACTAAACAGAAAGCTCAGCTCAGAACCTGCCTCCTAGAGCTTCCAATTTGGCTGGGGTAATAATGGTTTCCAAGTAAACCCCCAACCTGAGGTAATGACGCACAACAACAGAAAGCTCATGGAAGCCCTGCCCAGAGGAGGGGGAAGCAGCCACACGATCAAGCAGCTGTCACTGGCCATCCCACAATGGGACTCCAGTGCCACATTGGGAGTCCATGACAATGCAGGTCTTCACCTTGATTCAAATTTCAGCTCTGCCCATTATTAGCTGTGCAATTTTCACCAAGTTATTTAATCTGAGTCCCGGTGTCTTGAAAAGACTCTGACTTGATTAAACAAAGTTTGCAAGAACACTTTTGCTGCCCAAATGCAAATGTAAGTCTCCCTAAAATGTACATTTAAAAAAAATAATGAGAATAATGAATGGCAATTTTTTTTTTTTTTTTTGTACGTGGAAACTTTCCGACTGCGTCTTGGGACTCACTTCTAACAGGACTCCCGGTCTACCTCTCACTGAGGGTAGGGCAGAAAAGAAATGACAGTTCTGAGGGGACAGTCCTGAGGAACCTTAAGAAGGGAGAGTGGCTGTGTTTTAAAGATGGAAGGAAAAGACACGTGGGTGAGCTGAGACAGATCCCTCCAAAGAAGGTGTTATGGTTTGGATGTGAGGTGTCCCCAAAAGCTCACATGTGAGACAATGCAGGAAGGTGCAGAGAAGTGATTGGATTGTAAAAGTCTTAACCCAATCAGTGGATTAATCCCTGATGAGATTAATTGAAGTGGTAGGGTGTGGCTGGGGGAGGTGGGAATTGGGGTGTGTCTATGGGGTATATATTTTGTATCTGGAGAGTGGAGTCTCTCTCCTTCCTGATGATGTGAGCTGCTTCCCTCTGCCACCCTCTCCCGCCATGATGTCCTGCCTCACCTTGAGCCCTGAGGAATGGAGCCGGTCTTCTATGAACTAAGACCTCAGAAACCGTGAGCCCTCAAACACACCTTTCCTCCTTTATAACTGTGCTGATCAGATCATTTAGTCGCAGCAGCAAAATAGCTGACTAAAAGAGAAGGGAAGGGGAAGGGAGAGAACGTGAGCGGGAGAGGACACAGGGTACCTCTCCAAGGCTGCTGTAATGAAGTACCACCCACAGTGGGTCCCCTAACAACACAGGGATTCTTAGAGAGATCCGAAGATTGACTTTAGGTGACAAGGAGACATACAGAGGGGAAGAGACAAAATTTCCAAGCAGATGGAGCAGTTCAAATGTTTGGTGACCCACCTGCAAAGATTTGAAGCTCACTTAGGGAGGCAGTGTCCCCCTGCCTGAGAAGTTACTCATGATGTCTGACCGGAATCACCTGCTAAGGGAAGCCAACTTTCCACAGTCAGGGGTCTCGCGACTCTGGGGCATCCATTCATCCTCTCATTCTCTGCTAGTCCATCTTTCAGTCCGTCTTACTCCTTCCCTCTTCCCTCTTTTCCTCCCTCTATGGATATGCAGAGTAACTATTGGGAAACATCTACTGAAAATTCCACCATGTATTTGGGGAGTTAAAAAAAGAGAAAGTCATTCTTTGGCTACATAAACATCACACATTCTCACATCACTGCCATCTGTCATCCTAAATTTGATTTTATATCATAAAATATAAAACACTCAAGAATTTATGGATAACTTTGTCAAGCAGCATGAAGTGAACAAGTTGGTAATACACACGATATACACATGTATCTGAACTCTGGGTGGGACTTCTAAAGTACACTTGCTTAGTAAAGCAAAATTTTCTGCACCTATACTTCATATGCAAAAGAGCTCACTGGAATCCCCTGACATCATTGTGGTAAATGATAATTTTCTCTCCACCTTAGCCAATGAGCTTGGAGATCTTTATAGCTTTTTCCTCTTAGAGTTAATGTCACTCACCACTTTTTAAGCACCAGGTTAGATAGTTCTCACAGAGGAAAGGGATGGATTTGTGGGACTCCATTCAAATATATGACATACAGAGTAGTCAAAAGTCATGCCCCTTCTAAAACTAAACTCAGTATGATATCTTTGTAAAAGAGGGCTATTTGAAAGTAGGATTTTACGTGAGTAGATTTGTATGGTGGCCTCTGTAAGAACTATGAGATCCTTTGGTGTGTGTCAGAGAGGAACTGATGGGGATACAACCGAGTGACACTCTTCACGCTCTCAAGTGGAGTGTCCAGACAGCACCCATAAAACACACATCATACACACTTATTATGTCTGTGCCCCCTCACCTATGCTCACCTCTTATAGAAATCTTTTCATACATATGTCTAGCTGGTCTTCCATATCCATGGGTTCTGTAGATGTGCATTCAATGAACTGCAGATGAAAAACTTTTTTAAAAAATTGCATCTTTACTGAACAAGAACAGACATTTTTCTTGTCATTATTTCCTAAAACAATAAAGCCTAACAACTATTTACATAGTATTTACATTATGCTAGTTATTATAATTTGAGATCATTTAAAGTATATGGGAATATGTGCATAGGTTATATGCAAATAATATGCCATTTGATATAAGGGACTTGAACATCTGAGAGTTTGGTATCTGCAGGGAGTCCTGGAACTAATCCCCTGGGGATAACAAGGACAACTTTGTAATGAATATAATTTATACGTAGTGTGTATATACATATATATATATATATATATATATATAATTTTCTCTCTCTGTTTATGTACATATATAATTCTGTGTGCGTGTATTACATGGTTCTTCCAGTTTTATTGACTAAAATAGCTCTCCCTTACTCTAAGGCCTGCCAAGATAATCCCCCTGATTTTTTTCTATAGGTACTGTTATGGTTTAGTTATGAAGTGCCCCCCCCCATTACAACTCGTGTTAGACAATATAGCAACAGTCAGAGGTGAAATGATTGGACTAGGAGACTTCTAATCTAAACAGTGGATTCATCTATTTGATGGATTAATAATTTAAGTGGGTGACAGGGCAGCACCTGGACAGATAGGGTGTGGATGGAGAAAGTAAGTCACTGGGGACGTGCTTGGGAATTACGTTTTGTTGCTGGCTCCCTCCTCTTCTCGCCCTGACCCTTGCCTTGGACCTAGAGCAACAGAGCCTGCCATCCATGGACTGAGCCTCTGCCACATTGAGCCAAAATAAACTTTTCTTCCTCTACGTTGTTCTCGTGGATACTTGGGTCACAACTATGAAAAGCTGACTAATGAGGTGCATTCATTCGATTTGAAGAGATGTTGTAACTATAACATGGAGGAGAGATCACTGGCTGAGGTCTATACTTGTTATCAAGTAAGAGACTACCCAAGTGGAACCCTTTGAGAAGCCCTGAGAAGATGCTGCTTCCTCCACTCTTACTCTACCCAAGTGCTAAGATGCCTGAAATTCGCAATCACATAGTATGTCAGGGTCACTGTCCCTTGGATTTTACTATCTCCAGGCACAGTAGCCCAACTTCCAACTTCGGACTCTTGTGTTTCAGTGAGAGCTTGGACCTCTGAAGCTGCTGCACATCATGTATTTGTGGAGGGAATTAACATACCTGGGAACAGGTGTCTATTAATGAATAGTAGGAGTCAGTGTATAAATAACCCAGCTCTCTTTTCTCTTGGGTGGGACAACTGTGAGGCCTATTTTATACACTCCTCCCTGAATTTTGCTCATGAAATCACTTCCCAGTTGCTCACCAGGGCAACTTGTTTGCTAATCTGCTGCTAATTAGAATCTTCCTCTCTCCTCCTTTGCTTCCCTTAACTTCTCACAGTACCTGGGATCACTTTATAAATAAATGACTTCTACTTGAATATTTGTCTCAGTGTCTGTTTCTGAGAGAAAGAAAATGAATACGCATAGTTGTTCATTTGATACAGCAATAATACTGCTATTAAAATGTGAAATGTCAGATTCGAGGGGAAGAAGGTGAGATGAATTTGGAACAAAGATTTTTCCTGCTCCAATATCCTTACAAAAGGAATACAAAGTAGTGGGAAAAAAACCCAGGAAAATATGGTACATCAATAATGGTCAAAGAACATAGTAAAAACCTCAATCACAAACTTCAAAAAGCACTAGCTGGGTAAAGGTAGGAAAATAATTTTGGTAGGCCACAACACTGCTTTATATTGTACCCTGAACCCCAGGATGGGTAGGAAGGAGTAAAGAAAATACTTAGGATTTCCCCAAATACCTCATAGGTTGGAGAGAAGCAAACTGAAGGAGTGCCTAGGCATCTTGGGTTGGGTCATGTTATGGTTTGGATCTTAAATGTCCCCCAAAGACTCAAGTGCTACAAGTCTGATCACCAGACTATGGGGATGTGGTGAAACTTTTAGGAGGTGGGGCCTAATGGAAGAAAGTTAGGTCATCAGGGATATGTCCTTGAAGGAGATACTGGGATCCTGGCCCCTCCTCTCTCTCTGCTTTTGCTTCTTGGCTACCATGAGATGAGCAGCCTCCTACACCACAAGCTCCTTGCTGTGGTGTTCTGCATTGCCACACACTGAAAAACTGGACTGCAACCTTGGTAACTACTCAAACAAACTTTTTCCCCTTTTAAGTTGTTGTCTCAGGTACTCTGTCATAGTGATGCACACACTGATCAGAAAAGTAATTTCAAGACTAGAAGCCCTCTACCTAGCACTGTGAGATTTGTTAGAGGCAGGAAAACTCCCTGGGCTCAATTGTTTGGAGGGAGGGCTCCAGGGTAATAAGTTCCATTTCCAAGTAGGTGTAATGAAGCCTGATGAAGGACATCTACAACACTCTCAAGAGAAGGACCAAAATCTGTGGTTATCCAGGACAGCAGGCTATCACAACATTCCTCTCCCAAAGGATTCGGAGTATATAAAATAGGCAGGACACATTAAACTTTTGCTAAGAGGGAAAACAGGTCTCAGATTAAGCAGGAAGTTGGTCAAGAATTTGACTACATCTACTAACTCAATGAGAAGATTTGCACGGAATTCCATATGTTAAACAAGAACAAGACAAATGCATAAATAACAACATGAATGGAATTCTATTTTCATTAATGGCAAATGAATCCTTTAGGACTTAAACCCTTTACTGCTAACAATTTCATATACCAGATTAAACAGCAAAAACACCTTATATGCTTTGAGATGCTATTGTGAGATCAAAGAGCTGGTCAAACTGAAGAAATTGCCAGAATATTGGGGGGAAAAAAAAAAAAAAAACCAACAACTTTAATCCCAGGCACTTGCCATTGAGGATATTTGCCAAGTCAGCAGATTTGGATTTTGGCTTTCACAGCCTTGCTGTGTAAGGGAACAGATATTATTGCCTAAAACCCACCCAAGGTGATGAATATAGAAAGAAACTTCCCTACATTAAGCCAGGATCCCAAAAGATTGCTCATTAAGGACGAGAAAAAGAACATAAAAATAGAATGAGGTATGCAAGGGAAAGATGAAACACCTTTTTTGAAGAAAATACAACCCATGGAAAATCAAATTTCTTTTTGAGTATTTCATGCTATCATTAAATATGACATGAAATAGTGCTAAATGGCAAGCTATTAAAATAACACTTATGCAAAAATAAAAGACTGTGGAACTTAGGACACTAATTGAGGATTGATCAAAACATCATTATAAAACTAATAAATAAGTTATCACAGGAAACGGAATAAACATGACTGAAAATAGAATTACTGACACAGTGGAAAAACTTGAGAGAATCTTAGTGATGAAAGAAAAGAGAAATAATAAAACACTTTTAAAAAAGAAAAATAATAATGTCCCTGGATCAGAGAATTCAACAGATGGGAAAAACTCTGATATATAAGAGGAAAAAAAATTGTCTTAAAAGAGGAACACACACACTCACCCCTAAGGGTATAGTGTATTCTAAAAAGAAAAAACTGATATAAACTGGGAGATATGTAGAATATCCTGATTTCTGAGTTTAAAGGATAAAACAAACAGTCTTTAATTATTCAAGGGGAATAATCAAGTTCTCTATATTCAGAAAATTTGGATGAGTGTCTGTTTTCTCAATAGCCTTTAATATCAAAAACACCAAATCAATATTTACAATGTTTCAAAGAAAAGAAAATTTTGCTGCATAGCATATAATATTCACTGAAGTCGACATTTAAATGTAATTACAACAGTGAGAGATTCTCAAATGTAGAATATGGTACCATCTACCAATCAAACAAAACAGTACAATGGTGTGGTTAAAGGATGTTACTCAGAGTCTAGAGACAATAAACAAGGGTCTACACAATTCCAAGGAAAAGAATGCATGGCTCTCCAAGTTTTATACCCAGATAAACTATCCTTTTATTTATTCATTTATTTTTGTTTATTGTCATTTCCTTTTTAATCCTTTCTGCTTGCACCTTGGATATAAAGGCAATAAATATTCTCAGATATGCAAGAAGTTAAAATACAGTATCAAAAAACTTTCTAAAATTCTACTTATAGAGAGTAGAATAGTGGTAACTAGAGTTTAGGAAGAGGATGGGGAGAGAGAATAGAAGGAGGTTGGGTAACAGCTGACAAAATTTAAGAGATGGAGAAATAAGTTCTAATGTCTTATAGCACAATAACATGACTATATTTCATAACAATTTATTATATATTTTATAAAGAACTAGAAGAGAGGTGTTCAAAGCTTCTCAGCAACAAGACATGATAAATGTTTAAGAAGAGTTAAGTACTAATGTCCTGATTTGATCATGATATGTTGTATACATGCATAGAATTATCATCCTGTACCCCATAAATATTTATAATTATTATGTGTCATTTAAAATAATAAATGGAAAAATTCTACTTAAAGATAAAGTCATCCTACTAAAAGATCAACCAAAAATACAAAAATAAGAAAACAGGGAACTTGGATCCAAAATTCTTGAGCACTGAATCATTATTTTAAAATATAACTAAAAATATGAAAAAATTTGGCATTTGTAGTTTCAGAACAAGATGATACATGTTAGAAACCATGACAAAATAAAACAATAACCAAGAAATATTAGGAGAAAGAGAAAGGTCATTGGGCACTGTGCTAATTCTCTCAATTTTTAGGCAGGGTCTTAGTCTATATGGTTTAATACTGAAACATGAAGTTAAACAAAAATCAATCTAGACAATGTTTTTTTCCCTAATCTTTCATATTAATCATAGGTTGATTGTTTTAAAACCACCTTCTAATGAAAAAAAAAGAAAGCTTTCTTTTGAGGATCAGAAATTCCTTCAATTTCATCTTTATTAATTTTCTGTTAAACTAAGTTTAACTAAGTTTAATACCATTAAATTTAACACTTTTGATCTTTGTCATACAAACTCTCTTTTAAAAAACAGACAAGTAAAAATCGTATATATTCAAGTTACACAACCTGATGGTTTGCTTTTTGTATATGTTATGTACTCATTACCAAAATCGAATGAGATTACTATCCTCAGTTACCATCTGCATGTATGTGTTTCTTTGTGTGTGTATGTATGTGGCTGAGGACACCCCAAATCTGCCCTCTTATCCGATTTCACATAAATAAAACAGTACTAGTCACTATAATCACCATAATCCCTTTATAATCTCGGTTTCTTTGGGCCTCCCTTTTCTCTGTCTCTGTTGCTTACCTTCTCTCATTTCTTTTATATGGACATGGTAAACAAATGCTTTAGAAAATGTTGACCAAATCTAAAGATGATTATTTTTGGAGGGTGAAAGTTTCAATGAAATTTTGCTTTCTTCTTTGTACTTTACCATTTTTAATGTTATACAGTGAACAAGTGTCATTAAAAACAAAAAACAAAAAAACAAAACCAAGCCATGATTCTATTCTAATAGCCTGTTGTGGATATGTTTGTGATTTTTTTAGAGGACAGAAAACTCCTGAGCCCAGAGTGAGAATTTGAGGCAGAGAACAAAGGGGAAGAAAATGCTAATAAAAGCATCACAATTATTTTTATTCAGTTTTCATAATTTTGCCTATGGTTTCAAATTCAATGAACCACCATTCAACTTCACCACATTTTTTTTTTTTTTTTGCTTTCTACCATTTTCTTTAGAAGATCTAGCCTCTGAGGAAGTAGATGCTCCTTTTCTTTTAATGGTGCCAGATCTCTGACTCTCAGAGAGTCTAATCCTCAAGGTTTTCTGAGCATGTCAAAGGAGGCTTCACCAACACCCGCACGCATTTGCAGATTAACAGCTTCTGCCATTAGTGAATTGAAAATTCCTTCTCTCATCCCTCTTACAGTGGGAGTCTTTTTCTCTTAATAGTACGATGATTCCCATTTCTCCATTTTCCTTATTAATGCACACTATAAAGCAGTTCTATTTTTCTTAGCTGCTTTAGCCTTCTGTTGGGTTTCCCGAGTCTTAAGTGGAATGGCTTATCTATGGGAACAAAGACTCTGCCTTCCTCAGTGGGAAAACAGAGCTTTACTGCAGGAAGCAGATGCTGGGAGGCAAAGAGTACTTGTGCCCTCCCTGCTCTGTCCACGGTTGTACCATGCTCACGAGGTCACAGAGCAGGTTCTAGAGTAACCACGTTGCCCCAGTGGTGACAGGAGACCAGGAGAGAAGCGTGCTCCTTCTGACCCCAAAACAGCAGACATCTGATCAGAATGTGACCCACAATTCCAGCCTGTACTACTAGGGATGCAATTGACCTGGTAAGGGGAAGGACGGAGGCCAGACACATCATAGAATGCTTTTAGAACAGAGGACAACTACACAATTCCTTTGGTCTACTTGCTACTTGAATTCAGGTGGCTGTTAGTGGCACCAAGTAAGGAAAGAGTTTTTTCTTCCTAGTATTTTGCAAAGTCTGTGACTTCTCTGGTATTCTGTAATGAATGGCATCTAGTAGCTGCATTAAAAACTCTTTTCATACTGATCAGCATCCCTATTTCTAATGACAAAATGTTTTCAAGCATTTTCTAAGTTATTATTTTTGGATATTACTCTTTGGATAAGATGTTTGACTCTTTAAAGTATTTCTCCATCGACTAAGAAAGGAGGCCAGACAGAAGATGCATTGTTTTTTTTTACCATAAAAGCATTAAGTTCGTAACTTGACAACAAAACTAAATCCTGAAGAAAATTATTACAATTACAGCAATGACAACACACCCATATGCATTCTGATCATATTTTAGATGAGAATTGTTCCATATGACAAATCCAACCCTTCATTCCAAGAACCCAACTCTCTGCTTGAAAAATATCAAAGCTTTCATTGAAGTTGCCATGGGGCAACTCAGAATCATTTGGAGAGACGGGGGCTGCTCTGCTGTATTTAACTTTCAAAACACTGTAAGTAGAAAGAGCTTGACACTCCACAAAGAACTCCGGAGTTTTGGCAATAAACACACATGGGAATCAGGGTTAGTGCGAGAGGCAGAAAAAGGAGACTAAAGATTACAAAATTCAGTCACATTTCAAAATTTTCTGCTACAATAATCCACTTTATGTAGAATTAATGTGGCTGATTGAACGTTTGTGCTGTAATTTACTTATAATTAACATTTTATGGTGAACAGATTTCACCATCTCCTTCATGCTGTGAACTCTAAGCCATAGGTCAAAAATAGAGATGAAACAGATAAGCACACGATACTCTCGCTGAAATATTAATGAGATTTTAATTTACTGCTTGAAAATACATCTTTCATCAAAATCTGTATATAAAGTCACTATTTTAATTTTTTAATCACATTATAAATATAATGAAGTCTTCTAACTGGTGAAAAGACTCAAAAATTATTCACAAATAATCCTAAATTGCTAAATCGCTTCCCTGACTTGCTCAGTTGCCAGAAAATACTGGATCACAAAGAAGTAGCTGTTGAAGACAAGAAAGCCAAGAATCTCTTCTCAGTTAGTGCGTTTCAATTTCTTCCCAATGTTGAAAGCAGTTCCTACTCTCAAACTAAGTCCTGGTGACGCCCAGAAGTCAGGTGGCACTACTTTTGCTACATTTATGTACCTTCAGGGATGTTTTGAGATTAGGCTTCAACTTCGAATGGGGTGAGGACTTGGGCAAGGAACTTCCATTCAATTCTGAAGTTACCACAAGCCCCTTCCCTTTCTACCCGTGGCTCTCGCTTCTACTAATGCACCGGACGCAGGCCCTGCTGATTCAATCTTTGAGAGTTGGCCTGACTTTGGTCCACTTTGCCGCATGTTTCCATCATATCCTGTCCTTTGGCTGGATTTAGCATGATTGTGTGTGTGTGTGTGTGTGTGTGTGTGTGTGTGTGTGTGTGTGGCTGTCTTTCCTGTCGATGTGTAAACTCTGAGAGCATAGTATCACATTTGTGTTATCACTGGCTAGTTGTAGTTGGTGGCATAGATATTTGCTGATAGAATGATTGATTTGCTGGGTTGGCGGTCGGCCCTCTGAACTGAAATCCAGGGTGGATGCTTATTTCCATAAAGTCTCCCCCTAGTTGTTTGCTGCATTCCCCCAAAGAGAGGTGGAGTACATGGCTCCACCTACTTCAGACTGAGCCAGCGTGGGACTGCTGTGTCCAACTACAAAGAGTGGAAGTAACTTTTTGACAGTCTGGGCTCTGTTTTTGAGAGGCAGGTCCCTCTACCCTTGACCCGGAACATTTGTTCTGAAGGACGTTGGTTCCACTACACATTTTGAAGTCATTCAAGATAGTCGCCCAAAGAATCTGCTTCTGAAGGTAGAGGAACCCTAGCCACCCTCAGCAGTTCTAGCCATTTCAGTCCAGGTGCCAGACATGCACGTGAAGGACCTATCTTGGACATCCTGGATGGTACAGCCCAGATTCCATGTGGAAGTGTCTCTAGGCCAAATTGCCCCATGTGGATAACACTACCATCTGAGTCACCCAGAAGGGCCCTTGGAATTGTAGAACAGGCATGAGGAATCCCCAATGTGCCCCATTCAGATACTTAACCCACAGACACTATGAGCATCATAACATCATCATCATTTAACACCATTGTATTTTGGGGTGATTTGTAAGGCAACGATAGGAAACTGGAACATCCTAAGAGGCAGACCATGCCTTTGCTTTTATCTCAAGTACTAATTACTTTTTATTCTAGGAGGAAAATCTAGACAAAATCATGTTCCCTCTGAAACTCTTATAGATGATATGAATTTGGTGGTTTCTTTCATCCATCAACAGGCTTCATAAAACTACCAGGAATTCTGAACCTGCTGCCAATCCCCAGGGAATAAATATCTCATGAGGGTTTTCACTTAGGAAATGATATTTCTTTGAATTCCCTAACACAGTAATGGAACTATTAGATCTACAAACTTTAGCAGTGTCTCCAGAAATTTTACTCAGCCAGATTTCTCAGATGAATTGTTGACACTTGTCTCAGTTTCTTCTCCTTCTATTTAGTCTTCATCCTATTCTGATCCTTCACAATGATTTTCTAGTTAGAAGGCCATTTTCTACCCCTCCCCAAATGGTAAATGTAGCAAAGGAGGAGACTAAAATCACCAAAGAAAAGAACAATCTGGTTTGCTTACATTACATATTATCCTTTTGGTTAAAAATCTTCTAAAGTTTTATGCAAATATTCAAGAGTTTTCCATCATTTATGCAATGTTGGGAGAGCTAGGATATTAGAGCATTAGGCACTTTAAAAAAAAAAAAAGACTCCAGACAACTGGGCCTTGATTTATCGTTCCCAAGGTCAGATCGCAAGACTCAAGAACTTGCATGCTCAGGAAAAAGCAGTCTTTCCATGACTTACAAAAGGAAGCTGTCATTATAAACTCCAATATGACTGGTTTTTTTAAAAATCATTTTTAACCACCATGGCATTGTTTCATGTCTAGGAGATGGGGTAAGCTCAGAAAAATAGACCGTGGCCCCCTGATAGAAACAAAGATTGAGGCAGGTCTGGTTTTTGTATCAGTCACTTGCATTTGGGACAAAGGTGAATGCATTTAGTGCATTCACTAATGACACCTCTGATCTGAGAGCTCTAAACCCTTCCCAGGAACTCTGCATTCATATTCAAAGCATTTGAGGAAAGAGGAAGATTTCTTTGGAGAATGGAGACGATAATTCATCCAATTCATTAGCCGGTCATAGGAACAGGCGAATCAAGGGGTAGAAAACAAAGATCCCATAATAAAGGAACACATGAGATGGTTCTGGGTTCTTGCCATTCTGCACATGATTTTGTTGCCCATATCAACTCAAGAACATTCCATGGATGTAAAGGGGACACAAGGTGAGACCTGGGATGTCCACGAGGAAGGTAGCAAAACCTCACGGTTCAATGGAGGCATTTCACCCCTTTTACTTTCCAACAAGCTCCAACCCAGTCAAAGGACTTATTAGAATTTCAAACGAAAAGCTGAATACTTTGAGCATTGTAAATCAGCTACAAACAGCTTTTAAAACTGTGTCAGGAGAAAATTTACTTGTAATTTTCTTCCTTTTTATTTTTTAATATGGTCCCCACTCCTCAAAGGGTTGTTGGTTAAGAAGCAGGTAGCAGTTTATTTTCATGGAGGGAACTGGTTTGATTTGGGGAGGATCTGGGAGTGGCCCAGTTGGTGAAATCCTTTAGCCAGGGTTGGTGAGGGCTTTGAGCACTATACCCACTTGTGGTATAAGCCCTACACCCAGATGTTTCTTGACAAAACACATTGCATTGTTTATTTTTTGTTCTTCAGATTTCTTAGAACCAGAAGTAGAAATATCACTTACCTGGCAAAACTGCTTTTCAGACTCTTTCAGCTCTGGAAACCAGGTTTGCTGTCAAGCTCCTGGCAGGAACAGGGGGATGAGGGGCCTCCCTCTAACGGGGTCAGTGCCTGGCAGAGTTCTTCCCAAGAGTCAGTAGTCCTTTGCCTCCTTAGCTAGGATGTCCGCCATCTTCTATAGGGTCATTTTCCTGAGAACCCGACAGGGTCATGAGACAGCGATGTTTTATACATGTTTTTCTGATTTCACTTTTCAAGTCCCTGGAAAGGAAAGAAAAGAAAGAACTTTCTCAATGTGTCAAATTCATGAAGTGGCTGGAGACTGAGATTAATCTGCTAATGGAAGAGATTCCCCCTTCCTTCCATTCTTCCTTCCTTTTCTTCTTTCTTTCTTCCTTCTTCCTTTCTTATCTTTCCCTGTAGCACAGGAAAGCCCGTGTGGCTGCACAACACCTTCCATACTACACAAAGCAAAAAGGATGAAGACAAACAAGGTGTTACAGGGGCTACATCAACAGGAAGCCTTCCACAACAACCAGAGCTCTTTGGCCAATGCTACTCTCTCCAGAGGCCGCCAAGATGCAGGAAAACATGTCCAGATGGACAAGACCACAGTCAGCTATGGTGGAAAATAGGTGACTCTCAGAATCACAAGCTTCTATCTTTTCTGTTTCGGTTTTAGAGAGTAGCTGCCCCAATGTCAAAATGAAAATTACAACCTCAAAATTAATAAAGAGCTGCTCAGGTCTGGGGAATAGGATCCAGATGTCATTCTACCTTCTATCTAGATGGAGAGATTTAATCAAGCTGCATTTAGCTATTTATTTATTTAAAAAGAATTATGGAGCTCTGACGATTGAAAACCATATGCATCCACTTTAAGTACTGGTAATTCTCTGCCTTGCCTCCCTTTTGGATATTGTAATTGCATTCCAGACAAAATACTTGATTGGCCAGTGGGCAGATTGTCCCATAACTCATAACTCCCCTCAGCATGGTGCCAAGGAAGATCCTGGGCTCTAGGATATGAAAGACTTGAGGTAACAGCCAGGTAAAAGCAAGGCCTCCAATTGCTTTAGGTTAGAAATGGTGAGGACACCACAGGCAGAGGGTGGCTAGAACTTGTGTTTCTGAGAGGACTGGAGGACTCACGCTTTTCCTTTCCTTCACCCGCCCCTGCTAACCAATGTCGCTTGTTTTCTTCCAGTTTTGGAGAACATTTATTGAAGAAACTGACAATTTTCTCTCAGAGGGTAGCATCTCCCTAGAAACCATTCTGGCGGGCCAAGAGTTTTTGAAAGAGGCATCACCCTGGGCAATACTGAGTTCCAGTCCTGCTTCCATGGACAGCCCCTGGATTTGATTGTGTTAAGTGAGGTGGGATGGCTGTGTATTACTAGAAGATGACCCTGGAGAACTTCTAAAGCCCTCTGAACCCCATTCAGTTGACAGAGCAAGAGTGTCCACCCTGATACCTCAACAAGAGAATTTGAGGGAAATCCTACCACACAGTGGAGCTCAGCATGGACACATGAGTCTTCTAACCCCTAACTTTGAACTTCTCTGGCCCTCCTTCTTTCTATCTGACGCCCTTGGGCTTCCTGTTCATACTCTAGGTCACCTCTCCCTGCTCCTCACTGCTTTCTTTACCTCAACTTTTTTGATTTTTTAAAAAATAATATCTTTCCTTCTTAGAGAGCCTACAGAGTGGGAGAATATCTTTGCCACTCATACTTCAGATAAAGCACTAATTTCCAGAATATATAAAGAACTCAAAAAACTCTACACGAAGAATACAAATAACCCAATCAACGAATGGGCTAAGGATATGAACAGATGCTTCGCAGAAGAAGATCTACAAACAATCAACAAACATATGAAAAAATATTCACCATTTTTAGTAATAAGAGAAATGCAAATCAAAACTACACTGAGATTCCATCTCACCCCAATTAGAATGGTGATTATCAAGAATACAAGCAACAATAGGTGTTGGAGAGGATGTGGGGGAAAAGGTACACTCATACATTGCTGGTGGGGCTGCAAATTAGTGCAGCCACTCTGGAAAGCAGTGTGGAGATTCCTTAGAAAACTTGGAATGGACCCACCATTTGACCCAGCTATCCCACTCCTCAGCCTATACCCAAAGGACTTAAAATCAGCATACTACAGAGATACAGCCACATCAATGTTCATAGCTGCTCAGTTCACAATAGCCAGACTGTGGAACCAACCTAGATGTCCTTCAATTGATGAATGGATAAAGAAACTGTGGTATATATATACAACGGAATACTACTCAGCTATAAAGAATAATAAAATTATGGCATTTGCAGGCAAATGGATGAAATTGGAGAATATCATGCTAAGTGAGATAAGCCAATCTCAAAAAACCAAAGGAAGAATGATCTCGCTGATAAGCAAATGATGACACATAATGGGGGGTGGGAGAAGGGCAAGAATGGAGGAAGGAGGGACTGTATAGAGGGAAAAGAGGGGTGGGAGGGGTGGGAGGGGTGGGGGGGAGGGAAAAAATAACAGAATGAATCAAACATCATTACCCTATGTAAATGTATGATTATGCAAATGGTATGCTGTTACTCCATGTACAAAGAGAAACATGTATCCCATTTGTTTACAATAAAAATAAATTAAAATAAATAATAATAATAATATGTTTCCTTCTTGGTAAAAACACTTAAGATGACTTCAATGGCCTGTTCTACAAACTCTACTTTCGCCAGTTTTCAATAACGAAGGAAACAATATAACTGAAACATATCCATGGGCTTCATATTTGTAGCAAGTGAAACCTGCCCACAACATGGAGACTAAATTATCTGCCTCTCTGATGTTCTTACAGACTTGGCCACCAGGCTAGCTTGCCTAACTACCCGAGTTGATCAAACTTGTCCCACTCCTTTGGCACTATCTTCTCTTTCTCTCACACCTATTTGCCCTGTTGAAGGGGGGAAAGATGACAGAATGGACACATATTTGAGACACACCAAGTAATTCCTATAAACAAGACTAACAAAAACACAAAAATTTACATCTTAAATATGGAAAAGTTCATGGAGTTGCTGGATGCATTGAGCTATTTTTTTTTCAAATTAAACTTTTCATTTTGAGATCGTTATTGCTTCACCTGGATTTGAAGAAGTAATACAGACAGATCCCAGGTACACTTTACCTGATTTCCTCTAATGATAACATTTCCAAAACTACAGGACAATATTCCAACCAGGATTCTGGGGACATGGCTCCCTGGCTGCAGAGTAAGACCAATAATTCCTGCTGAGAAGCCAGCAGGCTTCTAGTCCAGTGGTAAAAGGGCAGAGCAGTGGCCTTAGCTGGCTGGAGCATGAGGGCCAAGAATGGACCTCTGCCAAGAGCGCAGCATGCCAGCCAGGGCCTAAGGCGTGGAGGACCCGAGGCACGGAGGACCCCAGCACAGTGAGCCAGCACCCAGGCAAACCAGGGTGTGCAGACTCATTGCCACAAGGTGGCCACGCCCAGGCCTGGTGCCGATGCCTGCTCCACATAGCACTGCAGCTCAGGACCTCCTGAGCACCCACCATCCCACCACTTCAACCTCTTGATTCCCAACCAGCGAGGGAAAATGGAAGGGCGTCAGACCCAAATGGAATTGCAGGATGAACCAATAGCACTGGTACTTTTCCAAACGCTGATCAGTATAGATTTGGACCAATAGCATTGACCCTCGTGCTATGTAAACTCCTGGACTAGAACACTCAGGTGGCGGCCCTTCTTGGGTCTGCTCTCACCCTACAGGGGTTCTGCTTCTATTCACACTTGCATAAATCCTATGCTTACACCCACTCATCCTCATCTATGGGTTTCATTTTTTTTTTAAATTCAGGCAACAGGAACCCAGAGGGAAGGAACTGGCAATGAGCTGCTGGAGTCCGCTGCAAAACCGGAGCCAGCAGAAGCCAAGGAGAAACTCTGGTGTCGCTGGCATCGATCGGTAATCTGTAATCATCACCATGTCTCTGATGACTTTTTTTTTTAGCCATCCCTCTCCTCCATTTCTACTCTGTCCTCCTTTATCCTTGGTCACTACTAATCTGTTCTTCCTATCTGTAGCTTTGTTAATTTATGAATGTCAGGTAACTAGAATCACAGAGCTTGTAACCTTTGGGGACTGACTTTTTCACAGCATAATTCCCTGATGATTCATCCAAGTTGTTGCATGTATCAACAGTTGGTTCTTTTTTATTGGTGAGTAGTGTTCCATGTGATGGATGTCCTCATCCACTGGAGGTCATTTTGATTGTAGCAGCTCTTGGCTATTACACATACAGCTGTTCTAAGTATTCATGCCGAGGTTTTTGTGTGAATGTCAGTTTTAATTTCTTTGGTATAATCATTCAGGAGTGCAACTGTTGGGTTCTGTATGGATAATTCCTGACTTATGGTGGTTCAACTTGTGATATTTTTCAAATTTAAAATGACGCAAAAACAAAGCAATACATGTTCAGTAGAAAGTATATTTTGAAATTTGACCTTTTCTTGGGCTAGTGATGTGGTACTATATCCTCCTGTGATGCTGGGAAGTGGCAATGAGATACAGCTGCTAGTCAGTCATAAGTCACAAGAGTGAATGACTGTCTATTGTGTGCTAGGCTATGATGTTCTGAAGATTAAGCGTATTAGATTCATTTTCAACTTAGAATGGGTTTGCTCGGATCTAATCCAAGTGTAAGTTGAGAATCATCTCTAATTGAATTTTTTTTCTTTTTTAAAACTCCTGAACTACTTTGTAAAGTGGCCGCATCATTTTACATTCCCACCAGCAATATATGAATAATTTATTTTCTCTATATTCTTGCCAGCATTAGGTGTTATTGTTATTTTTTAATTTTTCCTATTCTAATTGGTTTGCATTGATAGCTCATCATGGATTCAATTTATATTTACCAAAAAGCTAATATGTAGAACATCTTTCCTTGTGCTTATCTGACATTTGTATATCATCTTTGGTGAAATGTCTCTTTGTGCCATTTGCCCTTTTTCTAATTGAATTTGTTTTTGTATTATTGAGCTGTAAGAGTTCTTTATGTAGTCTAGATACTAGTCCTTTGCTGGATATATGGTTTGCAAATTTTTGCTTCTAGTCTGGAGCTTGGCCTTTTGTCTTCCTATTAAGGCTTATTTTGGAGAGAAGTTTTTAATTGTGCTAAAGTCCGATTTATCAAGTTTTCTTTTTATGGATCATGTTTTGAGTATTTGTCAAAGAAACCTTGGCCTAGCCCTGGATCCTGAAAATTTCCTCTTACATTTTTCCTAAGTTTTCTAGTTCTGGGTTTTGCATTATTCACTTGGCATTCATTTTTGTACACAGTGTAAACTTAGGTCAAGTTCCATTTTTGTTTGCCCGTGGCTGCCCGATTGTACCAGCAACATTTGCTGAAGGGCTCTCTTTCCTCTATTGAATTGCTTTTATACCTTTGTCAAAAATCATTTGGAAATATTTATGTGAGTCTATTTCTGGGCTTTCTATTCTTCTTCATTGATCTGTGTGACAATACCACACAGTGTTGATTACCCTGGCTATATAATAAGTCTTTAGATCAGGTAGATTGATTTCCTCCCACTCTGTTCTTCTTTTTCAAAATTGTAGCTATTCTAGTTCCTTTGTCTTTCCACATAAGTTTTTGAATAATTTTGCCTACATTTACAAAAAAAATCTTCCTAGTATTTTGATAGGAATTATGTGAAGCCTCTGTAGCAATATGAGGAGAATTGACATCTTTCCTACGTCGTGTCTTCCAATTCATCCATGAAATATGTCTCTGCATTTATTTAGATCTCTGACTTCTTTCCTCGACATCTCGAAGTTTTCAGTATACAAGTCCTGTGTGCATGTTGGAAGATTTAAACCCAAGCATTTTTTTTAAAGATATTATAAATTGCCTTGCATTTTAAATTTCAATTTTCATGTGTTCCTTGCCAGTACATAGAAACACAATTGATTTTCGTATGTTTATCATGTGTTCTGTGACTTTGCTGAACTCATTTATCCATTCTAGAAGGTTTTATTACTATTATTTCTGTAGGATTCCAGGGATTTTCCATGTTGACATTCTGCAAATAAGGATAAGCTTATTTCCTCTTTTCAATGTATGATTATCTTTTGTCCTAATGGCAATGACTAGAACTTCCAGCTCTACATGGAGTCAGTGGTAGAAGTGGACACCCCTGCTTCGTTCCTCAGTCTTTTGCCATGAAGTATGTCTGCTGTAGGTTTCTGTGCATGCTCTTTACAGAGCTGAGAAAGTTCCTCCTTATTTATATTTTCCTGAGAGGTTTTATGCGAATGGGCACTGAATTTTGTCAAAAGATTTTTCTGCATTCATGGATATGACCATGTGATTCTTCTTTTTTTAGCCTGTTCACACGGTGGATTATATTGATCGATTTTAAAATATTTAACCAGCCTTGAAACCTTGGCGTAAGTTCTGCTTGGTCATGGTCTATACTTCTTTTTTGTGTACGATGAATTCTATTTGCTAACATTTTGTTACGAACTTCTGCATCCATGTTCATCAAGGGTATAGGTCTGTAGTTTTCCTTCTCTCATGCCATGTTAGCCTGGTTTTGATAACAGGATATTAATTTCACAAAATGAATTAGGAAATGCTTCCTTTCTGTGTAAAACTGAAATTGTGTAGACCTGGTGTTAATTCTTCAGACATGTGTTAGGACTCTCCAGTAAGATCCTTGGGTCACCCCTTCCAGACCTTGTTTTCCCAGCTCCTCCCACAGTTGGGCCAAGTTTGATCCCCATAATAGAGTCTTTATTCCAGAACAAAGTGACCCACATATCCATGGTTGCTATATCCCAAGACCCCCAGGAGAAGCCTAAAACCTCAGGCAGCACTGAATCCTGTGCATATGCTTTGTTTTCTCTACATATACACCTGTGATAAAGTTTAATTTATAAATTAGACCACGATAACTGGTAACAAAAATGAAATAATAAGGATATACTCTGCTCATAGCCTCTGCCTGTTTCTATTCTGACTGATACCTTAAATGATTTGCCATCAAACTGGTTGGAATAATAGTTAACCTTTGCTGGACACCTAAACCATGCCAAGCACTTTTCATTTGTCAGTTTATGTAAACAATTCCAAGAAGATTACATAATCACCCAATTTTACAGGAAAGGAAACTGAAGCACAGAAAAGTTGAGCAAGCTGGGAAGAGTCACACAGCACAGATCGGAAGCAAGAAAGAACCCAAACTGAGCCACACTGCTTGAACTCTCCTGAAGGGCTTTCTCATACCGTCAAATTTCACTTTCTGAAGAACAGAGCGCATGGTGCTGATGAAAGAAAACACACAGTCTCTCATCATTTCCGGCACGTTGTGTGCTTTTCCTTTTGTTTGTTTTCTCTTTACACCTACCTGCTTTCACCTCTTTTCCATTTTTCTTCTCCTCTCTGCCTGTCAAGGATTTTCTCTCTGGACTCTTCCCATCATCTCAAACCCCCTCCAGACCTCGCTGTTCATGACCAGTGTGTCGCCTAGACCTGGCCCCCACGTGAGTAGAGCACAGGAGCAAGGGAAGCCCCGTTGAGGGACTTCGCATCTGCTGAACGGAAGGGGTGTCTGTCACTAAGAGCAAGCGCCAGGCGCCACGCACCTGCTGGAACCTGAAGGAAATGGCGCTTGGTCAGCTCTGTCACCTTTCTTGTTCCGGCTTGCTTTCTTCTTGTCCTTGTTCTTCTTCTTCCTTCTTTCCTTTCTTTTTCCTTTTTTTTTGGCTCACTTTGGGGTCAGTCCATTCATTTATGCATTAAAATCTCTCCCGTGCCTTAAGGAACAGTATTACTGCTTTAAGACACTGTGGATGTCAAAGCCAACATTTAGAGGTCTGCAGACTCTACCGATCCCATGCGGAGTGCATGCATGTGATTTTTTTCCCCTAAGTGCCTTTGCTTAGTAAAAGCCATCAAATATCGCTGAGAATTATTACTAATTTTTTAAACAGTCCTGAAGAATTAAAGAGGTGAGTGAGGAGAGAAAAAGAGACTGAATAAGAGGTAAAGAGAGAGAGAGAGAGAAAGAGAGAAAGAGTGAGAGAGAGAGAGAGAGGTTAAGCTCAAAGGCAGAGAGAGCGAAATGGACCAGATTATACAAAATTAAAAAGCAAACACGGACAGACAATTTGTGCCGAGTGATTGCAAGCAATTACAGTCCGGCTTTTCTGGAGGGAAGATGGGGGGAGGGGGTTATTTCAGCTTAAAAGGAGACTTTATTCATTCCTGATCAGCTTCTCCTACTATTCTCTCTTTTATTCTTGGATATCAATTTAAAAAAAAAAAAAAAAAAGTCAGCTTTCAGATGTTACATGCTCACCCCTACCAATCCACCCCTGGGCAGACAGTGAGAATTTAAGCTTCCAATCGGTTCTTTCTATAGCTCTGAAAACCAATTTGTTCATAAAGAATAAAATAAGGAGGGGGAGGGGGCAAACACAAGAGCATGTGTTTCTTTTAGAGGAGAGCTTCAATTTTACTATAATTGTCTAAAGACGGAGCTGCTTTGATCTGAAGAATTATTATTGTGCCTCAAATGCCGGCTGCTAATGTCACAGCTGTGCTGGGGCTCGGTCACGCCAAGGGGCTTGGGGTTCAACTTAGTCCCAGACCTGCCTCTGGTCTCTTCTCTTCTTCTCTTTCCTTTGTCCAAATGGAAAAGTTCATTTTCCTGGTCCATCCCTGACCCCTGAAGGCCACTGCTCAAAAGATTTTGTTCCGGGCTCCTTGCAAGGTGGGGACGCGTGGAGGGGACACATTCAGGCCATGGTGGCTCTCTGCTGTCGGCAGCCCTCCAGCTCCGGCCAGAGCAGGACAGAAATGATGCCGGTGCTTGGGAGGAGCCCAGAACCAGCCCCTGGGTGTGTGTGGCCTCCATGCACCGAGGTGACTCTATCCTAAGCCGCGCTGAAGCTCAGGAGCTGAATTGAACAATTTGCTTTCAGAGGGAAAATGGCTAAAATCTGCATCTAGGGTCGAGCTCTTGGGGGCTTGTGTTCTCCTGCCTGTGGCTGAAGGATGGCGGCCTCCCTGCCGGCCTCTTCCCCTGCACCCAGCCCCAGGCTGCCTGTGCCCCTGGCTCCCACCTGGGAAGCCACCTGGCTTCTCCTCCAGGTTGAACCCCAAAAGCCTCCTCGCCAGCTGCCTCTGCTTCCCCATTGCCAAGGGCAGCGTCCACACCTGCGGGCTTGGCACGCACAGCTCTGCAGATGCACTGTCCACACTCACGCCCACCCTGCTCAGTCCTGCCCACCCCTCCCCGTGCACACCTCAGGCTGTTCCAGAAGCTGCCAATGTGGTCTCACCTCTGGGCTTGGCTCTTGCCCCTCCGCTCCCTGGAGAGCAACTTCCCTCTTTTCCTCCCTTCCCCAAGTTCTTCTCTCCCTGCCTGGCTCTGCTTGCAGGCAAAGGACAGAGGAGATGGTAAGAGAGTTACTCCAAATGGACTGTGAAACAGTGTTAGGGGCAGAGACCTGCACAGCGCCATTATAGTCTGGGAATTCATGGGGATAAGGAGAGGGACAGACTGAGAGGGACAGGTGCCACTCCCACCCCTCTCCCCAGTCCCTAAGTCAGTGTTTCTCAAACTAGGTGAATGCACAGGACCCTTTGAAAGAAAGGGTGGTGAAACATGAGATGCCTGTCACTCTTGAGGCCCGAAGATTGCACTGTGAAAAACACTGTCAAGAGAAACTAACAAACCCAGCAACGTGAAAACGTTAACTTGATTACAGCTCCACAGAGATTTAGACCTACGTTCCCCACAAAACTCATGTTTTCAACCTCAAGCAGCCCTGATTCAAAAAAATCCACCCCAAAGAGCTTCATTAGCTGTGCAAGCTCAACCCAGTTACTTAACATCCCTGTGCCTGTTTCCCCATCCATGAAATGAAGAAAAATAAAAGTCCTTGCCTTGAAAGGTCATTGGGGGACCAAAATGAGGGAATGCACATGCCAAGTACCTAAAAGGTACCAGACACACGCTCAGTTCTCCATCAGCAACAACTTTTATCAAACTACCTCCTATCGGTACCTGTCTTGCTGCTGGAACACCAGGGACTTAACTGAATAGTGACCCCATTCTCTCTTCAGCTGTGGGAGGTTTGGTATCACAGGGCTTCCAGAGAGTGGTGGGGAGCTTGCTCAGGAGACGGGGCTCTGGCCAGGCCTGGGTTGCAACCCCAGGGAACCCCAGGGAAAGGGTTCAGAGCAAAGCCTGGGCATTGAGCAAGGGGAGGTGAAGTGGTTTCCCAGGGTGACGTGGGCAGGACCTGACAGGCACAGAAGCCCTGACCAGATGCCTCAACGATGGGGGAAAGGGAGGCAGGCTTCCCTGTGGAGCTTTATGGGGGAAGAGTGGACTGCAGAGAAGGACAGAGGTGACTTTCACTCTAAAGAGTCTGGCCAAAGGGGAATGAATGACCTTTGTCCCTTATGAAGAAGTCACGGGAGTACATGGGCTTCATCAGGAGCTGGGCGAGGAGGGGGAGAAGGAAGGAGCCTTAGAGCAACGCGACAGGAGAGACTGAGGCAGTGAGGCTTCTCCAGGAGACCCGCCTGCCGGCCCCCCCGCCTGCCTGACTTTGGTGGCTACTTCCATGAAGCGCCCAGCAACGTGGGCTTAGTGAGAAGCCCCGCCTAGTAGGACTGTGGACCATGATTCTTGACCCTAGAGCTCCTGCTCTCCTTCTCTGCAGGGAAAAGGGTTTGAACAGACACAAAAAGAATTTATAAAAAAAGAATAAAATTTAAGTAATAAGGAAATATGTAGGGGAAAGTGTACTGATGGGCACAATTTACTTTGAAATACCATTAGAAAACTAAAAGTGGGGTTTAGGGGTAAACAGAGAAGAGGAGGTGAATGGGGTGTGATGGTCCCATCGCGTTCCCTTCTTAACAGCTGGATGTGGATGGTGAGCCTATGGGTATGCTTTTCAACTTTTCTGTGCATATGAAAAGTTTCATGATAAAAAAACAGGGAAAACAATTAGGTAGCTGGATCCAAGATAATCAACCCATGTCCTAGGGCCCCCAAGACAAGTTGTCCCCAAAGAACAGTTGGCAGATGGGGGAGGAGAGCTCTCCCCTCCTCCTCCCCTCCCTTTCTGCTCCTTAGTGCTGCTCCCATGACTTTCTGGGGCTGGACAACCTGCTAGGAAAATTCCTTATAAAGATTCAAGCTATGAACCTGTCCTGTGGAATGTGGATTTTCATCTGCTCTTTCCAAAAGACTGGTGTAGGTCTTGCGCATCCAAAGAAATGAACCTACAAGAGCTGAATACTGGGAAGAAACTTGAGGGGGTGGGTCGTCAGAATCAGGCTCAGTTGCGAGGGTCAGTCAGGCCCACACAACCGGGACTTCAACTAGGTGGAAGCTCATTCAAGTAAGGAGGACAGGAGCTCTAGGCTCCAAGCGAGTATGAAAGAAGGGAGAAAGTAGTTACAGGGCAGCTTCCCTCAAAGGTGGACAGAATGTCTGACCTTATTAACTGGCCTCCCAGGAATGGTCTCCGTTTTGGTCTGAGCCATAGTGAGGAGGGGAAGGAAATGAGAAGTTATGTGGAGGTGCCTTAGGGTGTAATCAGCACCATCGGAGACAAGACATGGGCTTCTCTAGGATCAAAGTTCTGGTGAGGTCCTTATCATCAGAGGTCACCGTTCAGGTGTGTGAGGATGCAGAGCCAGGCTGCCGCCATCCAGCCCCTCTGCCTCAATCAGAAGGGCTGACGGTGCCTGAGAGCCCTGGAGTCTAGGCAGGTGTCTGGCCTGGAGGAGACAGCTGAGAGTGGACTGCAGTGAGGCACAGGATCCTGGAGTGGCTAAGGACCCTCCGAGGAAGGTGGGCAAGGGTGTAGAGGGCAGGGGCAGATGACCAGAGGCAGAGTCCAGGCTGGCGCAGAACACCCGGATACACGCTGCAGGCTCGGGCCTATCCAAGGGTTAGAAGGTGAGTTCTCAGAGTTCTCAAAGGATTTTAAATTAATCCAATGTCACTGTCTTCTTGAGGAGAGATTCTTAAAGTTGACTGTGCATTAAAATTCCCTGGTGCTGATTGTAACACGCCGTAGACCCCAGTTTCAACCTCCAAGACCTGGACTGCACTGGTCAGGGTGAAGCCTGCACTGGGGTTTCTCGGACCTCCTAACAGGACTGGCTCTCAAGGTGCAACCAAGTTGGAGAGTCACTGTTGTAGAGCCATGGTCCTCTCAACGTGTATATCCATCACCTTGCGAGAAGGTTCTTTTCGGGAGGCCCAGGAGGGGGCCGGGGATTCCTCATTTGAATACATGCCCGGTGAGGCCAATGCTGCCGTCTTTGGAGCAGACTCCAAGCGACAAGTTTGATTTGCATTTCTCCTCCTGATAACATGCATTTCCGCTAGAGTCCTGGGGGCTTCCATACACTGTCCACTTCTGCAGAGCTTAGTCCCTGTAACACGAATGACAGGTTTGGATATGCGGTGTGTCCCCCACACACCTCATGCAGGATGAAGAAATATCCAGAGGTGAAATGATTCGATTTGTGAGACCTGTAATCAGTTCATCCTAGTTTGAATGACTGACTGGGTGGTAATTGGAGGCAGGTGGGGGGAGGCTGGAGGAGGTGGGTCTCTGGGGGTCTACCCTTGACCCCTTTCTCTTTCATTCCCTGCTTTCTGCCATGAGCTGAGCAGTTTCCCTTTTCTGGGCCCTGGCCTCACTTTGGGCTCAGAGCAATGGAGTTGGCCATAGATGGACTGAAACCTCTGAAACCATGAGCCCAGAATAAACTTTTCCTCCTCTACGTTGTCCTTGTCAGGTATTTGGGTCCCAGCGACACCCTCCCTGAAGGGACTCCAGGTGGCTTCTTGTGGGTTGGTTTGCATCTGCTCAGGTTTAATGTGTTGTCCACTCAGTGGATGATCTAGAACGGTCCACATTGAGCAAAGCCGAGAGCATATTGCTGGTGTTCCATACAACTCTTATTAATCATAATAATTAGTGTTTAGTGCTAATGAATAACCAACCACTAATAGTAATAATGACATCTAGAAA
Source organism: Sciurus carolinensis (assembly GCF_902686445.1). Taxonomy (NCBI): domain Eukaryota; kingdom Metazoa; phylum Chordata; class Mammalia; order Rodentia; family Sciuridae; genus Sciurus; species Sciurus carolinensis. The sequence continues at coordinate 14,683,319 of NC_062228.1, forward strand.
ACAGTGATAGTCCTCCATGGCACAATCTTCTCTGCTCCCCCCGCCCCCACCCCCGCTCCAAATTACAGTTCTAAATGAGCTTCCTGCATCCTGTTGTGACAGGTACAGCCTCACATGCATTTGCTAAATAAGACAGTTCTATGGAGCGAAATTCCACTTTCAACAGATACATTTTCAGGGTGGCACTCAGGAAATTAAATGTGAAAGTATCATTAACATGGAAGTTGTGAGTTTAATTCCCTACACGGGGTGCTGACAAACTGAGATTGTTTATCTATTTCTCATCATGGTGACGTTTCCTGTGGGATCTGGCGACTTTCTTAGAATTCAGAGTCTGTTGCCTCCTTCTTTGGATGGACATGTACTCTTGGTTTCTAGCCTCAAAGTCCTAATTTCCTCAGAAGCCAAAGAAACTAGTGTGAGTATATGACTAAGAACAACAGGACTCGACAGGGTGGTCTGTGACCTCTGAGGATGGAACTCAGGGCTGATTCGGGATGTGAATATTTTTTTTTTAATGGTAGTTTCCTTAAATATTTTTCCTTAGAGGAAGTAATGTAGCACTTAACGTCTAATGACACCTATTAAGGAATTCATTAAAGAAAAGCCAGTAACAAGATATGTTGTCATAGTCAACAATTAATGGCGATTGCTCTTTGGAAGTGTTACAGTGTGGCTTTTGCTTTTGGAGCTATTTTCACAAAATGGTGAGGAACAGGGATGCGCCTCTCTGAGGGCCAGTTTTGACCACTGAGGTCCTTGCACTCTGCAGTGGTGGGCTGAGGGTGGATATTCACATCCTGCATCTGTTAATGTGGGCAGGAGAGACCTCTGCTCTATGGATCTGTTCTTTCTAAACTTCTTTTGTCCTCAGGTCTACCCCTTTCTAGAGGTCCATCTGACTTGAGTGATGGTAGGCAAATGAGAGTTCAGGGGACCCTTTATGGGTCATAATACCCTTGGGGACTAACTCTAGGGGAAAAGATTTTATGAGGGATCTCCCTGGTAGGACTTGGAAGGGAGACTGCAGTATCTCTGTTCCATCCCCGGACAAGGGGAAAATGGCATTGCCTGTATGTTTGGGGTAAGTCTTAGCCTGGAAAACACTGAAGTATTCAGGCATCTGAGACAATCTAACCACTTCAACTCATGAACTAGCCTGCTCCATGGTGATAGGCCACCCACCACCCTCTGCTTCTGACAATGTGGTGCTCAGTTGGTTCAGGATGCTAAGCACTGGAGAACAACCTCTTGCTTCTCCACTTCAGGTACTCATTTCTGAGACTGGCTCAGATGTTACCTCTGTAGAGTATCATTCCTCCTTACAGTCTTCTGATTTTAACTTAGAGACCAACTGAATGTTGGAGCCAAAATAGACTTAAACCAACTTCTAGCCCAATCTCCTTATTTTACAGAAAGGAAAACACCCAGATATTACTGGAGGTCCCACAGCCAACTAGAATACAAGTCCAGGTTTTCTGGTTCTTATTTCAGGAATCAATTTTTCAGATCTCTCTCTTTAAAATGGCACATCTAAAGATGCAGATACAGCTCTTGGGTTATTTTCCCTCTAGTGGCACACTATGAAGGAGTACTTAGATGGTTTGGTAGAATTAGAACCTAGTCCTTGTGGCCTGTTGCCCAATGGTGGATTTTAATGGAGCCACAAAGTTTGACCACCATGATAAGGCATATTTTCTACTTGGACCAGTGACAGAATCAGTCTATTGAGTGTGGACCACAAATTTCTCCTAACTTCAACATTCTCATAACTGCCCTCTAGACCTGCTCTCCACCCTCCATCTTTCCCTATTCTATTCTGCATCCTAGAAGACTGACTTCTACAGAATGGATCACCAGGATCCACTTGTCCCATTGGGGTTTGACCAATGGGAAGAAGGCCCAGAAGGAGGCTGGAGGTCAGGGGAATGGCTGCTCTGGCCCTTTTCCTGCCTCCTCATGGTGTTGGCAGTGTCTGCCTCCTTCCACCTATGGCTATAAGTCCTGAGAGACCACTCTGTCCCTCAGCCTTGGGTCTCACCAGGTACCAGAAAAATCTGAAGCGCTTCAACCTCACTTGTCGGTTCCCTTTACCTTTTCACCTGTGCAAATGGTCCCATTGTTAACCTTTCTTCACTGAATGAACACACTGAGTGTGCTGGGTTTCCTCTGCCAGGACCCTGCTGAGAATAGGGGCCAGATAACCACAATCTACACCAGCTGCCTTGTGGACCAAGTCACTTCCATTTGAATTGGGGCCAGGTGAAAATATGGTAGGAGATAAATGGCAGTCAGCAGCAGTTGCCAAGATCTTCTGGACACACGAGAGTCTCCTGGCTTACTTTAGTCCTCTTATTCAGATTAAGCGAGTCCCCAGTAAAACTACATGGTTCCAGTTCCAGTACCACCCATTGATTTATTCTATAGAATCAGGCAGGTCTCTGCTTCCACCTCTCAAAATTGGCCATACGATTCTGTTCTCTTGCACACCTGCTAAAAATAATGTGTTGCTACCTGCCATATCCAAATTCTACCATTTCATGGTAAATACTAAAACAAACACCAGTTGAACTGGTTTCCCCATCTGTTTCTTTAACAAATGGAGCTTAAGCCCATAGGGAAACTGTGTGGGTCAGGAAAACATCAAATGAACACTTCTGAATCAAAACAAATGTTTCTGAAGATTTCAAGATATTCCAAACATTGCACTCCCCTGGCCAGGCCTCCTTCCCTCCAATGCCTGCACAAGATCCTGATGACAGCATTATTTGCTTGAATTGGATTTGTTTCTGTGCCCAGAAACAACACACAAGGAACCTGGAATAGGAAACAGCTACTGGGTCCTTACAAGTCTCTCCAGGACATTGGCTGAGACCAGACAAAAAGGAAACAAGAGTTGGGAGCCACGTGGAGGGAGCAAAGAGAATCATTCTTGGGGATCTGCTTTGTTGTTCTTCTTTTACTGTTAAAAAATACCCAGGGCAAAGGGCAGTGGCTTGTATTCTGACATAAACCCCTCCAGGTAGAGCAGGAAGAGAGGGAGGAACTCCTTCCCAGGACCCTGATCTGCCTCCATCCCAGTGGGCAGCTTCCTCACCCACCCTGGAACTGACTATGTACACCTCAGGTTTTGCTTTATTCTATTTTGCACATCACTGGGGCCTAGCAAAGTGCCTGGCACATAGTAGACACTCAGCAAACACTTCTTGATTGACTGAGTGAGTGAATTTGTGAATCTGTGCGTGAATCAGAGATGAATTAGTGAATGGAAGAATCAAAATGGAGAGCACCGTCTCTTAAGTTTATAAATCCTTTCTTTCAGAATGGGGGCCTATGTGGGAAATTCTCACCACAGGAACCATCTATATGATGAGGTCACTGGTCCATTCTCAGGCATTCACTGACCGATTCTTGAGGCTCCCCATCCTGTCTGTCTGTCTGTCTCTCTCTGTGCACCTCCCCTGCTTTCTGATTCTTCAGGCTATTTTCTATCTCTTATTGCTATTGCCTCAGTTTTGTTGTTGCGGAGGACACAGTGTTTAATAATCAAAGAGTAAAATTAACAGGGAGTGCTGGGAATAATAAAATTTATTTAATTCAAAGCATTAATTTATTCACCAATACATTAACTTTACCATATTGGCGAACTTGCAATTTTATTTAAAACTTACTTTCCAGAAATGAAATTCTACTAAAGAAACACATATCTATATCCATTAAAGCAAAAAATATAAAGACATTTTATTTTGTTAAATCTCTTATCTGAATATGAAACAATACCATTAGCAGAATAATGGTGATTTTTATATATTCATCTATTTTAATTTTTTTTAGCCATATCTATTTCTAATAGTAGTATGCAATGGTATTTTCCTAAAGAATGTATTTTTAACAGGGATTTATTTTTTAATCCTTTTGTTTGATAAAATTGCATGCACTCTTCTTTGAAGTTGCATTTTTAAAGGTTTTTGAAGTTTTACATACAGAAAAGTATCAAAGTTGTGTTTTATTGTTAATAAAACATTAGCATTCTCAATGAAATCTTACTGTAGATCTTAATTTTAATTGAGAAAATACTTTCTCTAAAGTTATTAGGGATATCTTATAAATTCAAAGCAAATTCTACTAGAATATATTCCAATTCTCTTTTCACATTAAAACATGTAAATACTTAAGCTCAAATATTTTCTCGAATACTGTCTTTTTACCTCCTGAATGCTTATCTTGGGCAATATGTTTTCAGGGGAAAATTCTTCAAGTGACTTGTCTCTACGATTCCAAATCCTACATCCTTCATTTTCATTCCAACCAGCAAGAATGTAACTTTATCCAAATAAAAATGAAAATACCAATCAAAATATCCCAGTGGTCAAGATATTCCAAAAGTAATTGTAATTTTGAAGATTAAATTTTGCTGAATTTCTGAGCTCTCAACATTTATTTTTTGGTTTTTGTTTGTATTGTAGGAATAAATTTCATTGTTTTTTGGTTTGCCAGTTTTATTTTCAATAATTGCAGTTGGTTCAACACTTTAAAGTTTTTGTTACACTCTTCTTTGGAGATTTTGATTAAAGATATTCAAATGATGTAGAATAAAATACAACCAAAATGTCAAATCTGTTTACAAAAGAAGTTCAATGCCATTGTGAGACATGTAGGATGATTTAAAAAGTAATTCTTCAAAGGTGCAAAATCTTTTAAGACCCCACTGACGGTAAATGGAAGAGAACAGAGTACAGAACGTCACAATTTTATATATATATATGTATTCAACATCGACTTGATTGCAAAAATTTTGTGGTTTGATTATTCTAACAGTATATATAAAAATATTTGTAAATTTAAACCATTTTTGAGGGGAGGGTACCGGGGATTGAACTCAGGGGCACTCAACCACTGAGCCACAACCCCAGCTCTATTTTTTTTTTTTTTTTTTTTTTTTTTTTTTTTTTTTTGAGACAGGATCTCCCTGAACTGCTTAACACCTCCCTTTTGCTGAGGCTGACTTTGAACTCAAGATCCTCCTGTCTCAGCCTCCAGAGTCACTCGATTTCAGGTATGCGCCACGGTTGCAGTTTGTGTTTTAATTGATCTAACACTGCTGTTTAGTGGGAGGAATTTAGAAATTATGTGAACTCCAAAACAAGCTCCACACTTATTTCTGCCCCTATACATTTCTCAATTTTGTAATGATACTGTTTTTAGCATGGAGCCAAGCAATGTGCATTATCAGCACAATCACTAATAATTTTATCTTCAGTGTTAAGCTAAAACATGCATTTAACAATGAATCTTACATTAGTAAAACAATAAGGTCAGGCATTTCAATATTGGAAGGAACTTTTGAAAACTATTTCAATTTCTTGAATTGGAAGTAAAAAAATAAACCATTTGTTTGAATTAGCTGGCATTCTTTGTGAAACCTGTTGTAGCAGCAACAGAATAACTATTCTTTGAACTGTTTGCAGTTTTTCTCCTGATGAAAGTGCCAACACGTGAACTATAAATGTCTTGCATATGCATAAAACAACATGGAATTTAGGAAAAAAATGAATGAAATTCAGAAAAAAAATTCTGAGTCATTCAATACAAGTGAAAAATCACTTTTTAGAGGGATCTGTAAACCTGGTATCTGCAGGATTTCTATGAATTCATCTATGGGAGAGTCTTCTTAACATAATTACTGCTTTTTTTTTTTTTTCTTTTACATTTTTTTTCTTCTGGGGCTGGGGATTGAACTCAGGGCCTTGTTCTTGCTAAGCACACACTCTACCACTGAGTTATGCTCTGCCCTGGCATTTGAGAGTAGATGCTGATGTTTGTTAGCAAATTTTGTCTTCTATTTCTTTAGGCAAATCCTTTGCCCCCATGGGTAGGTAGCACTGATAAACATCTTGTGAGTTCCATGTTCGTTGACTTAAGTCAGGGAAATTCAGTAATTATTCCTTAAATGTGAGCTTTTGGTTTTGGGATCTCATTATTGCCCAAAGGTTTTATTTTGAAATAAAAATGTTAGCAGAGAGTAAAATAAATCGTTGTGGATTTGAATTGTATAATAAGTGACAAAGCTGGTATCGCCAGGGCATTTAGACCAGTCTGCATTCAATTGGCAGGGCAGCCCAGCCTGTGGGGCAGCTGTAGTCCTGTATGACCCACATTCCCCCATCACGTACCCTAGATGTTCCACAGTTCCCTTGGGCCCTGCCTGTGGGCATCTTCATGGCATGTTGTGCCCCATGGGTCCCAGTACTGACCACTGCACAGATAGACAGGAGGGGCAGCGGCCACAGCTCCCTGTCACCTGAGAATTTTACTCATCCTATGCTTCACCAGCAAGCACCTGCATTCTGCCCTTGACAAGGTCAAGGATGTCAGTTTCCTTGCCTACAGACCAGTGTGGCATGGGGGAGAGGCGCCATCTTGGTACTTCACCATCAGTTAAATGGAGAACTCTGTTCATTGAACCCAGCTGCCTAAGACCTCAGCAGGAGCCGACAGAACAAAACAGAGGTCTATCGGCCCCTTTTGGCATATTTTAATGTAACCGTAAATAATGAAACTTTCTTCAAAATCACAATAAAAATAAGACCCAGGGCAGATATGAAGCTGGTGATTGTGCTGAGACAAGAGGCATATCCTGGGACTCCCCTGGGCAAACTGGGACATGCTGACACCATGTGTATTTGGAGTCTTGGGTTTTCTTTTCCACTCAAGCAAATTTCCAAATGTTCTTATTGTTTTTCGTGTGTTTTTCTGTGTGCCCATCCCTAAAACTCCTAGCTCTTTCACAAAACAGGAGAGGTTCAAACACTTGGCAGGGCGTGGATGTGAGACGAACGTGAATCTCATCATGACCCTGGCCACAGACCCCACTCCAGGTAAAATCCAAACTCCCTCACTTGCTTTTAAAAGGTTGTGTGGCCTGCCCCACATCTGCCCTTCCTTCCTTATGAAGGAGATGAACTTGAAGATGGAAACCACCAGTAAAGGATGCTGATTCAGAAAAATAAAGGAGTCCTGGGGAGCTGAGGACTGAGGAGCCACCCAAACAATTAACTTCCCACCCTCAGACCTGCTAGAATGCAATTCTTGATTTCTACAAACACCTATTTGCAAAGCTACCACTTTCCACTCTGCCTGTGACCCCAAATTCCTGATCTGAGTCTCAAAACTCATCCCTCTTATCCTCTGTGCATGCTGTTCCTTGGCTTGAGATGCCTTTCCCAGCCTTGATGGGCAGCCATTTCTGCCTGTCTGCCAGAAGGAGCCAGGTCACCACCTCTGGAAGCCACCTCACTCCCAGAGCATCTCTTGCTGGTCCCCAGTGACCTGCCTGCCTGACTTCCTCAGCCTGTGAGCCACCTGAGGGAGGGGACAGAATGTCTGCCCTTGTTTTACTATGAAGTGCCACCACATACACCTAATATGAAATGGATGAATGAGTGAGTGAGTGAGTCCATGTGGAAATTCACTCAAGGCGAGGTCTTCTGGAGGCCTGAGCAAGGACAACTGGTTGACCTCTGCAGGTGGAGGGCAGAAAATGGGAGCTACACATTCTACATCCATTCTACATCCTGATGGTCAGGTCCATCATCCTATTATTCATCTTCAGGGACCTGAGGGCACCCGAGGACATGCCTGTTAGTAACCCCAGTTTATAGCTGGGCAAATGGAGGCACAGAGGTTAAAAGCCCCAGGTCAGCCCGGGGTCTGGTGATGGGCCTGTGATTGGCAATCAAGGCAGTCCCTGTGCACCCGATGTGTGTTCTGTCTGAGCGCCGCTACATTCAAAGACTCCTCCCTTCCATCTTTCTTTTTCTTTTTCAGTAGAATCCAAAAAATCCTCTCTCCAGATTAAGTCATCCTGGCTTCAAATATCTAAAGCAGCTATTTTTTTTCCCTTCAGCATTTGAAATGTTTTTAAGGGTTTATTTCAAACACCCTTTTCTTTGAACTGATTGTTCAGAACTTTCATTCCACTTTGTCAGTGTTTTTTGTAGTTGGCTCTGATTTCTAAAAGGTTTTTATTTCTTCTCTATTAGTGGCCACCACCTGCTTACTGTTTGGATGGATTTTGCTTTATTTTCTTTGCTTTCATCTATTGAAATGGGTGAGAGGGACCTTAGGTAATGAACCTTGTTTCCAGTTTTCCCCCTCACCTCCCCTATTTTTAACTCTCCTGTCGCTGCTGAGGATGAGAGAAAGGACGGGAAATTCTCAGGGTGTTGATAAGTCTGTGGGGGTCACTCTGTCTTTCTCCCCAGGCATGAGGAAGGCCTGGCAAGCGGAGGAGAAAGGACACGTCCTTGCATGTCGGAATGTCGTGGTGGTCTCAGCATGGCAGAGCTCTGTGGCCTCCTAAATTTTCTTCCAGGCTGGGAATGAAAAGAAGATGCCTTTCTCCAAATCTTAAGGTTTCCCAGAGGCTCTATCAGGGGACACAAATATTAATGGTTGTCGCTTGGTTTCCGCCTTGATGGACACTAACTTGTCCCATTTTTGGCTCCTCTGCACACACTGGCCCTTATGGGATCAGCCTTACGTATAAATATATAAATATTTTACTAGCTCATCCTGCCCTCAGGGTATCAAGCTTAATGAACTAAACATCCTCCATTAATCATCCAGCAGAACGTTATTTACTTCAAGTGAGAGGGTAAGTGGCCAGTTGCAAGGACAAGTTAAGGACTATTTGCAACTCTTCCCTGAGCCATATCCCCTCAAATCTTGAAGAACAAAGTCTGAAATCCGGGACTTGTGCCAGCCATTCACCCCCATCCTTCCCTTTCTCCTACCAAAGTATAGATGCCAACTTCTTAGTCATTTTGACTACCTATGCTCTAAGGCATACCGCCCACATCTGGCCAGCTCCAGAAGTGCAGGGCTGTGGGCAATTTCTGCAGAAGGAGGGAGAAAAAGATCTGAAGCCTGTTTCCCATGATGACCCCACGGCCAATCCATCAGGTCCATTGCAAGAACATTTGAGCGACTTGAGAAGACGGAGCTGAAGTGGGCCCAACACCAGAGGCCTTTGACATCCCTGAATATCCTCTGTAAATAATATCTATCACTCAGCTTAGAGCTAGAAGAGCTGCTCAGGCAAGTGCATACAAGCAGAGAAATGAAGGAAAGGGAGGAAGTGAGGACCAGTGCTGGAGGGCAGGAGGTGACCTGGGGACGCAGGGGAAGGCTTTGCGCAGCAGTGACCTCATGGAGCAGGGCATCTCATTCTCTGGCACCCCTGCTCCCATGCCCACAGCCACAGGCACAAGCAAGGCTTGAAAGGTGACACCTTGCTTGCTCCTCAGTGGGGACAGTGATGTCCGAAACATCCCGACACCACTGAAATCTAAGAGGACCGTGGGAAGCTGGCGTCCCACACAGAAAATACGGCTACAGCACACAACGGGGTAAGATGCCTTCTGCCCTTTGTCTCCCCTCTTGCAGGGCCGATCCGGGTCTCACCCCTCCCCACTGGAGCGGCCCAGCCCCTCCCGCCGCGGTCCAGGCTTTCCGGAGCATCTCATGTTTGGCCAGAGGTCTTGGGAAGCCTCTCCCAGGCTGTGCAGGGCTTCAGCCCCACACTAATTAGTAATGCAATCCCGCAAAGAGTGAAGCCGCCTGCCACCTCCCCTCACTCATAGTGATTTATGTTCAATTTGTACAAATGGAGAAAATGAGATTTCAAATTTCAATGCCATTTCTGCAATGAGGTGATTAAAAGAGAGAGAGGTATCGCCTTCCACTGTATAGAATATTGATCCCAGCGCTATTTTCCTTTGCAATAACCATTAGCTCAGTATTATTTGCAAACCTCTAATGTGAACCTGGAGATGTAATTTACATTTGTGCCTCACTTATTTGCTTTAACAAAACAACACAAAAGCTTTGGGTCTTTCAATCTATCCATATTGTCAATAAAATTAGCAGCTTGAAGGGAAAAATTATATTCAAAACCATAACTTCCCATTAACTACTGCAAGACACAACTGGATGTTGCAAAAGAGGGCGCTTCATGGTTAAGCCCCTTCTTATTCTTTTTTCCTTCCCGCCCCACCCCCAGCCCTCCCTCCTCCATGGGGTTAAGATTCAATGAGAAAATTCAAAAGTGAAGCATCCGTAGCACTTCCAAATGGAGATGGGCTGGGGAGCTGGGGGCTGGCCTAGGGTGTCTAAGGCCTGATCCCCGGGGGGGAAGGGTGTCTCCCAGTGCCAAGTGCTGGCACACGCCTGGCCCAGGCCACACTGCCAGGACAAATGCATACACAGGGCCACGTGTGGGGTTGGCCACTGACCCTCCCAGACTCTTCCCCGAGAGAAGGGGGAGCTAGGGCAGGGACTGGAGGGGGTGAAAGAAAAGATGAGGAGGAGGAGGAGGAGGAGGTAATCAAGAAATAAAAGCGCAGGGCTGTGTTCCTGCAATTCAAGTGGCAGTTCGTCAGCCTCTGACTCTTAACAAATAGGCCATGCAGCTCCGCTTTCTCATTTCTTGTCTCTGCAAATCCGTCAGCTGCCTACCACTGCCTACCAGACCCTGGAAGATGAGAACAAGAAAAAAGGGAGGGGGGGGGCGAGCTAATGACCCATAATTGCCACGATGGTGGGAGAGAGGCCAGGCAGCTGTTTTACATTCCTGGTATGTATAGTATGCAAATATCGACAAAGGCTCGACACAGTTTCACTATTGTGGATCCGGAGGGTAACCAAATTAGCCTTTGGCAGCCATGGTAATTGGGAGGTGCTGTTCCCATTAGGAGTCCTGCAAATTATGAAGAAAAATGGACCGAGGGCTTTGTCACAAATAATAATACCAAGAAGAAAAGAGCAGGCGGCTGTCTTTTCTTTTCTCCCCCCACTCCCCACCCTCTGCCTTTATTTTTTTTTTTTTAATTTCTGCATTGTGTTGTTAATACCTCGCCATTTAGTAATAAGAAAACAGTCTGAAATCCCCGCTAGACGGTGCATGGACTTGACGGCAAGAATGTCCAGTTTGCAGGGGGTGCTGGGAGAGGGGCTCCTTTTCCGTGTCAGAGTTCTGTGTCTGCAGGTAAGAAAGGTGCAGCTGTCCTGCGCCCCGTGCTGGAGTCCAGAGTCCTGGGCGGCGAGAGAAGCTTGGAAACTCCTATCAGGGCACTGTGCTCTTTCCAAGGAGGATCCTCTCCTACTCCAATGAACACCTCCTGGGAGACGGCTGGGCCCTGTCTTTTGTCTCACTCCCTAAGAGTCTGAAGTTCTGGGTGACTGTCATCTCTTCCCAATTCAGACACCAGCTTGAAAACCTCCAGTCAGGATGCATTAAGCCCCAAACTCAAGCAGAAAGGGTTTGGAGACTTTCGCCCTCGGCATTCTCTTGAGATGGCCTAATTCCATGTCCCAGGGAACTAGGTGCCTGCTGACCAGATGGGCCACTGGATATCAGATGATGCTGGGATGAGCCCGGCCCTTTGTGTGGCACGGATGAGTGAAGGGGAATGGTCAGCTCAGGGCCAAGTGTACCTCAGATGAAAGCCACAGTGTCACAGGGGGTGACATATAATGGTATTTCAAAAGCTACAGTGTGTACGTGCAGGAGGAGTAAGGGGCCTACAGTTTCAAAAGCGGTCTCTCCTTTAAAACAATGAGCTTCCAATTTCCCTTGTTTTAGCATCTGTTCATTCTGTCAGAGGAATACCTTCAATGAAAAAGGGCCTCTCTGGAAAAGCAATGTCTTTCATTTATGTACCTCCAGTTGCATGGGAACATCTCACGCATTGCTTTACATTTTATTTTGATTTTCTATTTCACACACAAAAAAATGTACAATGTGAAAACAGAGAAAGGAATAGAAACCATCCACCTGGATAACTGGAAAGATATAGCCACATATATACACGACTTTAAAACCATACAGCATTTCCCATAAGGTACAAAAAAAAAATGGAATTTTCATAAGGTTTGAAGTATCCTCAGAGACACAGCTACAAAAGGATCCCACCAATTTTGTCCTCCAAAGGGTAAAGAAAGAATGGACGGCGAGTTGCATACATTTGGAAAGTTAACAAAAAACATGAGGAAGAATCAAAAAAGATCAGGTCATAGCAAAGTCAAGAGGAGGGTTGAAAGCTGGGTGGGAAGAAGGATGAGTTGCTTGCACAATGTCCCTGCAGATGGGACTGTGGGTTCTCAAGATGGGGCGAGTGGGGAAGAAGTCAACCAAGATCCCCTTTCCTTGCCCTTCTGTAACATCCAAACCGCCATTGCTTGCTAGTTTTCAATGAAGACCATGCAAGTGTTAGGGATAATCCTGGTTTCAAGTCTGGGAAGAAAAGCTCAGGCAGGGGAGAAAAACAAAACCACAGCAACAAAAATTCCCAGCTCTCTGCTAAGTACAGAGACTGTTTACAACGAACATTCACTGGTGAAACGCCTTTCTGCTTTGTGAATGTGCCTAGGTGTCTGTTCTAGGTCTGACCCTGGACATGGCCAACAAGCTCTGGTGGCTGTCCCAGTCCCATTTCTTTCTTCCCTCCTCAGAGCTCCAATGATACGAAATGTCTTCCCATGTCTGGAACCTAATGTGCTTTCCGTCCTCTCTTTCTTTTGCACAGACTCCTCTCTGGATGCTCCTGCACTGCCCTAAGGACCTGTGTGTACACATGACCGGCCACGTGAGCCTCTCCAGTTAGCTCGTCTTTATTCTCTCTCATGTCTCTGCTTAGATGCTACTTCCTGCCAGCAGCCTTCCATCCTTCTCTGACCCACATGTGGGAAAGGACCCTCCTACGCACTCTCAAAGTACCCAGTGCCACCTCTTCTTACAGAGTTCTCCGGGGCCTGATCTTTACCAAGGCTGTGAGCACTAAGAACGCAGGAACCACTTGCTCTTCTGTTCACCACCGTGTTTCACATCCCTACCACAGTGCCTGGCACAAGGCAGCTGAGCCATAAGCATGCCTTGAATGAATGCCATCCGGTTATAAGAACCTGAGCTGATGGCCTACTGTGTAACTTGGTAACACTGTCTTTGCATTGGGGAATTCTGCTTTCGGGGAAAGTCTGTCAATTCCACAATATAAAGGTAGATGAGTGTGTATTCCAAATGCCAAATTCATAAGATGCTACTTTATGGATTTCGTGAAGCAGTTTCCAGAACCTTCCTTACTTCCTGCTGTATCTTAGAGTCTGTGTTTTGTTCTTTTTCCCCCTCCTGTTCAGGAATGGAATTTGTTTTTAATCTTCAAATATGCAAAAAATCCATCCTTTGACACGCTGGTCTGAACCACAACTCAGAACAAGACCACTTTGACTCTTGCAAGAAATTCACAGACACTGAGGCAAATTCCTTCCACTGTAAGCTCCATTCAATTCAGTCTACCGAGTATTTATATCTCAGGTACATACGTTTAAGGGCCTAAAACCTGCTTGGAAAAAAAAAATAAGGCTTATGAAATGACATCAATAGCAGAAATGAAATGATGGGAAATGGTACTAGAGATTGGTGTTTGGTAGAAGAATAGCATTCCTTGAGCTGAAATAGCTTGCTATTTAGAAATAGCAAGGGTCTGACCTTGAGGAAATGGGAAGAGACTGAATAGGGACATGGCTAGATAGAGCAGAGGATTCTTGAGGTTTATAAAAAATAAGTTTGTAAAGAAGCATATTGGTGAGATCCTTGAATATCAAATGAAGAACTGAGTTAATGGTGGACAATTTGGGTGTGGCACTGCAGGGTACTCAAATATCTTCTGGACCAATCACAGGAGAAGTTTTATTAATGTCATGTTTCCATGTGATTATACTTAGTTTCCTCTTATGTAAACTCTGGGCTCAGCCATATGACTTGCTTTGGCTAATGGGGGCCATTAGCAAATCCAATACATGCACTAATTTCAAAAGTACTCATTCATTGGAGTTTGTCTGCTCTGGCTACTTGCTGGGAGCCCTCTACCACCATGTGAACAAAGCCTAGGTCAGCCTCCTTGAAGGTGAGAATCCACTTGGAGCAAGGTCTAGCTGTCCTAGCTGACCCTCCCGGGGCCCCAACAGAAATGCACCATCCCACCTAAGCCCAGTCCCAGTGTCCACCTGTAGAATATCAAGCAAATATATGATTTTTGTTTTACACTTCTATTTTGGGGAGTGATTCATTACTTAGCAATAATAATCCTCTAACCCTCCTCACCCCTGCTCCAGTCAGCTCAGGTGCACCTCTCAGGGTGATTCACTGTAGAGCAAGACTAGCCCATGGAGATAACAGAGAAGGTATCACCTTTGCCACAGATAGAAGAAAAACATTGGCTGCTTCCTGCAATCCCATCAGTGCAAGAGGCATTGAAGATGGGGGTGGTGTTTTAACTCTACTGAGAGGAAGACTCACTGATTAACTTGATCAGTGAATGATGCAGGTGGTTGCCTTTATTTTAGGGATGCATGGGATGCCCAGAAAATAAACGTGTACAACAGGAGGGACAAAGACCACCAAAAGTGGCCTGCTGGTCTAGACGTCATCTTTGCTTTTATTTTCATCACCTCATCACTACTGAACTTGACTTCTTATGTATGCTCAGCTGTGAGAATGCCAAGACAGAGCAGTGACTAAGAGTTTTTATTCCAGAATCAAATGCCATCTTAATTACCTAATCACTGATGACCCTGGGCGACCTACTGAACCTCAGTTTTCTCGTCTATAAAATGGAAATAATAATAGCTCCCCTTTCATATGACTGCTGTGACGATTAAATAACATCATACACAATGTTCAGCATAGCATTCGTCATAGAGCAAACACTTTAATAGTTATCGTCATCATCATTATTTTTATTTTTAATCGTTTTTGAGTGTTTTACTCTTGCTTGAGTTTCCGAGTAACTCATTTGCATTATCGAGAAAGATTTCAGCATTTGAATATCAATACTTTCTCTGATATCTAAAATATATTAATTAGGGAAAATGACTTCTTGATCCCAGCATTTAAATCAGTGAGTGAGAAAAGACAGTTCCATACTTTCCTGATGTTTGGGATTCTAATGTATTCCTGATGAAAATCTATATGCACATTCAACTATATCTGATCTTTATTTCTATCCCATCTGGCTAGCAAGTTCTCATTAAGATATGATTTAAGAACTGAAAGTTCATTAAAAAGATCATTTTATGACAAAGTGAGATGAGCAACGTAGAAATGATTCCATATCTTCTCTAGATATCCCATTTAGGGCTTTTTTTTTTTTTCCAAGTGAATCCAGCATAATTTATAAAAGCACTGAGATTTGCCTTTCAAAGGTCTGGAATAATTCAGCAATTAACATTACACACCCTTGTTACTGGACGTTCTCCATTCAAACTGCAACAAATATAACTGCTAGAAATTTTCTTCCACAACTTTCTTACTTCAAGCAGCATTATCTTAGAAATCTTTCTTCTAAATTCAGTTCTAAGGGAAAATATTCACCATAATTTCCAGTTTCAAAATAGTCTTCCTTGGATTTTTGTAAGAATAGAATTATAAGGACAAAAGCAGTAACATCGTTTTATGAAAAGGATCAGCATTCTGACTCAGAATGCTTAAAATAATTTTTTTCAGATAATTTTTTTCAATGGAATAAAACAAAGCTCACAGTAATTACAACATTATTAGCATTCTTTCAATAGCAGGGAAATCAGTCACTGAAACCTTGTGTTCTATAGTGTCAAAATTTGTCTGAACTGCACTTCAATAAAATCACAAAATGATAACTGTGTCTCCACTCACACTATTTAAAGATGAAACACATATTAACTGGAAAAACATGAGATGCACCATCTATATAATTGTTACAGATTTCTGTTGTAGAACCAGTTCTCACAAAATACCACTGCAGTTATTCAAACACTGATGGAGAGTATCTTAAAGCCTCTGCATTTCACACCTTAAAGTTACCTTAATGGAAATTCTATCAGCAGGCATGCTAACAATTTTATCAAGAATCCTCTGCAGCTCATGATGGAGGAATAACATCCGTCCCCTCGTCTACTGAGAAATCCAGTGTAAGAATCAGCATGTTAATCCTGGTACTTCCACTAACATATTTTCTAAAGGTAGGAAGTTTTTTATATGTATATATTTTTTACACCGCAGATTTATAAAGTTTTGCCCAATTCCTGCTATAACACTTTTTAAGTACAGCAAAACAATGTTCTCATTGTTCACAGTAGTGAAAATTTTATTTTGGTTTAAGCAATGTGGAAATTAGCTTCTAAAATCAGAACTAAATCAGTATGTTACATAATTCCACATTTCATGGACATAAGCTCCACTTAACAAATCACCTTGTGTTAAAAAGAGACAAAATTAAAAAAAAATCACTCTGGGTGACAGTTGATATTTCTATGAATTAATACATAAGGTCAGATTTCTCACTGCAGCTAATATTTATTTTGTTACTCTGTTGAGTGCAGTTTTTACATGTGGTTATCATGTTCCTATAAAGTGAATATATTTTGGGCAAAAACTCATTAAAATATTCTTTTTTATACTGCTTTTTTATCCTAATGGCATTTTTATCAGTCAGAATAATGCTAAGTTCTGCTGTCATAACAAATAAACCCCGAAGTCTCAATGGCTTGACATATCAAGTCCTTGTGATATCTGATATATTCAGTTGTCTTTGGCCTTGAAGCTAAGTCATATGGAATGTGGCCTCTGAAATTATTGTATCAGGAGAAGAGAGATGCAAAAGGCACCTGGATTTTATGTTTCAGTCTAGAAGTCATCCATGTCACTTTCTCTTTCCCCTATTGACTAGAAATAATTACATGGCTCTAACTCAACTGCAGGGGTGCCTCAAAGATGTAAGGGAGCACATGGGGAGTCCTGGTAATCTAATGCAGATACTAAGACAAAAATGAATGATTAAGTGATTTTGAACACCCTCATTTTCAAACTATAGGCAAGTGACTGTTGCCAAAGCATTCAGGAACACATAGCATCCTTACCAAGTCATATAACAGTCCCTTTTCACTGTGTACATGGTTACAAGGCTAGCACTGAGTCCCATTAACAGGAAAAGTAGCACAGGTATACACAACATGTATGATATGTGTTCTTACTGAAGGCTTGTGAGTATAGTTTTAGGTATGTGTGCTTCTAGATGATGGAATGGACTAGAATGAAATGTGTTTGATCTAACTCAGTGGTTATCAACTAGAGACAAAATTGCATTTGGCAGTGTCTGAGACATTTTTGATTGTCACAGCTGGAGGTGAGGGGAGTGGGCTTGCTACCGGTATCTAGTAGGTTAAGGTCAGGGATGCTACAAACATCCTGGAATGCATAAAACAGTCCCCCACAATCATGAATTATCTGACCCAAATTGTCCATGGTGCGGGGTTGAGAAACTCTGGTATACCAGATGGTCCAGCAAATACTAATTGCCCATTGTGCTCATTGGGGGCTTTTGAATAAGGCAGCCAGAGCCAATGATTGTTTTCAGCACTTCAACTGATTTGGCTGCTTTGATGATGGTATATCTAACTTTAATCTCTCTCATATGTAACTTATCTAACTAGCTATCAATGATAGTTAACTGAATGTCCAGCTAGCTGCATATACAAAACCTGTTAAAATGAATTTTCTTGCTATCTTCTGCTTCTGACACCAATCTTCTTCCCACCTTCTCTAATGGCAGAACTTCTTCCCATTCAGCGACCCAAGGATATAAGGACCTACTCTGAACCCCACCTGCAATCTTACATGCCACCCTATTCTGGAGATTTATAGTTCCAACAAGACTCTGGAATCTGATCCCACTCTCCATCTCCCTGTTCTGCTGTAACTGTAACTCACACAAAATAATAAGGTGCTGACTCTTATTCCTCTAGTTGCCTACCCCGACACCAGTCCTTTTCCACCCTGCTCCAGCTTCTGTATTGCCCCAGGGGAGAATCTGGAATCAGATAATACCTGAGTCTGAGACCCAGGTTTCCTCCAGGGCATGTGGGATAGACCCAAACCTCTGCAAGCCACAAATGTAAAATGGAATTCAAAGTCCCTCCCTTACAACAAGGTTGTGAGGAGTCTAAGATATTATATAGAGAGGTTCTCCAGAAGGATTCCTGGTGCTC
Organism: Sciurus carolinensis; assembly: GCF_902686445.1. NCBI lineage: Eukaryota > Metazoa > Chordata > Mammalia > Rodentia > Sciuridae > Sciurus > Sciurus carolinensis. The sequence continues at coordinate 14,701,400 of NC_062228.1, forward strand.
AATGTGTTCCACCAGTATTTGTTGTCACTATATCACTTTAAAAGTTCCCTTTAACCTAAGCTACTTCAGGGTGTAAGAATTAAGTTTTTATCATTGAATGCCTGTAACGGTTTATGCATTGGGTGGCCCCACAAAAGCTCATGTGTGAAATAATGCAAGAAAGTGTAGAGGTAAAGCGATAGGGTTATTACGAGAGTCTTACCCTAATCAGCACATTAATCCCCAATGGTGACCAAAGGGTGGTGACTGTAGGCAGGTAGGGTGTGGCTAGAGGAGATTGTCACTGGCCGATGTCCTTGGGGTTTATATACTTCACCTGTGGTGAGGGGAGCTGCCTCTCTCTTTCTGCTGCTTGGTGGCCATATCCCAAGCAGCTTTCTTCTACCTCACTCTTCACCATAATGTCCTGCCTCACCTTGAGCCCTGAGGAATCGAGTCCAGCCACCTAGGGACTGAGACCTCTGAAGCTGTGAGTCCCAAATAAACTTTCCTCTTCTCAAATTTGTTCTTGTCAGGTCTTTCAGCCACAGCAGTGAAAAAGCTAACTAAAACAATGCCTTACACCTTGCATATTCTGCTCCTAGACAACTCTAGGCAAACTGTAGGTTCCATTTGGTCACCAACCATGGAAGTATTGTTTCTCACTGTATACCCTATGCCTGGACAACATAAGTGAGTAACAAATGCATGTTAAATAAGAAAATAATATAATCAAAAGTATTAAATAAATACATAATAAATAAATATAAAAGGAACAAATATGTCTATGTTTAAAGTCAGAAGTATTTTTCCATTTTTTTAAAGACTTCGCACTCTAATACAGTCTTCTTCTAACCATATTCACTTCTCTGCCCAGAACTTATCCTTCCCCTCTGTCCTGTTCTAAATTTCAGGCTGTCTTGAATTTTCTATTATTTGATAGCTGTTATTGTAGTCAGTTTCTAATAGACTGTAAATTTCTTTCTTGCCAGGATCCTATCAGGTTCACTGTCATCAATGTTGCCCCTACCCCAAACACTCTCATCTATGCACACAGACTCATGCACTTCAAGTGGAGTGACAGATTTTTCTCATTATTTTTTTTCCAGAAACTTCCATGACTACATGCTCAACCAATCACTCCATTTGTACACACAGTCTTCTAAGTTCTATTACGCAATACAATGAAGGAAAGATTCACGTCACAGAAAAATAGCATTCCAACTTCCAAGACCATAGAGGAAAACAAGACTTCATAAACCAAAGGAATGAGATCTGAAACTCAGAATAGCTGGATTGGGTCAGAATGAACAGCTGTCTCAGGCAGGGTTGGCAATTTAATTAGGATGGGATGGCCCATTGCACTGTGGATGAACAGGCTCATGTGATCCTCTGCCCTGGTCACACAGCTCATCAGTCCTAACCTTTTAGGGTCAACGAAGGCCCTTCCAGAGTTCTTCCCCAGGCAAATTCCTAGATATTGAGAAGATGATGGATTCAAACACCATTGTTCCTGGGTGCATGGTAGCCTCTTGAGCAGACCTACATGTAGCTGGCCCTTGCCCAACTGTGAATTTTCTGATCTGAGTTCATCATTGCCCATGTTATCTGACACTCAGTCACTAGACCTCAGGGTGACTAAAAGGGAGGATGAAAAGCCTAGTTGATGAAAGTTGTGTCAAGTGCACCCTAGACTCAAGTATCCACCTGGCTTCTGAAATTGCCTTGCTTCCTGCCCAGAATCCCCTATTTCCTTTTTTACTTCAGACTTGTCTCCTGGAAACCTCTAGACCTGCCACACTACCCTTGGTCTGCACACCTTCCTCCCAGCCTCCCTTAGGGCCTCTTTAAACTAGCAGCCAAAAATGTCACTTCCCGGTAGGGGTAGTTGGCAGACCGGCAAGTGTACTTAAACTTTGTGTCTGATCAAGTCATGTGTATTGAATCTGAAACCAGTTAGTCAATTCATTCAGGTCCCTAAGTGGCGATTTGTGGTAATGTCTACATCAATATGAACGGAGCGGTTTGCTAGCTGGTTTACGTAAAGCAAATGGCTACAGGAAAGAGAGGCAGCCTCCAGCGTTCTCTCTGCTGATGATGATAGGACTGGAAAAGAAAGAACAGAGAATAGAAACAAAGATGGGCATCTTCCTTGTGAACAGGTAGGTGAGATCCATCTTCTAGGTGGAACCGATTTGCCTTCTCCTCCCACTCCTCATTTCTTCCCTGTTTTTTGGGTTGATGCTTACACATAGAGTCTTATAAACTTACACTGGATCTTTACACCCCCAAATCTAGGGCCAAACTGTTTCTATGAGAGAACCTGGGGTGCTAAGAGAAGCTCTGCTTGGAGACTCACAGGAATGACTGAAACCATAAAAAGGGGCTGCTGAGTGGCACCGCTCACCATTTCTTTTTGGTATAAACAGTTTCTGCATTTTCCCAGGCAGGGGAGGAAACCATGGAGAAATTTATTTAGTGTGTGCCTGCATATTGGCTGTATCTCTTTGCTACTACAGAGTACATTGTTTCTAATAATTGTGATGGATTGATACTTATGACTACTGACAGAATTCCTTTAGCATGCTAAAATATTACCTTTTATTCCTTGGTCTAATGCATTACCTGATATTTCAGTCAGTTTTCAAATGTAATAAACAAACCTGAAAAGCAAATATCCCACAAGAAAAGCAAGGTGCTCTGTATCCAAAGTGGGTCCGCTTTTAAATCGGTGTCCTCTGCCAGCCAAGTGAACCATTTAGCAGGCTTGTTCTTTGGCTCGGGGGCAGTCAAGCCTTCTAGGAACTGAATACAAAGGGAAGAAACTGGTGCATATAAAATACACTAAAATCTGTCTATTTCAGCTTTGGCTGAAATAGAACAGCTGAAAGCCACCTTGTTCTGGTCTGCTAAGCTAGCCTGGAAATCACAGAATTCCTGGCTCAAACCTGAAAAGCATTTCCTTGGATCTCACTTCTGTCTTCAATCACTGATAGGAGATTTGGTCCTTGGAAGTGGTGAGTTTTGCCCTTAAAGATCCCACCCTCAACACATTGGTACATAAGATTCCTCTGGAAATATGTTAAGGCTTAGATGCTTACAACCATCACCCTTCCCAGAAACCATCGCAAGGACCCCGACAAGAAGCACATTTGACATGGCAAAGACATGCTGAAGGGCTTAGCCACCACTTGGCTGAATGCAGACCAAACACTCGATTTCCTTCCCCTCTTCAAAGCACATCTCTGAAACAAGCAGCTTTAAATTACAGGTTGCATGAATTTTTATTTCATTTTTGTTTCCTTGCATTTTAATTTGCATTCTTTCCCACTGTTGGTTACATCACTTTTCATCATGATTGTGCTGTGGAAACGGAGAACACGATTTATGGAGCCTTAACATAAATATGATGCTAGACAGAAAGAGAGCGACATATTAGTTTAGAATTTGCAGACCCTCACACACGCAGTGCACATGGCTGATTTATGAAACTGAGATAGCCTGTAAATCCTAAAATAAGGCTCCACATCCATAAACCCCCCAAGAGCAAGACACAGAGCCCCCTCGGCACAGCCTCTGCTCATAAGTCCCCAGGCCGGAAAACAAAGACACACCAAAAGCTCAGCTTTTTGCTTTTCTTAGAAACATTTTTTTTTTTTTTTTTTGAAAAATAAGCTCTATTTCAAAGTAGGGAGATTCTCTCTTCCATTACTGAGGGACGGGAAAGGGGATTGGTTGGCTATTGTCCTCTTTGCTCCCAGAGCCAATCCCTTTTGGCCTCCATTCCATTCCCTATGCCAGGGGCCATGCTTTATAAATGGCAGTGCCCTTGCCAGGTGGCTTCTGGTTGGGACTGGCAAATGGGAGGCACTGGCAGGAGGCCAGAGGGTGGGAAGGAGGGAGAAGCCAGGTATTTCTCCCCACTGCTGTCTCCTGCGCCTCCTGCTTGGGCAATTCCACTGGAAGTTGCTGCTTCTCCTCCATGACTCCAGCTTCTGTTAGATGGCTCTCCTGAGAGTCTAGCTCACCAAGTAGCCTGACCTCCGAGTGCTAGACTATCTCTTCCTCCTCTCGTTCTTCCACGCTGGGGACGGTAGTGGCTTCCTATCATTTCTCCTCTCTAGATTGTCCCCTCATGTTCTTCCAGAGCCTTTGAAACTAACCCCTCTGGTAATTTCCCACATAGAGCACATGGGTTCTCATTTCCTGGCCAAGATCTGACAAAGCCAAGGAGAAAGAAGCCTGGAAGCTCTGCCACCATCTCCAACTGATCTGACCAGGATGCCGACTGAGAGTGAAACACAAATCCGCTTCCAGCTTTGTCTACTCCTGGGTCACTCAAAGGTCATCTGACAAAGTCCCTGCAACATTTATTACACGATACCTTTATTTTTTCTTCCTTTGGAGAAAGACAGACTCAGTTGTAAATCTCAAGAAATACTGCTTGAAACTCCCTGGGAGATGTGGCAATTGCTTCAGAAGGAGTAGGACTGAAGATTTGGAAGTGCACCAAAGGACATGGTTAGGAAAGGTGGGACCTTTAATAGTGCTGGGGAAAGGAGGGCAATTACAAGGATTATAAGACCTTAAAAAACGTATGGCTCCTTTAGAAAACAAAAAATGAAATAGAGCCAGAGCTTAAATTGCTTATCCTAATTTAACTTCAAAATCCCAGCCTGAGGACTCTTCAAACTCCAGCCTAATCACCCTGCCAACCCAGTTATGGAGAACTTGACATCTTGGTGGGGTAGACTTTTACTGCTTCTCTGTAAACTAAGAATGCCCATATGGTTATGAATTATAACAATTTTAAGAATGCCATGGCTTGTATTTTTCAATTCTTTGTATAAATATTGTGATTTTTCCCCCCCTCATCCATGGTGCCTCCTAAATGCTTTGATTGCTTTTTAAAAACAGAAATGGTGACTATTCTACCAGTGTTCACTCAATTTTGAAGACCATAAATAAAAGGTAAAAACTCCAAGTGTGCAAAATAACCACCTTCACGTTTATCCATGCAGAGGGAGTTTGGAATAGCGTTGGCCTTTGGTAGGAAGATGTTGGCTGGGGGGATGGGGGAAATTTCTGGAATGCTGGACATGCTTAGCCTCATGTTATACTTTTGGTTTCCTGAGGATGTACAATGTGCTTATGTAAAAATTAACTTGTAAGCTCTGTACTCAAGATCTCTGCTTTTTACTGTGTATGTACAGGTCAATGAAAACGTAAAAATAATCATTGCCCAAAAGACCTGGAACACTGACCTTTGAAGAAGAAAAAAAAAAGGGGGTGAGGGGTGGATTCATTTATCAAAGAATGACGGCTACAGCTCTTTTAAAAAGATGCATTGGTGGTGTTGATTAGGGAGGGCCTCAGGTAGGCCTCAGGTACGGAGAGCGTGAGGGACATTCTCATGCACCAAGACTACTGAGGAGTGTGCTAGAGAGCAACACCTGCTGGGATGGGGTGCATAAAGCAGGATTGGGTAAGGAAGAAGTTGCCCTGTCCTGCACAGAAAACCAAGGCCTCATCTAAGGGGGAGTTCTGGAGCTGGGAGGCAGGCTGTCTCTGGGGAAGGGGGCAACTACTAGGTAGAGAACCCTGTTTAGAACATTTAGTGTCTACCATTTCCAACAGCTGGCTTAAGGAATGCCTTGGTTCTGATGTGGGGGATAGAACTCAATGATTCTAGAAGATTCCACTACAGGGGGAGGTAGGAAATAAAGAACAGGTGGCATTTACACCCCCAATATCATCCAACCCCCCCAAAATGTGTGAGCTATGTGTTTATGAGACCTGAAGTTGGGGTTGGAGTCATGGGCAAAACGCTAGGACTGGCTTATTGAAATAAGCATCTCACTTGGCATTCCAGGTATCTAGGATACCAAGCCTAAAAATACTGTGTAGCTAAAGAGCACTGAACGGCCTGAGAACTGGGAGGCACCGAGAGGAACCTTCCCATACTTCATAGCACAACCTCCTCTGTTGGGTCACAGCCAAGAAACACAATTGGCATTACAGACTCCTCCACCCAAGGGACATCCCCTGGAGTGCTTCCATGCCAAAAAGGGAGGCATCCTTAGGCAGGCTGCAGACGAGTCTGCACGAGGGGGCATGATTAATTAGCGCATTTGAATTTGGGAAGTTGGTGACAAGCTGCCACTTTGCATTTGGCGGTTCCTTTTCTGAACAGGTGGCAACTGACTGACAGGCATTCTCTGAAGTGGAGGAGGACATCTGTGTTTTTCACACTGTGGAATATTGGATCGTTCCGAGTCACACATTTGGGAAAACAGCTGAACTGCCTTCCAGTTCTTCATGTTATGGTACAAATATCCACCTGATGCACAAACATGAGAGAAGCACAGCTTTAGGCTAGAACTGAAGAAAGCAAACCTGAAAAAGCCCAGATATGAACTTTATGGATGGAGACTGAAGATGTTCTAAGAGAATATCTTGGCAGTTAAAAGAAGAACACACATAAACAGAGAAAATGTACAACTCTCACAAAATCAAGTTGACAATGTTTTGTGGTTTGGTAAACACACACACACACACACACACACACACACACACATACACACAAACCCCACATAATTTGAGCCTCTGGAACAGACCTGTTTTCAGCATGATGAAACCCCACCCAACTGAATCAAAGGAAAAGCTATTCTAGCCATCATAGAAGAAATCCTATCATATAGGAGTTCCCTAATTCTAGATCAGTTAACCAGCAGCCTCCCCCCACCCCCTCTGAAATGTGAGTGCTTCTGATTTACGGGTAACCATCAATAATGAAAGCCATCGCTGGATTGAAACTGACAATCAGATCAGGCATCTAAATTAAACAGGAATATGAGTCTCTGTCGAAGGATCCATTACACTGAAAGAATTCCACTAAAGACACCACGACATTTATTGAGAACACGTCAGAGCAGGACTCAAACTGTGAACAAAATGGAAAATGTCTCAAAGAACTCTCAAAATTAATTAGAAAAATTAGAAGAACCTCGAAAGGAAAGCTGCTGTGTGGAGAAGACAGTTGCTCAGAGGGTCAGCCTGTTCCATGATCGGAAGCCATGGCTGGCATGAGAGGACACACGTAATATCTCTCCCTGAAAGAGGGTGCCAAGAAGCCACCGGCTCCTCTGGGAGGGACTCTGGGAGGAAATGGTTTGACTACTATTAAGCAGGATTTTCTTTAAAACTAAGAGCCCTAGCGCAGGCCACATAGCCCATCTCGTAGAGTGCCTGCCTCTCATGCTGGAGGCCCAGGTTCGAGTCCCCTGCACTCTGGGTTTGTGGAAATTACCAACAAATGAAAACTAAGAGTCCTATGTTTATTTTGATAAACTCTGCCTCCCATGATCATCAGGTTTTCTGGTCTTTTGTTTGTTTGTTTTTTTCTCCCAGAAGGCAAACACACTAAAAAGTGATTGAAGACAGAGCTTCAGAAAGCACTGATGGGGCCCAAAAGGGCAACAGGTCAAGAAATCTGTGGTTAGTCCATTTTGAATATACATGGGAATTTCTAAAAGGCCATTAAGGAAAGCAGCATGGACATGTACATTGTGACCCCCCTTGATTTTCCTTGACGGTCTTGGATTCTGTGCCAGTAAGACCCACCAGGCAGCATTAAGATGAAGACCTGGGAACATCTACCGATTAAAGGCCCTGAGAAACCCAGAAGGCCCACCATCACTAAATTCCTTTTCCCAGAGGTCCTCATGCTGTCTTCGTACCTCATAGACCTAGTTGACCAAAGGGTCAGAGATGGGCCCCTGGGTCAAGGCAATCATAGATACAGGGATAGTAGCCCATGAAATGACCTGACCATTCAGATCCATGCTTCTGGGGAATGTGGACCTTAGACCTGTTAAGGGTTCAAAAGCAGACACCAAGAGTCACAAAGGAAGAGAGTCTACCTCTGAGGTAGGAGAAGCCACAGGGTGCTGAACCCTTAAGTCCAGAGTCAAGGAGAGTAGGGATTTGGTGCCAACAGATAGAAATGGGAGCAGAGACAAAGATCAGTAGGTCTCTTGGATGCTCAGGTTTGGACCCAGGGTTTTTTCTAATGTAGGAGCAATGGATTTTAGTGACTGAAGGAGCGAGAAGATGAACCAGGTCACTCAGTGAGATGAGGACAGTCTGATAATCCATTACTGTCTCTGAATCCCCCCAGTTGATGTTCCAGTTCTTTCTGTAGCCCAGCTGTGTGCCTTTGAGACTCCTCTTATTTCCTTGGGTATTGTGAAAATAGACTCCACTAACTGAGGTGCACTCAGACCATCCTGGTAACCTGAAAGCACCTCCCTGATAGGTGAGCATCATCCTTCCAACCACGACAGGGAGCCCTGTTCACAGTGTGCCCACTGCTACGTCATGTGGCCTCAGGATGGGATGATCAATCCACTGTGCTGTGTTTACTCAGAACAATTGGTCCCTTTCCAGATTTCTCAAGGGATGTTCTGATGAGAGGTAGATGACACATCCCTAAAATGGGAGTTGGCATCCACGTCACAGCCCCTGCGGCCTGGGAACATCCACAATTTTGTCTGTGAGGTGTTTGTAGCCATGGTGATGAGCTCCGGGCACTCGTTCGTATGTCCATACTTAGCAGTTTATGTGCATCACAGTCCAGGGTTTATAGGTTGTGTTCACTTAGGTAAATAGCATCAGTGGCCCAGGATAAATCTGCAGTACCTTTGCTTCTGAGAATGTCTGTGGTGCTGAGCGCGTTGATAACTATGGGCCTCCTTTCGCTTTAACTGTTCATACACACAGGATCTGCCTAAGGAATGTCACATGGCTTAATGTGAGACCTAGCTGCAAAAGCAGTTGACTGCACACGTCTGCTCTTGGTGGTGGTGGCTTCACAGTGGCACCTATTGCACAAGATTGACAGCTGCACATCCGCTCTCTTCCCGTCCCTAACCCGGCTCCCGCAGCTTTCGATTACCAATGTGTCAGTTACAGACAACGTTATGATTTAACTGGATGCACCATTTCCTGAGTGGGGGCTGGGGGAAAGGAACAAGGACTTCGCCCTTGAAGAGCAAAGATATTGAATGCATATCCACACAAAAACACATTGTCAAAGAAAGATGGGGACACTTCCTCCACGGGGGGGAAAATGTCATCCACTGAATTGGCCCAATTTTAGGTGAAAGTCAATGGACACACAATTGGCAGTTTCTTGGAGCATTTTCAACACTTCTTCCCAAAGTAAAATAAGAAATCCCCAAAGAATAACCTGGGGTTGTGCTCCTCTGAGGCGGAAATGAGGGGGAGAGTTGTTTATTTTCTCATTTTCAAAAATCTTGTTCTACTCTAGAAACTGATGTATATTTTAAAAACAAAAACACAACACCAAAAGGTGTGGGGGTACGAATAGGAAAATACGCTTATTGTTTGAGTCAGGGACAGGATTAATAAAAGTCTGATGGATAAATAAACAGAAATGGAGAAATTGCTACAGTTTTCTCATAGTCCATGTTCCAATCAATTCTCCCCTTCTGCTTCCCCTCACCATCTTTTAAATATTCTCCTCACCACCCCAGCCTGCTTCTCCTGCTTTGGGAAGAAAGTATCATTTGTAACTTTAGTGTTTTCATTTACTGTATGATTTTAAACTGTGGCAAGACGATAAAGCAAAGGAGACAAGCAACAAGTGAACTCAAATCCAAGAATTCCTACCAGCTTTTTTGAAAAATGGGCAAAACCAAGGTCACACCTTAGGCCCCTGATTCTTCTCCAACTGCTGTTTTCTTTTGGTGTGCTCCTGCATCAAAGTCTACCTAGGCTTCCAAGTCAGTTTCTCCATTTTTCTAGAACCAACCAAATACTGAGTGTGTGCAAAAACATGGTAGCTTAATAAAAAAATAAAAAAGCCAGATATTTATCAGAGGGAAGGAGGAGGAAGGAAAGAGAAGGAAAATAAAGAGAGATGACACAAGGGAACTGGGCCAAATGAAGACAAAGCAACGCACTTAACCCACCTGGAGAGCGAATCGGACCAGCAAGGCGCTCTCAGCCAATCGCCTGGGTCTGCGGCGGGGAGGAGAGTCGGCATGGGTTCATTTGGCCGAGGAGTGTGGTTCATAAACCTTACGGTGCAGCTATGAAAGCTATCAGGATCTTTCCACGTTTCCTGTCATTCCGTGGAGATTGGCTGCTGGAGTGTTGGGTGGGGGGAGAGGTGGGGAGCGGAGGTGGAGGGGGAAGAGGGTGGTTGGGTGGTTGGAGGGGGAACTGGCTCGGTGGGAAGCGGAATTTATTTTAAGTGCATATACAAAATGAAACGAGGGGGTGGAAAAACCAGTGTATTCCTTTTAGGTCATGTGAGGGAGCCACTGGCAAAGATAATAATATAGGAGGGGAAAGAGAGAGAAAGAGAGAGGAAAAGACAGAGAGAGAGAGAGAGAGGAAGAGAGAGAGGGAGGCAAGAGGCTTTCTATTATTCGGAATACTGGTAAAGCACACTGAGGCAGCTGGAAGATTAAATTAAGTATTATATCTGCTGACCCTATTGCCATGGTTACCGGACAGTGGAAAATATTAATCAACCCAAGCCTTTTCAGATGAATGTGCTTGAAGAAATACAATAAATATAAATATATATGTATATCCTCCCTGCTCTGCAGTCTAAATGCAGAATGGCAGCAGTACCCCACCTGATAGTGGAGATAAACAAATGGAAAAAAGGCCTGGCCTCTTCCAGGAAGGCGGCTGACATCACTCACGGGAGGAGGGTGCCCTGGTGGGCTGACCACTTGCTCCCTTTCTCTCTAACTGGTTTCTTCCTCTTACCTCCTTCAGTGGTGAACTATCCTGCCCACCCTGAATGCAAAAGTCAAGGGGCTCTTGGTCTCCTTATCCCAAGCAAACCTGTCCACGAACTACCCACCCGTCACCCTCATGCAGGGATTAAAGCTGATGCACAGTGAAGGGGGAAAAAATGGGCACAGAAATAAAAAGCAGAAGCCTAACAGGCCAGGATAAGAATTCTCCCAGCAGCAGACACTGAGAGACTTTCATTCCTGCTTTGAGGAAAATGTTGCTGTTCCCAGGATGGGAAGGTTGAGGCCCTGTGGGGCAGGACCCAGGAGCTTGGGCACATGAATGCTAGTGGGCTCGCTGGAGCAGGACCTTTCCTCCTGGTGCAGGAGGACTGGCACTGTGTCCCTTCGGGAGCAGCATGCTGGATGACGCGTGGGGGTGGTAGAGACAACGCAGAGACTCGGGAATTCCCACTACAACAGGCGGAATCAGGGAGGAAGGGCCTGGAAGCTCATCTCATTCAAACCTAGTGATTTTACAGACCAAGACAACAGAAACCCAGAGAGGAAGGAGGATTTGTTTAAGCTCCCGGGCTGCATTTGTTGTAGACAAATACAGAGGGTCTCCTAAGCCTCGGGGCCTAGTCTGATCTGAGGTGCCAAGATTTTTAACAAGTTTTTGTATCGTTTCATAAAATGCTACTGGTTCGAAACTCCCATGGTGCCATCTGGCCTGGACCTGGTACCTAGAGATGCCTAAGAAACCTAGTGGATAAGCTCCTCCCCATTTTCCCACCTCACCACCACCCTCTACCTCCCACACCTTTCAAACTCTGTCTCCTCTAAAGAAGTAACACGTTATGGAGAAAAGAGGTTTTGGCTTCCAGATTTCCTTCCCTTGATGGATCCTCACATTCTTAGGTGAACACAGAGTACCAATGAAATGCTCTGAAGTTCAGCACAGACCTGCTAATAGAACGCCCATGTGTCATAGCCAGAACAATCTCAGGCTATGAGACCAAAGCAGGTCTCTGAGGCAGGCCTGGCTCAGACGCCCCTTGCCAGGAGCCACAGGGGTTCAGATGGCTTTTCTCTTAGTTAAGCCTTCACCACATGTAGCCCTGACCGAGACGAATCAGGCTTCTCCTTCTGCTTAGGTGCAATTTTACACAGTAGGTGACATTAACTCAGTAGCTAAGTCCCCATGTGCAGCCACGGCAACCACAGGGTCCCAGCAGATGACAGGAGACAGCAGGTTGTATGATCCTGTAAATTATTTCCCCATAGTAACGGCAGGATTACACACTTTAATATGCATACGGCCTGAGAGAGCCCTCTTCCTGGCTGAACCAAGGCGATAATGTGTATTTTGCGTCTAGAAATCCATTCTAAACTGTGCAGCGTGTAATAGACAGCATTACCTAAAGGGCTCCAACACGACCCTCCTCATCTGGCTCCTTCACGGACTTACAAGTGCCAGGCCGCTCCCTTCGAGGAAGCCTCCCTTTGTCTCTAGGTTCTCTGGTTTTGTACAGACATTCTAGCGATGTGTTCAGTACCCATTCCAATTTTAGTGAGTATTTTCTGCCTACCACTATTTTTTTCTTTAATTTTCTTTAGATGGGCACAACCTGACTCAGGCAGGTGTTTTATTTCTGATGGAGGAGAAGAGTGAAACCATATCAGGAAAGAGGAGGGGGAAATTCAATAGAAAATCAAGGTGGTTTGCAGGAGCCAGACTGGACTGTGCTTACTAGATACACACAGATCCTGAGTTTAAGCACCAAATTCCTTCAAGTTCAGTACAAGATGCCTCCCACCCCATAGTGAATTCTGTAAGAACTGCTTAAACCAGAAGTGGACACAGAGAGAGGGTACTGGATTCTGTGTCAGAGAAAGCATGAAATTCAGCTCTACAGCTTTTTACTTGGGTGATGACAGAGAACATTTTAACCTGTCTTTTCCTCAGATGCTTCATCAATAAAATAAAATAATTATAATGAGCTTGCAAACTTTTTTGTGAGATTGAGTTGAATTAGTACCCAGACATAATAGATGTTCAGTAAAAGTTAGGCCCAAGGCAAGGAGACAAAGGCAGACCTTTGGAAAATGCTTAAGGTTGGTCATTTGGCACTGATATAAAATGACTTCCCCTAAATGCCCATGGACCCTATTAGTAAACCAAACCCATTACAGTCTGCCCAGCGCTCCAAGAACACTAATCAAGCCTCATAAAGGGGTGAGTGGATTTATTCTACCTCTAGCATGTGATGTTATTTTTCCTAGGCCTCCACTTCCTCTGTGAAAGGCCCCCAGTGAAGCATGAAGTTTGAGGGTCAGCATGTGCTTTGGAGCCAACGCATGTCTTTCAGGGGAAGAAGTCAGATTGGACACTGGGGACCGTGTTTTGCTCCTCATTCTACATGATTCTGTCAATTTTTTCCCCACAGTCATGACAAGATTATACACCTTAATATGCACACAGTCTTTAAAAAAAAAAAAAAAAGGAAAAGCAGAAAACAAAGAAAGAAGAGGAGGAAGGCAAGGAGGAGACGGGCTCCAGGGTAAAAGCTTTTCAGCCACCACCATGGACGCCTCCACACACCCGAGTCAGGAGGAGCAGAGCCCAGGAGCAAGGTTTCCATTTTCTCACACAGAACCAGCTACGGGAAATAGCACAGGCCGAACTTTGGACAGCACTGAATCAGGCCGGGTTCATTCTCCCTCAGCCAACAAGGCTTCAAAAGCAGCAAAACAAGTCCAGAGAGAACAGCACACGCTGGAGGTACACACAGAGTGATGGGCCATTATCATGCACACATGAACCAAAACCTGGCTTAGTGAGTCGCAGACCTTAAATGGCAAAAATAGAAGCGGCGGGTCTGTCCTCCTCGTGTGTCTTTGACAATTCTGCCAAAATTAGAACTGTGCCGGGGGTCTGTGACGTAGTTTGAACAGATCTCAGGAAAAAGATATCCCCGTACCAAGTTACAAAGACTCAAATATTAACACTCCAGGCAACTTTGAGACTCTTTCACGGACAGAGAAACCCAATGGCAATGGATCAGATCATCCCAAATGGGGTTTCATGGAGAGATGTGTGTGCACACAGTTGATGATGATTAGATGTTTTCAAGGTCTTGCGTCCATGGGCCTTGTGGGAACAAGTTGGTTGCAGTGGTGGCGGCTGAACAGAACATTTTCATATCTGGGCTCTGTCAATCCTGCTCCTTATTTTTAAAGCATCCTTCTTCCTCCCCTGCCTGAAGAACCTGTACATATGCAGCAAACCACACGGCCAGCCAGCCAGTGCTCATCTCTTCTTGGCTGTGCCTTCTCCCCACTCTGGTCCAAGCCCAGCTGCCATGACCAGCAGTGCTAATCCACCGGCCAGGGCCTTCAGCGCTTCCTGGCCTGTGTGGAATGAATTCACAACCGGCCATGACCACCCTCCACTTCATTTCTTACCATTCCCACCTGGGTCAGTTTTACCTTCTTCCCTGTCTCAAAAACGCCCAGCCTGCTCCTTTGCATGAGTTGTTCCTGTCACCTCTTCAGAGCAGATGTCCCTGATCAACAGACCTGTAGTCATTATCCGGTCACTTACCATCATATGACCCTATTTTAATTCTTCTTGTAGTATGTATCATTATCTGATGCTTTTCATAGTTGTTGGCTCATCTGTTCTACTGCACTGGAGTATAAGGTCCCCAATGGGAGGGACCTTGTCTGCCTCTTTAAACCACTGTGTCCCCGGCACCTAGATAGTAAGTGCTTAATAAATTTGTGCTGAATAAACACTCCAACACTAAGCCCAGCATAACTCATCACTCGCTATTCATTCTGTCTCCCCATAGCAATTCTCATGGACCCTAAGACCAATCATATCACATTCTAATTGTCTATCTAAGGCCTCAACGAAACCCATGAAATCTGCAAACAAGGGAATATAGTTTGTTCACTTTGGGCTATGTATTTCAAGTTAGAAATATCACCCAGGCTCACCACGTACTGATGTGCAGATAATGTACTGGAAAACTCCAAAGGGAGCCTCATGATGTGTATGAATGGTGACCCTTGGAGTTATGCAATGTCCAACCCTAACCACCATACATGGCACAGCTCAGATTTCTCTTTATCACAGAGAAAAATCAGGAAGACTTCATATTTACCTTCAACCCTTCCTCTAGGAAGAAATCCGGAATTCCACATACTCGCCCTGGCCAACTTCTCTCTCTATTTATACCTTAAGGTTTACGAAGGTCTTCGCAAGTAGATCTCAGGGGGATCTTGTATAGGGCAACACTCCTACACCACCTCCCTGCTGTCTGCCATACTGTGTGTTCCAGCAATAATGTGATGACTGGTTCTATAGAGGTTCTAGCCACATTCTTTTGCAGGTGCAGTCAGTCAGAACGTGACTTGGGATATGCATCCTAATTTGGTTTTGTGCTTTGATGCTGTCCAGTGAGGTACCTGCAGGAACCTGATCAACATTCAAACATGGACTCATAGAAGTTGGCCAACTGCGAACAGAATTTAATGGAAAGTTGCTTCTGTCTTTCATAACTCAAGTAAAGAGTTTGGAGGCTAAGCTTGGAAAGTTCCCCAAGAATCTCCAGGTGGGACTAAGCACCCACCTGGAGGGGGGCCAACTCAAAAATATTCACACTGGTATTAGCTTTTCCTCACTCCTCTCTCTTTCCCAGGGTCCCTTCACGCCTACACTCCTGAGATCACTTCCCAAATAACTCCTCTGATTCTCTTTCTGGGACCAAGGAAGTTGGTAAGCTGTGGTGATAACCTTGACAGTAACATCATAATTACTAAGATTGTCACCTGTGACAAATGGGGATCATATGCAAGCAGAAGGCAAAACATGAACTTATGTGTGAAATTTGCATGGCCTCAGGAAATAGTAACTACACCTATTAAGGAGTTGATGACCTTTGCTGACTGTTTTTGGAAACCTTCAAAAAATAATAAACTCAGATTAGATAACTATCCATCCAAGACAGTTGTAAAGACTGGGAAGCCTCAATGGCAGCATATGAGGTGACCTTGAACTCCTACATGGAAGACAGAATTGAAATAAGGATAAGAACATAATTTTGAGGGTAGAAGAGCTGCAAGAGAGATTGAATGAATATTCTTATCTGAGCTCCTGTACCCGAGTCAGAAATCTGATAGACAAAGAATGGGACATTGAAATGTGAAATAGAATTATTTGGGTTGATGATCTTAAGAATCTTTGAACTTCTGGACTTACCTGAACTCAAACAGCAGACAGAAGCAGCTTCAGTCCCTTGCTGGATAAGAACAGCCTTCCCTCACCTTGTCTCCCTGCAAATATCTTCCCTGAAGCAGGTTCCTGTAAGGTCATGCTGTGGTCCTCAGGTTCACGCTTCCCTGACTATAGCCTTGAAGCCAGGGTTAGACCTCAGGAAGACATAACCTACACACTGAAGATACCAAAGGACATGGCCAATTTATGGTAGAATGTGAACCTTCCATAAGAATAGATCTAAAGTATGTTCAAAGAGGACTATTGGAAAACAAGGCAGACAGGCAAAGAACATAATGAAATAAGATGACTCTCTCATGACTCTGGGCTTGGCGATCTGGCAGAGGTACCTGAATTCAGTCTTAGTACTTGACTGGAATGGTTCCTAAAAGCTTAGGGGTGCTGAGGGCCATGGGGTAGAGAAGTAGAACTGCTTTAGCATTATATTCAGGAATGGGCCAGAAGGGTCAGGAGATGGGAGTTTAGAATAGACTTAGTATCAGGGACTGCAGAACTCATCACTTGACCACAGGCCTGGGAGAGTCCAGAGGACTCCAGCTTCAGTAAATCCTAAGGAACCTACTAGTGAGGTAGGCACTAAAATCTCACTGGTGCCTGTCCTCCATACGTCAGAATAGACAAAAGGAAATTCCACCATGAAACATAGTTCCCTGGTTTCAGTGACGGTAATAGGATTCTTGGATAATAGGGGCCAGATAATGGTACTTACTCCTTGCAGGCAGGATGATTAGAATTAACGCAATGAGCTGACAGCTAGGTAATCAGAGATCTATGAACATGGCTAAAAAGTACATTCTGATGGGTAAGACAGATGGACAGCTCTTTGCAAAGCAAGTCATCAGTGTGAAACTGAGTTTTAGCAGTGATCTAGATCTCTAGATCACTGTAAGTCACTCTAAGTGACTATGTGACTGGAGGTGCCTTCATGAGCTGAATATTAGATCCATTGGGTCATAAGATCAGACAGGCAGATCAACATAACATCCTACAGTGAGAACTGTGGGATACTCAGGGTCAGGTCTGAGAAGGTCCAGAGTTACACCAACAGTTGACCCAGATCCTCACTCTATTGAATCTTGCACCAACACATTCTTCAATCTACACTGTCTCATGGTAAGGGTATTTCCCTATGACCAGCTGATGGAAAAGGCATGAACTTGGGACTGGATATATTACCACAGGTAATGGATATATTACCACAGGTTGGTGTGAATATAAATTATCTAACAGTTTCCCTCAAGGGGGGCTCACAGGACAGTGATGATAGTAACTCTCCTATATAGCTCTTAGTTATACATCAGATCATCAATTTGAGATGAAGATGAAATGACCCAAAAAAAGAATATATAAAGACTCTGAGTAGAAGCAAATTCCTGGTTGGTCAGGAGCCTTGAAGGACCAAAATTAAAAGACTGGAGACAAGAAGGTCAAGGGAATAGAGACATAGAGGCAGAGCTGTGGTAGTGAGCACAAAGCATGTGACCCTTTGGTCTCATGTCCACCACAGAGCAGGCCCTGGAAAAGCAGGGTGATGGAGCCTTGGACATCTTCCATTCTGATCCTCAGCTATGCCAAATGATTATTGCCACAGAGATAGGAAGGGTTGACAACAGAAAGGTTCATGGTACCCAGAGCCATAAAGAATGGGTAGTAGGTGACTACTGCTGCTATTACTATACTAACAGGGACTTCCATTTATTGATGTGCCAAATACTATGCTAAGTGATCCCATACCTAATTTTCAGATTTATATCTAATAATTGCTCTATGGATCAGGTCCTAATGTTGTGGTTTAGACATTAGGTGTCCCCCAAAAGCTCATGAGTGAGACAATGCAAGAAAGTTTAGAGGATAAATAATTGGGTTATGAGACCTTTAACCTAATCAGTACATTAAGCCTAGATAGGGATTAACTGGTTGGTTAACTACAGGCAGGTAGAAGAGTGTGCCTGGAAGAGGAGGGTCTCTGGGGGGCATGCCTTTGGGGTATATATTTTGTCCTGGTTAAACAGGGCCCTCTCTCTGCTTCCTGATGTGATGTCCTGAGCCACTATCCTCTGCTATACCCTTCCAGCCATGATGTCTTGCCTCACCCCAAGCCCCAAGGAATGAAGCCTGTTATCTACAGACTGAGACCTCTGCAACTGTGAGCCACCAAATAAACCTTTCTCCTCTAAAATTGTTCTTTTCAGGTTATTGGTCATGGCAGGAAAAAGCTGACTAAAACACCTACCATTAAGTACCACTTTATATCTGAGGAGGCTGAATATTCTGTACTATTATTATTGTTATTGTATCCTTCCAATACTGATATGAACAATCATTGGTTAAGAACCAACTTTGCATCTACCATCCCATGCAACCATCAATCACCCTATGAGAAAGACATTATTACTCCTGTTCTACAGGACTGAAGCTCAAAAAGCTGACCACCTGCTTCAGTCACTAAGGTCCATCTCCTGCCAAGGCACTCTGTGTCTCTCCTTTTCCTACCTAGAAGTCTGAGGTGGAAGGTGGGTGACGTGTGGGTCACAGAGCTTGATCAGATAGTTATGAATGAACCAGCTAAAAGGAGCTAACTGTCAAGGTTCCCCATCTTTCCCAGTCTTCCTTCCCTTCTTTCTCTCCTTCCCCCTTATGTGTGATGAAAGACAAAATATGATTACACTTGAGTTGACCTTCATCATTTTACAATCTTGATATTTCAGTTTCTTTTTTTCTCATAAACCAAAGGGGCTTGCATTTTCAGAAATAAAGTACAGCACATTCTAGCTCATATATACAAGGTTTATGTCCAAAATACTTTCCAGAGACCCTTCCATACTCCTCCCAGAATGCTCCAGATCTCAATGAGACTAGAAAATATGCTTTCGGAAGGCCCCCTTTCCATGCCTTTATCTACATGACTTTCATTGACCTAAATTGGATTTGTGTGAGTGGAAGGACAGCACAATCGAGGCTCACGAGTCCTGTCATCTTTTTGTTCAGGTTGCCAATTATCAGTTCTGTGCACTCAGGGACGTGCAGGACATACCACATTAAACTGGAGCAGAACATCCCAGCTAATGATAACCAAGTCAAATATGTTAAAGGATTCCAAGCAACAAAGAAGGAATGGAGGTCTGAAGACAACAATTCGGGGTTTAAACCAGGAAGATGAGAGGAGAGAGAGGAGAGAAAAAAGACCAATGCAAGAATCTGCCGACCCTGTTTCTTTGGAAGTATATTATGGAGAAAAGGCTGGAAAATAATCCTTTGAAATGACCGATGGCTAGGGGGAATCTGGGACTATTTAAAATTTGTCATGGAGGAATCTGGGACTCTCTTTGGAAGATGTTTCTTTGAGCTGTATCTGTGTCTAACTATTTTGATCATCTGACCAGCTGTTTAAACAGAATGATTGTGTGACTGGACTGATGGGTTGGTTACATCCATCAGACAAGACCATCTGGACGATGACGTGGAGTCAGTCAAAACAGTTCATTCTCTGAGCAAAGACAAACACATTGCTTCTATTGGTCATTTGCCATTCGTGGAACATCACATGGGACAAGTAATCCCCAGGACATAAACAAGGGCGCATCAGCACCTCTGTATTGCTGAATCATCATCGTCACCACTGGATACTGACCGGTTTTGTTGTAAACTGTACCCATACATTTTTGGGAAGTTTAACAGGTCACTCCAAATCCCAAAACCACGTATGCTCACAGCTAGAAAAGAGAACAGCATCCAATTGCCACTGTACCGGGACTGTACAGAGGAAGTTAGAGCACCAAGTCCTCTTTTATAATCAGGACTTAAATTCTACCATGACTGATATCCACAGAGCTGGACAGTTAGAAAATACTACAGAGTGTGTGTGTGTGTGTATTTCTATATTAACTCCACAAAAGAGATAAACATGCACACATGCAAAAATAGATTCAAGTACCAAAGTTGATCATCTCTACCCTGAAAGCAACATTGACTGAACATTCCATGTTGTAGTGTAGGGCTCTCATGCAGCTGCATTAGGAAAGTGATCATGTTTTCAAATACCACCTCACTGCAGGTAAGGCTCAAACATATCTCTTGCTCAGCCCTCACTCTAGAATGACAGCTCAGAGGCTTTTAATTTGAAACTTGAAACTTGGAGTCAATACATCTAAAGCCAAAATCATCACTTTCAACCCCAAATCGATTTCCCCTTCCCTTATTCCCCATTGACTTTCATAATGTGAACTCTACTGGGAGGGGATTTTGTCTGACTTGCTCACCAGTGCATTCCCAAACCAGAGTAGTGTCTGACACTCACTGAGTGCTCAGAGTACACGTGCTGAATGACTCAGTTGGATGATAGGTGTCCACTGATGTCGCCACTCTTCCCTCTGTGGTGCTCACTTCTGATAATTTCCAATTACACACCCATCCCTGTCACTTCTTTCTTCAAAAGGGTTCTTTGCATTTGTTTACCTCTCTGGGTTGATGGGGGATAAAGAAAGATGAAGCATGTGAAAATGCTTGACAAGCGGAACAGCCTCATAAACTTTTAGGGCAATGATTTCAACTTTGTTGCCCGCACCCTGGGTGAAGTCTCCAGCCCACTGCAAGACCAGCCGGCTGAACTGCTTCACCTCCTTTCCAGTTCCCATCAAGTGACACCTGCTAAAACACAGCAGTGATTACACTTTCCCACCATTCAGAACCTTCAGTGAGAACCTCTCTGTGGCCTTCAAGACCCCGAGGAACTGAGACCATTCATATTTGGGGATCTGCTTGAATGTCTAACTATATCTCCTATTCTTCTTTGCCTTGGAAATATTTCTTATCCCATGTTCCTCCAGTAGGATGGTCATGTCTGCTTTCACAATGTCTGTTTTTACAGATTCATCAGGAAAATTCATGGATGTCCCTTCCCATCCACATTTGCAAATCCCATTCACCTCTCAAACGCCATGTCTAACCCTGTAGTCTTCTTCCCTTGCTACCCTAGTTGTCTCAGTCCCTGAAGCAAGCAATCTGAGGTGATACGGTTTATCTGGGAAGAGCAGAGAGCAGTTGTGGAGTGGAGTTACCACAGAGCAACTGTAGGTAAAATATTGGAAATGGTATAAAACTGTACACACTAGAGCTAGCCCACCTGTGAGGTGAGGGAGCTGGGGTGTTTGTACAGCGACTCCTGAAGTTATGGATTGAGGGCTAATCAGGAGGAGAGGAGAATGTGAATTCACAACACTTTCATCTGCCTCAACCCCAGAAGTAGTCCTTAGATACAGAGATGTAGGTCCTGAATAATTCAAGTCAATAGAAAGAGACCATGAGCCCCCAATGTGACCTGCACATATCATTTTAAGTTTTATAAGAGCTACCTTCAAAAAAAAAAGATGAAAATAACATCAATGACATTTTTCATTTATTATTGTGTTTAATATGCCAATATATTACCCAAAATAATATCATTTCAATATGTAATTAACATAAACAACCTCTAAGATAATTGGCCTTATTTTGGTACTAAGTTCTGAGTTTTTGAAATCTGGAATGCATTTTAGAGAGGGAGCACATCTCACTTAGGACTAGCCACAACTCTGGCACTGGTGAGCCATCATTCTTCATGGTGGAGTAATATTCCATTGTATATATATGCCATAGTTTCTTTATCCATTCATCAACTGAAGGGCATCTAGGTTGGTTCCACAATCTGGCTATGGTGAATTGAGCAGCAATGAACATTGATGTGGCTGTATCTCTGTAGTATGCTGATTTTAAGTCCTTTGGGTATAGGCCAAGGAATGGGATAGCTGGGTCAAATGGTGGTTCCATTCCAAGCTTTCTGAGGACTCTCCATACTGCTTTCCAGAGTGGCTCCACTAATTTGCAACCCCACCAGCAATGTATGAGTGTACCTTTTTCCCCACATCCTCACCAACACCTATTGTTGCTTGTGTTCTTGATAATCGCCATTCTAATTGGGGTGAGATGAAATCTTAGGGTAGTTTTGATTTGCATTTCTCTTATTACTAGAGATGTTGAACATTTTTTTCATATATCTGTTGATTGCTTGTACATCTTCTTCTGTGAAGTGTCTGTTCATTTCCTTAGCCCATTTGTTGATTGGATTATTTGTATTCTTGGTGTTGAGTTTTTTGAGTTCTTTATAGATTCTGGAAATTAGCACTCTATCTGAAGTATGAGTGGCAAAGATATTCGCTCACTCTGTAGGCTCTCTCTTCACATTACTGATAGTTTCCTTTGCTGAGAGAAAGCTTTTTAGTTTGAATCTATCCCAGTTGTTGATTCTTGCTTTTATTTCTTATGCTATGGGAGTCCTGTTAAGGAAGTCTGATCCTAAGCCAACAAGGTGAAGATTTGGACCTACTTTTTCTTCTATAGGATGCAGGGTCTCTGGTCTGATTCCGAGGTCCTTGATCCATTTTGAATTGAGTTTTGTGCAGGGTGAGAGATAGGGGTTTAATTTCATTCTGTCACATATGGTTTTCCAGTTTTCCCAGCACCATTTGTTGAAGAGGCTATCTTTTCTCCATTGCATATTTTTGGCCCCTGTGTCTAGTATGAGAAAATTGTATTTATTTGGGTTTGTGTCCATGTCCTCTATTCTGTACCATTGATATACCTGTCTATTTTGGTACCAATACTATGCCGTTTTTGTTACTATTGCTTTGTAATAGAGTTGAAGATCTGGTATTGCGATACCCCCTGCTTCGCTCTTTCTGCTGAGGATTGCTTTAGCTATTCTGGGTTTTTTATTCTTCCAGATGAATTTCATAATTGCTTGCTCTATTTCTGTAAGGTACATCATTGGGATTTTAATTGGAATTGCATCGAATCTGTATAGCACTTTAGGTAGTATGGCCATTTTGACAATATTAATCCTGCCTATCCAAGAACATGGGAGATCTTTCCATCTTCTAAATCATCTTTCCTTGATGGACTAAAGTACTGATATAAGACTCAGCATTTGATGTTTAGAAATGCTATTTACTTTTTCATGTATTAGGTCTTATTTCCCTAAATAAAGAAGCATACTGCTAGGATTACTTTTACTCTCTACCCATTAGTTCCTTTTTTATTGCCTTGTTCAATTAGCTTTTGCCAAATGATGGACTGTGAGAAGCTACCTTATACACAGGATCCTAACCCTCCATAAGGTGTATTTTCAATTCAAGAGACAGGAGGAGATACATCAGCAAAACCTTGGCAGGTGGAAGGGGACAGTTAACTCCTGGGCTGGCACCTGGCTGACCCAACCAGACATATTTAATCACTACACAAGAGAGAAGAACTTTAAAGATCTCCACTAGAACCCTCTAATAACAAATTGGAATGTTTCATAGATTTTCCTGAAAGAAAACAAATTTCCATCTATGCAACCTAAATTATCTGTAAGATGTTTTTTGTCCCCTCATTCTACCCTGTTGCCTGACTTCATTTTTGAAGGAGGTCTTTGAAAAGCTTCAGATGGGCACTTGGTGACCATTGTGCAATTTAAAAAAGTTAACATGTCTTCCCGGCTCAACAGAACAGTGGCCATTACGCCACAGAGCAAGAAGTGCTAGGAGATTTGTGGCATGTAAGAGGCCAAAAGGGGAAGGCAAGGGCGTTTTGCAAGGTCCAGGAACATCTCCAAGGCACTAAGTGATAGGCACTGTCTACTAATGATAAATGCGAATTTCCCAAGTCTCCCTGAAGTAAGCAGACAGAGACATTTCCAACCCCACCAACTTCTCAGGGGGAAAGGGATGATCTGCTAAATTTCAGGGGATTCAAATGGACTCATCCTTCTTAACTTCAAGCCTAAAACTTTTTTTGCTACTTCTAATTGATGGTCGTTGATGACAAATTGTTTAGTCATCAGAAAATCCATTGGGGAAAAAAATCTATTTTCTGCATTATTGGCTATAAATCCATTCCTTTCCCTCTTCATTTACCCAACATTAAATGGCCAACATTTTATGTCTCTTTTTAAGGCTTTCCCATGAATTTTCAGGTCTGAAACCCTTTATCCATATTTCTCCAAAATCTTTTTTTTAAAAATTATTTGTCTTGCTTTTTTGTTTTAGAATTTCTTCCTTATTAATTTTTTTCCACTCCTATCTACCTTGGGCATTTTATTTATTTTCATTCATGAATTGTACTACTTTTATCATGTACCTTTGAACTTGGACCTCAGTTGGTTGGAATTCCTTTTTCATTTTCTACTTCCAAAATTAGACCATTATTCTCTGCTTCTCATTTTTCCTGTCCACCTGTTGCCTGTCTTGTCTTTCTGTTATCACTTCACCAGAGTATCTCTTCCCAGGGACTTCAATGGTTGAAGGTTCCAGAAGGCAGTCCCAACACTTCTCTGCTTCTAGTACTTACTGCTGGCATGGGATAAAGTGGAATTACCATCATACCATGGTTTACTTCTTTAATTAGGGGTAGTTGCCATGAAGACATGATTTGAGTAACAATTTATACTCAGATGCTAAGGTAACAAGCTTCACAAGCTACCAGGAATTAGGCTACTTTGTTTTTGAAACAACAATTTCTGGGGAATGAAGTAGGTTTATTAGCAGGGTGATTGCATGGAAAAACAAATTGACACTTTTTTTTAGAAATTAAATTATGCTATTTTAGGTACAAGGCAAGTCACATAATTAAAGATAAAAAGTTATATAGAAACTGGTGCCATTGGGATTGGTTTATATAGATACATTGCAAACTTGATTTGATTTCGGGCCAAATACTTTATTTATTTATTTATTTATTTTTAAAAACTCAAGTTTGGGATGGAAAAGTTGGGTTTTCTTTTAGATAATAAACCCACTTTAAAAGTGTTACTTTGAATCTCACTTTTAAAAAGATTTAATGGAATTCTCCTCTGCCTTTCTACATCAAATGTCACTTTTTAATGGCATACTCTTGTGTCTTCCTACAATTATTATATTTTATGACTAGGTCTAATCCCCAAAGTTCCATTTTCCAAATGTACCAAATTCTATAAATTTAAATTGGAATTATATAATCCAGTGTGTTCATCTAGGACAAAGACTAAAACTGTAAAGGCATAGTCTATGAAACCTGCCTTAAGTTTTTCTAATGCATGTATTAAGTAAAGAATTAAGTGTCCACTCTCACTGAGCCATGAAAGAGATTTTTGAAACATTAGAAAATTATAAAATAATTGTCTTGGCAAATTTCAGTTCATAAATGTTGATCTATGTCTTTCAATGGGTTTAGAAGAACAAGTGAGTTGCCTTTCAAAATCTCCACCTGGATTCCTCACCTCTCCGCCCCTTCTGCTCTGCAAGAATCTACTGTCGCCACTCATTATTTCTACAAACATCTGGTGTCTAGCAAGTGTACGCACTAGATGTGAAATAAATGTTTATTGAATGAATAAACCAAATCATCTATGGAATTAAATGCAAATTTAGACAAAATCAATTTAATTTAACAAATATTTATTTAGCACCTACTATTTACACTGAAAAAAAGATGATTATGAAGACATAGATTCTGCCTTTGAAGAGTCCGTAAAACAATACAGGGAAAAGAAGGACAGAGACCTTCCTACACCAGAATGATAATGATAATCTGTTGGTACAAACTAATACCCCTGAAGAGGAGGGAGATAAAAAACTCTCAATCAAGGTTAAAGGGACCAGGGAAACTATCATAAAATACAACATATAAAATACTCTTTGGATTCAAAAGAACTCCAAATAGTAGATATAAGACTTCAGGATACACAGAGCAAAAAACAAAAGCAAAGCAAATGAACAAAAACTTCTGAATGGCTGTTTGCTTTTCAAAGGGAATTCTTGCCTTGAATCATCAGCTTAAACTGGGTCTAGTTGTTGGTTGGTTGGTTACCATTCTAGAGTAGATTACGGTGTAGATGCTAAAGTGGTTTTGCCACTACCTAGTTGAGGAATTACATCAATGGAATACAAAATGTAACATATGCCTCAAGGGGTGATTTTAGAGTTTAGAATAGAGAGAGGCACATGGGGTGTCTTGAGGAATGGGAACAGCATAAGTAATAATGATAGCTAAGAACATTTGTTCTATTCAGTCACTATTGACCAGTCTGAACCTATCAGAATGGTGCTGGTAATCCCTTACACAACTATGTAAATCCTATGGATGGAATGGTGGGCAGGATATAGGGTGGTGATATCTGTCTCACACTGAATCCTATACTTCATCTGCCTCCAAATCCCAACATCACTCTCTTGACCCCTAGTGCCTCTCATGGAAGCCACTGTGAAAAAATATGGTAAAAGAAGAGGAAAGGTGGAAATCTGGGAAAACTCCAAGAATAGCTCTCTCTGGGAACTGGTACCCTGCTCGGATCATGGCAGATGCTTACACTGACCAAGGTTTTTCACTTCTGCTTATTATAATGCCTAAAATTCCACCCATGAAAGTAGTGGTTTCCCAGTCCAAGATCCTTAGAATCCCAGGTCTTCAAAGGTAGTATTTTCCCATAATCAGAAAGATTTCCCAAGCCTTGATCAAAGCACCAAGCTCCTTTCCCTTAGGCAAAAAAAAAAAAAAAGTCTATACATATATCGAGTTTACATGGAAGTCTTGGTTAACTAATGAGTCACAGTTAAATATGCTTTTGCTTAATGGCTATAGGAAGAATAAATTATTATTCAATCAATGAAGTTTGGCATCAGAGCAGGATGTCCATCATTTTTTAGCACAACAAATGAAATTTTTTAAAAAAAATTTGTGAAAAACTGGGAACTAATAAAGTAGAAGTTCATTTGGATTTAAAAAGTCTCTAGAAAATTACAGATGCAACCACAAAAGTGGACACATCATAAAACAGGCACAATGCAGGCTCCTTCAAAGCGTCATTGCGAAGATTAGGTCGGTCCTGGGCTTCTTGTTCAACAAATGCTTGTTCTGCTGGAGTCCGGCTTCAGCAGTGAGAGTAGAGCTGACCTCAGCATGTTTCTCTTTGTCTCACTTGCCGTCGGGTCTGCTGAGAGAATGGAAGGTGCTCCCACACGTGCTGTGTACCCTACTCCCCAGGGGCTAGCCCGGGGGACAGCGCAGTGAGCATTCAGGAATATAACCAACACTCGGTGCAGAGAAGGGGGAGGTCAAATGGGAGAGGGGAGCAGTGGACTAAGCAGCCTGGCCAGGTTGGCCCTCAAGGAGGCCCTGGACCCCACTTTGGGGAGCATTGTTGAAGCCAACCTTTGCTCACTGTGAGATTGCATCCTGGGTCCTCGCTAGGCCCAGGCAAGGGGTTCGCTGTCCTTTTATTTTTGCTTTTCCAAACAATGAGGATAGACTTCGTGATCTCTTATGGAGGAATTTGGGACATCTGATTTGGAAATTTATTTTTATTTATTTGTACCATGGATTGAACTCAGGGGAACTTAATCACATCCGCAACCTTTTTTTTTTTCAAATTTTGAGACAGGGTCTCACTAAGTTGGTTAGGGTCTTGCTAAGTTGCTGAGGCCGGCTTTGAACTTGGCAAGCCTCCTATGTCAGCCTCCGGAACTGTTGGGATCACAGGTGTGCAACACCATGCCTACCAAAGACTGGCTTTTTAAGGGTTAAGTCAAATAAGCACACACCAGCTCTTTAGTGAAGAACTTTGGGAACACAGTGCCTGTGGGTACAGTGAGATCTCTTAACCCTGACTCAGGGCCTGACACAGGCACGAGGTGGTTCTGAACAAGTGACCAGATGGGCCCTCACAGGACACACATACTCTGCACATGCCGCAGCATGTTAGAGGCAGTTAGAGCAATCTTCCTGTGACATGGTGGCCTGTCCCACGTGCAGAGTCCACTGATACTCATGTGAATATGCTCCCTACCACATGGTATATTCTCACTTGCCCACAAAGCAGAATCAGCCTGAATCTTGGCCCATTTCACTACAACTTACATGGTACTGGGGGACAGGACAAGAAAGTTTAATTTTTTTTTCAAGTGTGTAATATGAAGGAAGGAAAGACAAAAAAAAAAAAAAAATTTTAAAGTGATCATTGAGATTTCTTTCACTTCCTCCAGAAGTTTCTTTTTCTTGATTTTTGCCTTAACTCTCACATGCATCCCATAAAAAGATCATTCCTGTCTTGAAGAAACTCTATCCTTCATTAAAACAAACAAACTTATAATACTTAGATGAGTCTATTCAGCCTTCCATCATTGAAAAAGGACAAGTGGGGTTGGCTTTTAAAGCCGGTTTGGGGACCATGCTAAAGTGAATGGTGGATTGATTCTGAGAACTTCTGTAAAAAGCCAAAGAAACTTTCAAAATCTCCATCATTTCTGTTTGCAAATTCTTCAGGTAAATAGCAGCCTTATCACTGGAACCATATATTAGAAAAATGACACCCTGGCAGGTCTGCTGGTGCCAGGAGCCAGGGTAAGTGGTTGGCGTGCATGTCTGTACAAGGGAAGGTCAGGAGGCTGAGGGATTTCAATGGAGGGATTTCTCATCTGTCAGCTAATTCCTTCCATTGGCCAATTCAAGCTGTCTTCGTGGGCACCTCCCATGCGCAAGGCCCAGGCAATCCTGACCATTTTTTATACAAAAATACATTCTTTTCCTATTACTTGGCTTTCTCTCTCAGAAAGTGACAGGCAGTCCGCTAGAATTACAGAGATGTCATGCTAGGAAGAACCATGGAGATTAGCAAGTCCAACCCCTTCATTTAAAATGTATAGACTCCAATGTTCCTCGAGGATGGCAATTCTTGCAAAGTGGATGCGTTGGCGGGCGGTGACATGAGGACTGTGAGCAAGGCCTCTGACTTTGTTTTGCAGACTTTGCATGAGCACAGGTGCACAGAAACAAGAGCAGAGGTCAGAGTCACGGTCCTGCCGCTCCATTCACTCCAGTTCTCAAAGAGCAGAAGAACCAGCTCAAGTGCTCGGGTTCTGGTGCTGAATGAATGAATGAACCCCATCACTTGACACTGGGTGAACGCAGGAACTCCTCCACGCTCAACACGTTTCTTCTTCCTTGGGCAATATGCAGGCTGTTCCCCTGGGTGCGGTAAAGAATTCAAAGGTGAAATGATGGCGCCTTCGTCTTCCATGTGCTTGGCCTCTGGGGCAACATCTTGATGTGCATCTCGGTAGGATCAGCATGTATGTGGTCAGCTTGTATTATGGTCACCTACTGCCACTGGCACTTGTGTTGTCTGGGGTTATCAGTGTTGCAAGTTTGTATGCAAATTTTCCCCAGGTGGACTGAGGGCAGAATAAATATTTATACTCTTTCATGGAGGGCCAGGGTCTTAGGGAATTTGACAGAAGCTCTCATTGCCCATTCCCTTCTACTAACCATCCTGCACAATTTGATCACGTCAGAAGGACAGTTCCCAAGTTCAAGGGGTTCTAGGGCAAACTGGGACCCACAGAAGCACTCATACCATATAGACCCCAGGAAAAAGAATTTTCCCTGTGTATGGAAAGCATCATTCAGTAATGATCAATTGACATGTGTACCACACAGTCAGCCAGTGAGATGAAGGAGTTGTAAGCCCACCTGAGTTTAACCAACAGTTGCCTGCTTCTAGTGAGTCCTACTGGGGATTTCTCATCTTTGAAATTTTAGCATGCGCATTGAGTGATCACTACTGAATGTCCAAATATGAAAGAAAGCCCAGGACAAATCAAAGCTACGCATTGTATTTATAAAACTTGGCATGCAAAATCCAATCCCTGCAGATGCAAAGGGATGTGCAAATGTTCGCTACTTTTTTGCTGGATGTTGCTAATGGGTTGATTCTTCCTCTGAATTCTTTTGCAAACCCACTGTAGCACAGTGAAACAATGAAAAAGACTATCTTTCAGGAAAGGACCTCTTAAAATTCACTTACTTAGTTTCAAGATAAACAAACAAAAGAGAAGGGGGTATGTGAACTTGAAGCAGACACACGGTACTTAATTTCAGGTGCAGATAACATTTGTTTTGGTATGAGGGTACAATTTTAGCTGCACACCAGTGAACCCCAAGACACCACTAGGTCTAAAAATGCCACCATAAAAGGTAAAAATCTAGAAAGTCCCCACCCTTGCCTATTCCCCTCAGGAGCAGCAGCCAATATCTCCCTGACCTCCTAGAGAGACCCAGAAAAGGTTCGGGCGTAATCACTTGTACACAATGCACCCTTTGCAGCCTTTTAATATTTCCAGTAATTTTTCTCTTATGAGTTTTGAGCTGCCATAATTCTCAAGACACTTCCCTTTTAAGCCTGACATCAGCAGAGGCGAAAGCAGCGTGCTTGGAGACAAAGCAGGGGAGAGCCAGACACGCGATTTACCCCGAGCTTCTGGCTCTTGGTGGCCTTAATGACAAAGCTTTTAACTTTGTACAATCCCTGTCTCTCAAACAAAGACATGATTAAAAGAAGGCGGGGGGAGGGGGAAATAGCATAAAGATGGAGACGTACAGGAGGCCAGCTCGGTCCCTGTCCGGCATACAATCCACTCCCAGCCAGGAAAATGATTGCGGGCCATGGCTAGCATGGCCAGCCCAGGGCAGCTGTGAGATATAAATTGTCAGCAATGACCATAAGCACTCAGAGAAACAATTTAATTCCTCACTTCCGCCATCATGGGCTGATATATTCTTTCAAGGTCATTACCCAAGGCTAGAAGGGTCGCTTGATTAACGAGTGACAGGCCCAATGAGGGCCAGTGTGCTCGAGCAAGGCCTTATATTAATTAGACAGAAGCTCGAGAAAATAAATGTTACAGAGGAAGGAGGGGCCCAGTCTTGGGCATGAGCTGTGACCTCGCCACCCCCCACCCTGTTCACCCCACAAAAGATAACACCCTGACCTTGATCCTTAATGTTATCCTTTAGCTTTGTTTTAAAACCTATAAAATACAAAACATAAACCATGCTTCGTTTCATATTCAAAATGACCCAGGCCCTGGCCTCCACTTTCAACACTGCCTTTGTCTCACCCTTTCTCACTTAGTTATTCTAATTTATTGGTTAATTCTGAGCGGGATGAGGAGAGCTGCTTGCTATGAACTTCACATCTCAGAAGCAGCTTAAACCACGTTGATCCGAGCCAAGGAAAGTGAGAGAATGATGACGCTTTAGTGTTTTAAGCCCGGTGGCTAATAATCTAGCAATTGCTCTTTAATAAAATGTCATTATCTTGCTTAAGGAGTTAAGAAGATTTGGCACTAACAGTGGACTTTTCGGGCAAATGACCATTCGAAGCAAAGGGGCTTAGAATATCTTCCACTCCTTGTCCAAGATATTGTATCTCTTTGATTCTATCTATCCTGCCATCCTTCTTTAAAAGATACAAAGGAATACATTCCTAGGGATTTTAGGGAATTCGAAGCATTCATTTTCCCTTGCCAGACATAAATGGGTGCAGAATGGGGTTTCATTCACTCCGTGAAGAAAGTTTCACTCCTCCACCTCCATACTATTTTGATCTGTGATCCTTCTCGGAAAGCAATCCTACCATGCAATAGAAGGTGCTCACGATGGTTGCAGAGTAAGGTCATGCACTTGGGTTTTCTGGAGATCTATCACTATCTATTAAAGAGAGCCAAGGTGGTGAAGGCAGGAGGCTTGGGTGGTGGCATCAGGGAGTACAAGGTCGTTGATTGAGCTTCCCAGTAAGAAGCCACATTTACCTTGACATTCTGTTAACATGGAGAAAGGAAACTTCCCTCGTGAGCCGTGTTGCTTCTATGATCTCTTATCTAGCACCATCTTCTGATCCAACACAGTACATACAGATAAGCAAGAAGCAGCTCACAGATGGTCCTTCTGCGAACCTTGCAGACCCACCATGGCTGACAACCTGAGAACCCATAATGATGCCTAGAATGCTGGTCCTTATGTCATCCCTTCCCTCTGGGTGTGAGTGAGACAGTAGTCATTTTTACCCAGTAGAATACAGAAAACATGATGGGAGGTCCCTTCTGATGTTAGGTTACAAAAAGACTGTGGCCTCTGTCTTCCTTGCTCTCTTTCACTCTCTTACACACCTTGCACTGGGATAAAGCAGGCTGCCACAGGTGAGCTGTGCCCTGGAGAGGCCCATAAGGCTAGAAACTGAAGGCTTCGGCCTCAGTCAAGCTAGTGAGGACCTGTGACCTACCACCAGCTATGTGAGGAAGTTTGCAAGCAGAGCCTCCCCACTCAAGCCTTGAAATGACAGCAGCCTCAGCAGACTCCTTGACTGCAACCTTACGGGAGACTTGAGTCAGAGGCATCTAGTTAAACTATAGCCAAATTTGCAACCCAGAGAAACTTAGAAAAGTTATTACTATAGCTTGCAAATACTGGGTGAATTTGTTAGAGATAAATAGATAACGAATACACCCACTAACTTCACTGATACTGGATGGTATGCAGAACAATTCAATTGTTCTGTGTTTCTGAAAGTTGGAGTAGGTTTTGGAATATTGGAAATATGTGTAGGAATTTGTTTATGTTAGTGGAAAGGGAATTTCTATGCACTATCAGCATATTATGGGTATTCAATGTACACTACCTTATCAGATTTATCAGTTTTATGAAAGATATAGTGTCATAATACTTGATTATTACACTATATTTTACACCTCTGAGTTATCTGTCCCTGACATACATCAATAGAAGTACTAGCCAACAAATTTGCAAAGATAACTTATGCACTTATTCATTCATCCATTTCTCTAACCATCCATCCATCCTTCTATCTACTCTTTCAACAAATATTTATTGAGCATGCAACAGCATTGTAAGAGATATAAAAATGTATTCAATATGGTTTATGTCTTCAAGGAATTCATAATCCCAGTAGAGAAAATAATATGTGGACACTAATTATTGGCATGTAGAATAGAATGTGATTAGTATCTTGAGAGAAGAAAAGTACAGTAGCAAGTCAAACAAGGGAGAATTTTGCTTTGACTTGGAGTATCTTGAAGAAGGAATTGACATAGCTACTAACCCTAAGGAATGTGCCTTGAGTTCTTGTTCCTGAAGTAGTGATGACGTGTTAGTCATAGCCTTTTGTTCAGTTTGGCTTTAACCAATACCACGCATTTGAAGCACAGTATCAGAACAGAGTTATGGTCTGCAGACAGAGAGCCAAGGAAACTGGCACCCTGGGAATCACACCCAGGACCTCAGCTTCATTACACCAGCTACATTATAATGATACATTACTGAGCATCAACCTCCTGGATACAGGACAGGCAGCTGGCCATCCAACCTTCTGAATTGAAAACAGCATGTAATGAATCCCTAGTTCCGTAACGTGTTTAACAATTAATAAGCTAGGGTTTCCTTGAGGACAGCAAAGAATAAAATATGAGTATGCTGAGAGTGAGGTCACCCAGCATAAATGCATTATATGAAAACAATGCTCATTATGAGGAGGGTGAACG
The DNA here is from genome assembly GCF_902686445.1 of Sciurus carolinensis. NCBI lineage: Eukaryota > Metazoa > Chordata > Mammalia > Rodentia > Sciuridae > Sciurus > Sciurus carolinensis. The sequence goes on from NC_062228.1 coordinate 14,734,843, forward strand.
GATTTTCTTCTACTTTGAAAACAGAGTAAAATATATCCCAGATCTAAATTATCTAGACACAGGTCAGTCCTGTTCTTCATTCTGCTGGTTAGACCCCTTGAACATGGATGATCATTTTTACCACTGGACAGAGTGACTACTAAGGGGAAAGCTGCCCTGGTCAAAGAATTTGCCATTAATTTCAGGTAAGTTCATAAAAAAAAAAAAAAAAAACTTATATAGAAAAGAGAAGAAATCAAGGAGCGTGGTGCCAAGGAACAGGATTAATAAAAAATATCCTTGCCGTTCTAGAGAAGCCAATTCAGCAGGTTTCACTCACGTGATGTGTTTGAACAGCTTCCCGTAGTGAGAAACAGCATGGCGCCCACCCACACAGCTCCCCAGCAGAGGTACCACTCAGAGATAGCAAGACCTGCATGGCTCAAGCCTTCTCAGTCTCCTGAGGTCAGCAGGCAGGTTTGACATAACGGCTCTCTGACCAGTGCGTACTGTCCAGGTGACAAATGGGAAAACACCCAGCAGAATCTGCAGTAAAAACCCAGAAAGAAGCATACTATCCCTCAGGAAGTCAGTGGCACTGCGACTCCATGCCTTCACCTAGATCATAATTCAGTGGAAAATGATTTCTACACTCTCAAACTCTGATTTCAAGTACTGGAAATCATATTATCACTTGTAACTGTGGCTCACGGATCCTAATTGATGCACCAGGTTCTCAGTGGCTTAATTAGGTGATCTTGGGGTGTGTACGATGTGAAGCAACTGGGCAGGAGAAACTTCTTTAAAGTAATTCTCCTCAGATCTAAACTTCATCTCTACGAGGAAAACTTTTGGAGATGAGTGGGTGGAACAACTCCATCAGAACTGGCAGGTGAGTGGGATCAACGATGTCCTTGGCTTATTAATCCCCCCTAAGCAGTTCAGATGTGACCAGAACTCCCTGAGATATGGTTCCAAGTCTGGAAATCTGCTTTTCTTATCCCAGATATTAGGCTAGGCTTATAAGTTTTCTAAGTCAGAGTTCTGAAACTGGTGTGTATCTGAAGTCGCCAAAGGGATACACCTGGTACTGGTCTGAACCCCTTTTTAAGAAGGTTCTCCAGGGTGATTTTAACCCCATCCTCTTTCCTCATTTTTCTGGAGACTTTCATTGATTAAGATAAGTTCGTTATGACTCCTGAGAAGCCGTCGTTCCTGTATTCTGCTGTCTATGCAGTTTTCGCACTGCGCAATGATCGCCTGCTCGCTCATCTACATTATCTCTGTATTACCATCTTCATGAGGTCAGGCCTGAACTTGATTCATCTTCAGACTCTGGCACAGAAAATGCTTGACAACCAGATGTGGATGTGAACCGAATGCTGTCACTTGGTTAGGACTAGACATCCAGGGGCCAGCTGGGAGTTCCATCTTGGGAGAAACATGCCAATCTACTGAAACCCTAAACACTGTTTTCAAGCTGCCAGTTAAGAGTGAGAGATAAAATGGAGTTATGAATTATTTTTGGTCGTATAATGCGACATGGCTTTTTTCTTCCAAACTATCATTATGTGTTGAGGAACTTGAATAGTTTCTTAAAAATTCAAAATATCTTGCCTTTCCGAATGGGAAGCTTTGTTCCAGGTCTAATTGGTTTGGGGATCAGGCCTGACTCTCTCCTGGCCACCTTTCTTTGTCCTTCAGTGTTGCTAAATATATCCCGTCAGCCTCTTATGTCTAGATGGATCTCTTCCAGCCTTTCAGGCGAACATCACCTACTATTTAGATGCTTTTGAAAACCTTTCAATGATAACTTCCCCTTCAAGAAACACTGATCCACAGCTTATTCCTCTGCCTTTCTTATCTGGGAATTTTTATATAGGACTTATTTTGTTTTGTTTTTTAATTAAGGATATTGTTTCCAGTGGTTCTGAATTGTGAATCTGCTCTGTCACATGGACAGAATATTGTTATTTTAAAAGTCCTCACTAGAACTCACAATCAGAGTCATTCATCAGTTAACTCTAAAAGCTTATTTCGCAGCACTGAAGAGGAGGATGGGCTCCGGAGTCAGGTTGCCTGGATTTGAATTCTGATCTCCATATATTAGCTGTGTAGACTTGGGCAAGTAATTTAACTGCTTCTTGGCTACCTTTCCTCATTGTAATAGGAATGATAGTTGCACCCACATCATGACCACAGACTCCAAATGGACCTTCTACGTACCTGGCAATCACTATATGTATACAGACCATTTACCCATTTACCATGTCACATTCCAAGATAACTATGATGTTTCCTCCTTTCAAAGCATCAGTGCCTTTTCTCTGTCCTCACTCTCAGCCGGGACCTGGATTCCTACTTCATCAAGGAAAGTGAAGGAATCAGAAGTGGATTTCCAAAAATTCCTGACTACCACAACCACTCACCAAACAGCACATGCGTTTTCACACTGCCTTCTTGCTACCAAGGAGAAACTATTCAGGCTCTTATCTAAAGCTAATCCCTTGGCTTCATTCTAGATCCTACCTGGCCTGCATCTCTATCAGCTGTCCTCCCCTGCTCTCCTGCATCGTCAATATTTTTCTCCTTCCTGGATTGTTAGCTTCATTCTCTTGGTGGTCACATATGGTTTCATGACTTTAAATACTATCTCTGTCCCATGAACATCTATATTTATATCCTAGACCAGACTTCACTTCCAAAATCCAAACTTGAATATCCAATGGGCTAGTCAACATTACTTGAATTTTCTTGTAGACCTCTGAAAACCAACTACTCTAAACAGTATTTCTCCTCTAAATCTTCCCATCTCTCAACCTAAATCATTCCAGTTGAGGTCAGCTTCGACCTTCCAATTGCTTAAGACAAAAGCACTGGATCTGTCCTTTGTTATGGTTTAGATACGAGGTGTCCCCCACAAAGCTTGAGACAATGCAAGAATGTTCAGAGGTAAAGTGATCAGATCCTCCACTGATAGGGTAACGTAGGCAGGGAGGGTGTGGTTGGAGGGAGTAGGTCCCTGGGGACCTGCCTTTTGGGTTTATATTTTGGCCCTGGTTAGTGAAGTGCTCTCTGACTGCTTCCTGGAAGTCGTGCCCTGAGCTGCTCTGCCCTGCCCACGCCCTTCTGCCATGATGTTTTTCCTTAAGCCCACAGCAATGGAGTCAGCTGACCATGGACTGAACCTCTGAAACCATGAGCCAAAATAAACTTTTCTTCCTCTGTGTTGTTACTGTCAGGTCTGTTGGTCACAATGACGCCAAAGCTTACTAAAACATCCTTGAACCCTGCCCGCCTCTCCTTGCCTTCATCTAATCCATCAAGAAATCTCAGCTCTTCCTTCAAAATGTACAAAGAATTTGATTCCCAACCATTTTTCATTACCCCATGGCTACTACCCTGGACAGAGCTACATCTCTCACCTGGATTGTAGCAGAAGCCTTCCTATTCTGTCCTGTCCCCGTCCCCCATCCCCAACCCCTGCCTTCCGCAGTCCATTCTCCGTCTAGAAGCCAGAGTAATAAATGACCATTTTGAAACCTGGGTGATATCATGTTACATTATTGCCCAAGACCCTCCAGTGGCTCCCCATTTTATTCAGGGTAAAAGACAAAGTTCCAATAAGGACCTGCAAGGTGATCTAACACCTCACCTCCCTAACCTGTATGATTTCCTGTTTCTCTTCCCATTGCCTGTTACATGTCCTCAATGTTTTCTGGGCTCCCTAAGCATGCTTCCCCCTTGCAGCCTTTTCTCTCACAGTTCTGTGTCTAGAGCAGAGGGAAATATCCACAAAGGCAACTCCCTCATATCTTTTAAGTCTTTGCTCAAGTATCTTCTCACTGATTTCTAGCCCGACCATCCCATTTAAAATTGCTACCTTGCCCATTCCTAGATCTTTCTGTTTCTCTTATCCTGCTTTATCTTGGGTACCTTCTACCACACGTATCGCCTTCTACTACACATATTATGTGTATCTTTATTATGTGTACTTTTTTGTCTGTATGCACTAGATAGAACATAAGCCCAGGGAATCTCTATTTTGCTCAATGATACGTTTCATACATGTATAACAGTAACTGGCACATGTTAGGTGCTCAGGAAATACTTGTTAAATTAGACTGAATTCAGTTTGAGTGACCAGGGATCTGAGAATCAAATGAGATTTTATACATAAAGCTCCCTAAAACAGTGCTCAATAAATATAAGCTGCTACCACCATAATCACATCACCATGGCCATTGACAAATGATCATGATAGTTGAGTCTTTCTTGTGACAGTTTGTAGCATGAAGTATATAAGGAAATGTAAGTTCCAGGATATTTACTTAGTTCAAAAGGAAGGTCTTTAGATTATGGTAGCCTTTTGATTTTAGTCCAGTTCATGGTGATTCCCTTCATGATTCTGCTCCCACACTCCATCCATGGAGCAGGATGCTGACAGTGGTATTTTTACTGGGAAAGACACACAGGTTCCATGGCCACCTGGATCAAATTGGATTATGGAACATGCTGGTAAGTGACAAAACAGCTGTCCAGGGAAAAACAAAAACAAGCCCTGCCCCTGATTTAGAGGGTTTGCCAATTTCCACAGTGTAAATACTTCACCATGGTTGGTTTCAAGCATCCAATATGGCGCCACTGAATGCAGAGCTGGAGGTATAGCAGTACACACAGTAACTCCACCAAAGAGATATGATAGGAGAAATTGCTAGAGCATAAGTAGTAAAATATAAAATCCTTAGGAAGTGACTTGTTTAGAATAATTATTACTTTAAAGTTTAATTTTTAATTTTGACTATATTTAACCCCTTGTTTGCCAAAATTCCAATAAATTCAATAATCTCTTGGGAACTGGTAGGAATGGACTTCAGTACACTATTGGTAAGATCAGAGTGGACAACAGACCCAAGGAGGGTCACTCAGAGTCTCCTTCCCAGAAATGGAGCCATCCCTGAGAGAGCCAGACCTCCCTGTAGCTGGGATATGAAGTTGGGAACTGTGGACAAACAGCTTCCATTTCCATGATACAGGGAGTAGGAACAGGCTGCTGACAGGGAATAAAGATCTGCAAAGAGAACCAGCACGAAGAAATGAAGACAAAACTGCCTGGGGTGCTGGTCACCTTTCCATTCCTGGATCCAGCTGTTCCAGATGCTTGGCACTTGGGTTCCATATGTTCCTCTATCTTTAAAATAAATTCCTCATCACTACATGTGCTCCAGGTGGGTTTAGATACCTGAAAACAAACGTCCTAAGGATACATTATACTTACTTGATTGGGGTTGGCCCGAGTTACACCAATTCAGTCAGTCACACTGATTACTTTATGCTTGTCAGCAGGTATAGATATCTTTAAATAGAGAAGTGAATTACTACATAATGAGCACATTTGTGTGAGCTGAAAGAATCTTTCGAAATATAAAGTTTCCATCAGAAAAGATAATTCTAAAAATCTTTCAAAATATGAAATTCACCTCAGGGAAAAAAAATAGAATAAGCTCTTGGTGATGAAAATTTTGGAAGCTGCAGCCTCAGTTTACATTGACTAGTGCTACCCAAAAGGTCATCCCCAGCCAACTTCCAATGTTCTTGTACCACTTTTGAGATTTCTGCCATCACTGTCTCTCAGCACAGTCAATGTACCATAGAAAAGAAATGTAACTCATTCGATCTGCATAAATTGTAACCTCATTTAATTGTAACCTAAGCCAAAATACCTGTAACATCATGGACCTAATGTGTTAATTATATCTTAGTATACTTTAGAATAAACAGAGTATTAAGCAATGCGGTTGTGTGTGTCACCTAAGGTGGCACCCACCCAGAACACACCCAGGGGAACAACATGGAGGTTGGGGTTGCTTCTCTAAAGCCATCCTCATCTCCTGAGGTTTTCCCGGAATTACTACTGCATAGCTTGCGAGAGTCTAGATTTGTCAGAGGCTGCATGCAGTACATTTTCAAGCTCTATGATGGGAAGAACTAATCTGCTGTTATTAAAATGAGAGCAATACATGGTAGGCATACATTTAACTAAGGGATCTGTGTTTTATTATTTGGGAAGATGTATTTGCATAGTTTAATTCAATGACATTCTTTATTACAGAGAGAGAGAGAGAGAGAGAGAGAGAGAGAGAAACTTACCCAGCGAGCGGTGGCCAACTCTACCTTTCAACCTCATGTTAATTTGCCCAAGGGTCTATTTGACCTGAGTATCCTAAAGACACTAGCAATAAGTTATCTATTTCATCACATGCTGGGCGGACAAGAGACCCGTCCCAGTTACAACCAATTGAATTTATCCTCTCAACACAGAGTATCCAAGCTCTACATAGACGCGATGCTTCTGGCTGATATTTATCTTCAAAACTTCAGCACCTGATGGTCAGAGTTCAACATCACCAATACTACTTTCAGCCCCAAGAGAAGAAAGTGCAGGAGTGTTTTCTTGGGTTTTGTTTCCAGTTTTGAAGTCACTTCTTAATGATGGAAGAGGTTAGCTCCTAACACCTGCAAGTACCTAAGTACCACTGGGCTTAACAGGAGGGCTACGTCTGAGGTTGCAGAGACCAGCCAGCTGAAGCACACCGCTACATCTAAAGTCATTCACTTTTCAGAAAACCCATGAAATGAAACTGGAGCCACATCCTATTCTTTAACTCCTCCCAGTAGTGACTGACATGCAGCAAAGGGCCCAAAGCTTACCATTTAGGGTCTTGACTTTATTGAAATCCTATGGACTTCTAAGACAAAACATAGTAGTTTCAAATCTGTACCAACAAAGAGTTTGGTACTCATCGACACAGTACTGAAAAGGTTATTGCTTAAAGTAACTCAGTCCTTGTCTTCATTCTTCACCTCTGGGACTCACTGCTTCATAAGTTTTCTGGCAATATACAGCCAGCCCCTCATGACCATCATTTCCACACCCACAGACTTGCATCTGCAGATTCAATCAACTGCAGATGGAAAGTATTCAGAAAAAAAGTACTGCATGTGTATTAAACATGTATGTGCTTTTTCCTTACCATTATTCCCTAAACAATCTATTTTAACAACTATTTGCTCCACATTAGAATATATCAGGTATTATAAGTAATCTAGAGATGATTTGAAGAATATTGGAGGATGCATATCAGTTATATGCAAATACTGTGCCATTCATCAAAGGGGTTTGAGTCTCTGTAGATTTTGGTACTGATAGGAATTCTTGGAACCCATCACCTGATTAGTCAACTGTTTTGACTAATCATTTCTGCATTCTGTTTTTGTTTATTTGAGTAATCAATGAGAATAAAAGGGGTGCAGCAGTCAGGGGAATCACACAGAACATTCTGAGTTGGAACCTGAGCAGTACGTTGCCACTGGGCATAGGGACATACTGCACCCAGGACTATGGTGGGCTTGTTTTATTCTCCTTTTCACAAACCAGCCTAAAATGAATAATGGAAAAGCCTTTATACCACTGTCTCCAGCTTTTCACCTTAAGCAGTCTTCTGTTTCCTCTGCCACACAGGGTTTGGAAAACATTTCACCAAAGAGAAGAAATTTTAATTAACGGCCCAGGAAAAGGGAAAAAGTCACCCTCCATGTGAGCACCCAGCCCAAGACCAACACAAAGGTATACTTAGTGAGACAAGCATGACCTCATGCCACAAACAAAATCTCAGGGGGTATTCGGACCATCACTTCTCTCCAAAAAAGTCATATACATTTTTATCCCCAAGGAAAGTCATATACATTTTATATTCCAAGGAAGGAATTTTACCCTGCTCCCCATCAAAGAAAGGATGAGAGATGTCTAGGCAACAGAACGGGGAAGGAAGGAAACACACATGCATCACCGTCTCCTATGCAAGGGACCTCGTTTTTCTCACCGTCCCCAATTCCACACTCCTGGCACACATCTTTTAGCAAACACAGTGGAATCATGACTGTTTAGAATCACAGCACTGGTGAGTCTGACACCCCCCATGGAAGCAGCTAGCAAAAATAAACAGATCTGCCCTTCCTGGTCAATAGACAAACTCCCAATAACAAAGCACCTATTCCTACCACTTTTTCAATAACCACCTTGGCTTGGACAGAGTTGCTATGCAAGTCACACATAGTGTACACAGTCACCTCAATAATAGTATTGGCCTGCTGGAAATGGTGGTGCATGCCTGTATTCCCAGAGGCTCAGAAAGCTGAGGCAGGAGGATTGCAAGTCGAAAACCAACCTCAGAAACTTAGCGAGACCCTAAGCAACTTAGTTTGAAACTCTGTCTCAAAATAATAACAACAATAAAAAATAAAAAGGGCTGTAGCTCAGTGGTTGAGCACCCCCCTGGGTTCAAAATAACAACAACAATGGTGTTCATCAAACCCAAAGTCACTGACCAAGACCTCTTATGGGAAGAAGGATCACTTGCCCCAGAGGAGGGATGGGTATAGGTATAAGGTCTTGTGAGAGGGAAGATGATGTGTAGGTGGGAAGGCCACAGCTCGGAATTCTAAATTCCAACCAAAACCCAAAACTAACAATTTATGTTGCCAAATAGATTTGACTTTGAAAACTGAGGGAGTTGAACAAAGGGTACCCATTTTTCTTTTGTGAACACCTAGCCCTGAAAACAGGTGCATCGTTCACTTGTGTCTGCATTCAAGCAAGGGTGTGAGTTTGCGCATGCCTGGAATTCTATTCTCCATTATCCTCGGGTGAAACCAACTTTACCTCCTCACTTACGTGTGCCCATCTACCTCTCCTCTAAGCCCCCATGCCCCTGAATGTCTCCAAACTCCCTCGATACTATAGGTACTTTTCTTCTCTTTATATTTTTTTCCTTCCTCCTCCTCCTCCTCTTCTTCTTCTTCTCTTTTCATAAGGCCTCTGGCCTTACGCTGCTGTTTATCACCTAAGGCCAACTTTCTCTCTCACTCCTTTTCCCTCTCTGTTTCTTTAAATCTCTAAACCACAAAGCAGCATGCAAGCAACACCGTGGGTCAAGATATCAAAAGCGGGAACTTTTATAGGTTTCCTCGATAACATGGACAATAAAAGAAGGCGGCGCACCGGCAGCATTACTGACCTTATTTGATGCTGAGCAGTAAAGAGAGACAGCTCCTCCGCCGCCTGCCCTAGTGGTCCAGGCCGGTGGTGTGTGAAGGGGGAAGCTCTCTATCAACACTCGGCCCGTTTTCCTTCACTCTCACGCCAAAGCTTTCCAAGTGTTTTCAGCAAATAATATCCAAATAAACAGAAGGTTACTGAATACATTAAACTCACTGCAGCAAGAAATTGCTTTTGCTGCCCAGTATAGGCAGACACAGATGCCCCCACATCACATATATATGAATATCAGTAGGAATTCACAGCCTGCTATAGACATCCAGGCTCTGAAAGCAAAGATCCACATTCCAAAAATTCCAACTGCTGATCTGCTCTCCCCACATAGACAGCAAGCTGTGTTTCAGTGACTAGTATTAGGGTGAGAATTTGGGAGTTCATTGTCATATATTTTCTTGTAGACATGATGTATTAAAACAAAATGCTTTTGTCTTTGGCCTGATATGGTTGCTGGTTTTCATGGGATATCAGCCCAAGAGGAGGTAGCTTCAAGCACCCTAGGAATAACTGCCTCCAAAACCATATGGGCTGGTGGAACCCCAGATGGGCAGAAATGAAACAGAACACTTCTGCTCTGCATGTGAAACACACACGCACAAACACACTCCATCCTTTTTTTTTTTTTTTTTTTCTTTCCAAATTGTGAAAGCCATTTTTATAATCAGCTTTCACGGTGGACATTCTTTCTCTCACAATAATAAAATCCACTAAGGAAATAGCCCTTTTTGTTTCAGGACTCCAAAGACCCCAAAGTCCAACTTCCAATCTCATCAGAAGTTCCTATCAACAAAGTCTTTGTCTTTATGCACCTACTTTATCAGTAAAAAAGGATAAATCATCTAACCATCAGTGAAAGTGGGAGGGGAAAGTAATGTTCTCTTCTGCAGACATCCCGTTGCCTGTGCCCCAAAGAAGTTACATACAAAGACACTTGCTCCCCACTTTACTGCTAAATGACTATTAGAACCTCATCTTCTTCCTTATCACCCGCACTGTGTCTAGACTGGACCCTGGGCTTGCTGATGAATGCATGTCAAAAGCAACCAGGACCAGGGGCACCACCTTCACCTTTATCTAGAGTAAGCCCCAAGCGAAGTCACAAACATGCAGGCCGGCGAGGCCACTGCAGACACTGGCATGAGCCGGGCTGAACCTGTGCACACATGGCACAGGCTGCTTGGCTAGGGTTTGTACATGCAGGGGACTTGGGATCCAGGCAAAGGACACCCTCTTTGGGGACAGATAGTGGTGGTCATCTCAAAGACCACACTTTTCCTCTGGTCTCCCCAGAAATAACAGCTGCGTTCCTGCCAATCTAGCAGCTTCTCAGAAGTATCAAGTCAGCCTGACCAATGGCCTTGCTGCACCCATCTGCACCCTTGAACATATTCTCATTTTTGTGAGTATTTATATGGAACCCAGCAAATTTATGTGCAATTTCATGACATTTCTTCTCCATACCCTGCCCATGAAGTACTACAAACACCTAGTTGAAAACCCCTAACTAGAAACCTAATTCTTCTATTTATTTGGCAGATGACAGTCTCCAAAAATGCCCCTGCCACCCAGAGAGCAAGTGTGTGGGACCTGACGCCTGGGCTCTGCCATTCTTCCTGTTCCTTCGTGGGACACTGGGCACACACAGACTGCTCGCATGTTGAGGATGCCCTCCCACTGCTCCTGTGCCTCCCTGTCAGCCCTATTCTCCTGCTTGCCTGCGTGGCCCTCCTTTTAGCATCATGGGCCAGTGTCATTGCTCCCAGAGCGAGAGCAATGCCTGAACCAGGCGTTTTCTCCCTGCACCTTTTTTTTTCTTTTTTTGCATCAGGGATTAAACCCAAGGGCACTTAATCACTGAGCCACATTCCCAACTCCTTTTATTTATTTATTTATTTTGAGAAAGGGTCTCACTAGGTTGTTTACACCCTTGCAAAGTTGCTGAGACTGTCTTCAAACCCGCAATCCTCCCGCCTTCGCCGCCATAGCCACTGGGATTACAGGCGTACACCACCACCACGCCCAGCCTCTGCCAGGCACTTTCGAGTGAAGGGTCTTATGCACAGGAAGGCTCCCTGCTTGTGGATGGACCACAGGAACTGGGCCTGGGTGTAAGGACTACATGGAGCCATCTACCACCCCTTGGGTGCAGCCTGGGCGGTACGGGTGATACATTTGGATGGTGATGTGGTGACAGTGTGACCTGAGCATGGATAAATGAAGACAGGCATTAAAAATTTTTTAACTGATATCCCCATTTTTATACCACTGAGCTAAATGGACAGGCACCTGCCCAGGTTCATTAGTTGAACTGGTGGAACGCACACGTCAAGGCTGAATTAGAGGGCTTGACAGTGGAGAGGTATTAGCACAGAGCAGTATCTCATTTTTTCAGCATCACAAACTACACCTGAAAATTCTTGAATAAATCCTGTTTCTGATGACACTTACAAGTGACTCGACGTCATTATCTTCATTTATTTGTAGGAAATGTCTGGATTTAAGACAACTCTACAAAGGGCTGCCAGACCTAACCAGTGAAAAAAAGAGGCCCAATTACATCTGAATATCTGAATTTTAGATAAATGCTGACTAATTTTTAGTATAAATATACCCTATAATATTTGGGATATATTCATACTGAATACATTGCTTATTGTTTATCTGCAATTCAGATTGAACTGGTATCCTGTATTTTATCTGGGAACCTTAAACCTTCAGAGTGTGTGTGTGTGTGTAAGGGGTAGAGCAATGTAACTTTACTCTGTTGTGTAAATTTTGGGGAAAATGCATTCCTGACCCCTGACTCCTTGCTTGGATAGAAATATGGTCACTGGAGAGAAGATCAGATGAGCTTTGTAGTTTTTAGTCATATATTTCCAGGTGCCAGGGGACCACTGGAGGGAAGAAGGGTTCCATGCGCAATTCTGAATTACCACCTTAGGAGGATGCTCAGCTTGGGCAGGTATGTTTTTCAACACGGCTCTAACACAGTGCACACAGGTGATTAACATTCCTCAGCTGAGGTTTATGACTTCATTACAATATTTCTCATCATAATTGAATAGGTAAAAATACCTGGCTATTAAATACAAGCCTATCCCTCAGGATGACCAGATTATCACTTGAATTTAAAATCTTTCTGAATTTTTAATAGTGCATAACAAATACGATTATTTATGCACTTTCTTCCAGTGCTCAACTTACCAGCCCTACAATTATTTGGAATGCCTTCAGTTTCAATGGGAGGGATTAAATCGAGCTGTGAATCTCTCTCCCATCCCTCTAAAATATTTAGCCAACAGGTCCCCCTTTTCCTTGTGCCCTGGATGAAGCCTGTCCAGAATCCTTCAGAGGCACAAGCAGGGCCTGGTTCTGCGCTTATTTAGCAACCCCTGATAATTAGCAGCGAGGAGATGTAAGGAGCTGTGATATAAAGGGAGCAGCTGAGAATCCATAAAGCTGGCTGATGAGAAAGTCAAGTGGAGGCCTGCCTGGCTGAAACCTCTTCAATAGATCTGTAGTCTGGACTTGAACCCTGCCCTCTCACCTCAGGGTCCGATATTTCTTTCTTTTCTTTTTTTTTTTTCCTCCCCTGCCCAAGTCCCCTGCCCCCACCTTCTCTTCTCCTCCCAGCTTCTCTATCAAGCAGTGATGTACTCAGACTGACTGTGAATAAATGTGAATGACCCCCATCTACCCACCCCCACTTCCCCGAGCCTTCTGCTGCAGAAGAGGGTGGGGGAGAGGGAGAAAGAGAGAAGAGGGAGAGGTACAAGAGAGGAAAAGGAGAGATAGAGACGAGGAGGGTCCCCGACTTCCTCACAGGTAATTAAAGGGACTATTTTCAAGGTTGCATGGGCAAAAGACAATTCGGTCCTAATGAAGCATCGATCGCCTGGCACTAAGGTAGAAAGGAGCTGACATTCATTCGAAGGTACCTTTAACTGATGTAAGATGCTGCACCAGGAATTATCCCTTCTCTGCTGTCATTGCCTAGGACTTGGGTTAGGAAAATAAAATTAAATTAAAAAGGGGGAGTTGTTTTGAAATTTATTTTATCCTGCATTGCTGCAAATGCATGTGTCTGGCTTTGTTTTCCTTTTCTTCATTTCTTCTAAAAAAACGGAATGCACCAGGGTGCATTGTAAGGAGCCCCTCGCCACCTACTTGGGGTAAATTTTCTTCATTAGTCACATTTAAAAGCCCACCAATCAGGCCTGCCCATCTGGAATTCATGAGGTCAGCAATGGCCAAGCAGTGACTCCCTGGGAAAGGTAGGGCACTGCTATCTGTCTGGAGATCCGAACTCTTTTTCACTCCACGAGTTTGGTCTCTGTCTATATTGTGCTGGTGTTTGCTATTTTGTGACAAAAACAGAAACCTCTGGGGAAAGAGGGGCTAGGAAAGTGGACCAGGTCAGTCCAGTCACTGTGCAGGGGGTGATGAGGCTGTGTGACGGGGATGGAGCGAGAACAGGACTGGAGGTGCTTGTGAGATGAGGTCTTTGGCAACACAGGCAGCCAGACGGGTTTTGAGGTTACAAAGGAATGCCAGGCCGAACCCGGGGTCCAGGTGTGGGAGAGAAAGCAGAGCAGAGCCACCTGCCAGCCCACCTGGGGGGTGGATCCTCTGGGCTCCCCAGTCCTGGACATGGTTTCTAGTTTTTCTCATTAGTCCTAAAAATGTTTGCATTTGAACGACATCCTAATGTCCAAATATAACATTGCTAGTCCAAATACCAAAATGCTAGTTGTTCCAAGTAAATCAGGGCGGATGACGGGGGAGGAGAGTCGGTATCAATTCCAAAGCAAGTTGAGCGTTACGGTGGAGATTTTGCCCACCGCCCCGCTCGGCTGGATCTTACAAGAGGCCCGGCGTTCGACAATGGAAGGTCCCTCCAGAGCAAGAAACACAAAGGGAATTTGCTCTGGTTCACTCTCCACAGTGAGGCCCTTCGGAAGCTGAACAGAGTCACTTTTCTTCCCCTGATAAAAATAAGTGGGGGCAGGGGGGAGAATTCCCTTGTACACCCCCCATATAGACATCCAGGGTACAATACATTGAAGAAAGGGGGCCCTTGACAGGACATTTCAAACCACAACCTCCTTCTCACATGTTCTTTCTGTCTCTCTTTTTCTTCGCAGAATTTATCGTCTGCTTCTTGATTTGGCTCTTAATTTTGGTTTGGTTTTGGAGGGAGGGGGTAGCAGAATATATTATTTAACTTGATAAACAGCATTAGCAAACGGCCCTGCTGCCTCCCCGCCTGGCTCCCTCTCCTATTTATTCATTTGTGTTTACATTTCTAAGACATCCCTTTAGCTGAAGGAGGACACTTCCCACATATTGCAGTATTGGCCATTAATGCAAAAGGATAATTTATTGGCTGCACAGCCCCCAAAGTTGAATTCCGAAAAGAAAAATCGGAGCCCAGTTTTCCTGGGTTTGCTGCATTCATGTGTATTTACTTTGTACTTTCCTCTCCTTTATCTTTGAAACAGTTTGTAACATTCAATTTATCAATTTAATGCTATTTCATCATGCTTTTTATTTATTTATTTATTTTCAGCCGAAGAACAGGTCAGGACACAGAGGCAGAAATTGTGCAGAACACCTGCTGAAATTAAGGGGGAAAAAAAAAAGTTTTCCCCTAAAAATGGCTAAACCAGAGCCCAGCAGATCCTATCTGCATTAATTTGGCTGAACAACAAGATACTGCAGAGGACAAACTCTGAATAAAGCAGTTCCGAGTTCCCAGAATTGGCACAGCTCAGACTAAACAATGGCTGCTTCCTATTCACCTTAACCCAGCTTTTCAAAAGAACATCCTTAGAAACACAAAGCATCAGCGGGAAATGGCAATTTTATGAATCCTAATCAATCAAAGGGCTTATTAACTCAATGTGAAGCCAGATTAAAATCTTTAATTATAAATCGTGCTAAAAGGAAAAACAAAATGTACTTATGGTACATTGAAAATTCCGGATATTAACATAGTTGCTATTATCTCTTGCAATATTAAATTCCCCCTCCTCTTTCTCCCCCAACAGCCTCACCTTTTTCTATTACTAAAGAACAGGGCTACAGAACCCAAATCATTTTTTTCCCCTCGATTTATTAAAATGTATTCTTTTTCTCCCCCTGTGCATCCAATAGGTTGCTGGTAAGCTGCGTTGGTGGTTGTAGGAAGGGGTATGAGAAATCCCATTACTAAGCCCCGGGCGGGCAGCTAGGGTTTCAGTGAGATGCTGGGGGTAGTTTGGGGAGCTGTTTATTAAGGGGGCAGAGTTGGTGTTATAGGGTTTGTAGGTTGCTTTTTTTCTTCTTCTTCTTCTTTTTTTTTTTTTTCCCTTTTCTTCCTTTTTTGGGGGTAGGGGGAAGACAGCAATCAGATGTGGAGCATTTTCGCTAATGAAAGCGGCATGCGTGTCTGTGCTGGTAGGATTGATTGGCAGGAGTGGAGATTGCCAGCCCCAGGAAGAGTCTTCGCTTTAAGCTACGGTGTGAGAAAAGGCTTTGGGTGCTACTGCTGCTGCTGAAGCTTCGTCTTTGGCTTCTTCTTCCTCTTCTTCTTCTTTTTTTTTTTTCTTCTTCTTCTTTCTTTCTTTCTTTCTTTTTTTTTTTTTATTAGGAAGACATTTGGGAAATGACCACAGCAAATTTAATCCCAGTTGGGGGGTGAGGGAGGGAGGAGATAGCGCAGAGCCTGTGATTCACATGTTTTATTTATTTGTTCAGAGTCACGGCCATCCTATTGTGTGTCCCTCATTCTGTCATTTCAGGCCCCTCCGACCCACCCCCTACCCCTGTCCCCATTGTTAATGTAAGAGGCAGAGAATATAACCACATTTTATAATAATAACATATCCAACATTGCAAAAGCAGGAACCTCATCTTAAGAGGGGGCCTTTTTTTTTTTATATTGAAATGATAAAGAAGAAAAGAACAGAAAAAGAAATCTTTCTGTCCTAATGACAATGTAGGATGGAGAGATTTGTTCTTTGTGTAGAAATTCAGTGATCTTTGGAGCTAGGGTACATGCCCCATCCGCCCCTCCCGCGCACAGGCTATTGTAGCACTCTATTTTTGTATTTACAGAGCAAGCCTCCTGTTACCAAATTGGCTTTAAATTAAACAGAGAGAGAACTGAAGGAAAGGAAGAAAGAAAGAAAACTGTACAATCAGAGCTAATAAAAAGAAAGTAACACCCTGGTTTAAATTAAATCCTACTTCATTCCTTTTGTTCAAAGTTCCCACTTTCTTTCTCTCAGTCTTTCTCCAGAAAGATTCCCTTTTTTGACTCTTTAGTTCCAGGGACAAGGAGCCCTCATCCCAAAATCAGGTCTCTTAAGAGCCTTGTCACTTTCCTCCCTAACCTTAGGACCAGGTTTTATCCACATCCAGGGGGCAGGGGGCGGTGACAAAGGTGGATCGCCTTTGCCGGCAATCTTGATAGTGAATGGGATTTGATTTCATAATACAAGGTTGACTCTGTGCTTTTTTTTTTTTTTTTTTTTTTTTAATCCAAACACTAGGTCTAAAATGCCTTCTTTAAACCTGAATCAAGAAAAGAGACTTGTCCTTAATGGACATAAGCAACATCTGCCCTGGTGACATGTCCTGGCTCCCTCCGGGCTGTGTGCTTCCCTCAGGCACTTAGGACAGCTCCATGCTATGTTCTTAGAGCGCCTATTTAAAAGTGCAGTAAAAATATGGTTTTCCTGATGATTTCAGAACTCCCGAACATAGGCACAATGCCCAACATTACTTTAAAATCATTGACAAACATGTTTCTATGCTTTGAGTAAATAAAAATTTAGCCAGATGCTGCTGTAATATGTGAAAACTTGTAGGCTCCTATTTTGGCGGCCAGCTCTGTAGTCACCTGCACTCTTCCAGCCAACAGGACAGCCAGGTTTTTCTTTTACTCATATATATAATTTTTGTTTGGGTCCACCCCTCCTTAATTTTTCTACCTTGAACGGACTGATAATGTCCTAGTTATCTAAATGTACAAATGTAGCCAGAGGGAGAAGATTGAGTAAAAGATCCTAAATCAGTTTTCATGGCTAAAGTGCACACGGAATCCATTTTGGCAAAGAGCACTCAAATTCTCAGAATTCCTCTAAATCCTTAAATGCCACATGGCTGCGATATTCCTTTGAAGACGGGCATTGGACCTAATAAACCGAATACTCAGGCACAGATCTCGTCTTCTTTAGTTCTTGCAATAGCTTTTCACTAAATTCAAAAAGGCCCTTTTGTGCTTAACTGGGTTTTCATTTCATTGCTTTTAAATTTGTTAACTTGACTTTTGACACTTGGAGTGTTTAGACCTTTTTAATTTTTTTAAAGTGCAATTATATAATATTTGTGCTTCCAGAAAGAAAGACGTTAATCTGTTATTAATGCTAGTATATAAAGAATAAAATGTACTTCAATCTTTTGTTACAATCTTTTGCACATTTTCTAAGCATCATCTTTCAGTAACTAAGAGCATAAACTGATTTTGAAATAACACAGAAACATTGTATATACAATGTATTTACTCTGCTCCACTAGAAGGTATTAAAAAAAATAGGGAAAAAAAATATAGCCAAGCAGGAAAGATAACCTGTATAATTACATAAATAAAATGTGCTTTTGAATTGTTATGTAAATAAATTAATAGACACCAGTGGTTTTTTTTTAAACCCAGAGAATTACAATTCTTGATCAAAAAAACAGACTCTTTTCCCATTGATTTACTTTCTCAGTTGACTTCAGTAAATGAAAACATGAGTGAAAAAAAATGAAAACATTTGATTTTAAAAGATGTATATGGAATTTTAGTTTCTTCTGAGAAATTACAAAAGGGATGCTTAAAATTGTTCAAAAGGTGACGTTTTGAAATTAAATTTTCTTCTGATATACTTTTCCCATTTAAATATTCAGAAGTAATCATGCTCTTAGATGAAGGCTATAAGCCTCTAACAGAATTTTTTTTTCCTTTTCTTCCTTAAAGAAAATGATTTTTAAAATTATTTCATGAAGAAATATTTACACTGAAACCAACAAAAATAGCATTATCATTAGCAAATAGAACATGAATCTTAAAAATTTTCATCTACTTATTGTCAACTATTTCAAATAGATGCACAATATGTTTCATACATATTTTTATACACCTTGCAATTCTTACTTGGGCATTATTACAGGTTTGTATTTTTTTAAGTCACAAAGGAAACAACGGTGATGATAGGAAGAAGATATTTACATTTTTTTATCTCTTTTAGTTTTGTTTCAAATTCAAATAAATAGGAATGTAAAAATGGTTTAAATGGTTATTTTAGAACTCTGCAGGGAATCTTCTTTTTAAAAGTATTTCAAGCCTTTTCTAAAGATTTCTCACATCAGTATTATGTTGTTGGTTCCTTTTGAAAAACACACTGCTTCTTAAAGAACCTTATAATTTAAATTTATTTCCCCGGCATAAGGTTTTGTCAAAATCCCAATCCAAACACAGAAAATGCCCTGTGTCTCCTAAACACCTACAAAGCTAATGTTTATAGGCCAGCTTACATCTGAGCAGAAAATATTCGCCACAACTCCGGGCTTTTTTTTTTTCTTCTCCTTCCTCCTCCTTTTTCTGGATCAGTTGAGTTCTACATTTGATATACAGCCTGATTCTTCCCCCATCAAAATTACATGAGAAGCAAAAAAGCTGGAATCTAAGACTCAAGACAAACTGGGTGGGTCTCCTCATTCCCCCGTCTTTTTTCCGTGTCAGACTCTATGTGCAGATAAAACCATTTATCTTTATCATTTTCAGGCTGGTCAGACGGGCGAGGGGGTGGCCGTGGCGCAGGGTGGAGGGGTGAGGGAAAAGGTGACTGTTTCACTTGTTGTCAGAGGGCATTGATCAGCCCTGTGTCTGCTGGTCTCAGAGGTGAGGCCAGGTCCCCCAGGACCACTTCGGGGCTGGGCCGTGTCAGTGCAAAGCTGTATTGAGTCATGACCCAAATGACGGTTCATTGAGGAAACGGGTATTGGCGTCCAAATCATTCTGAGACACCCTCAGTAACACTTAAACCAGTCCACTCCGTTAATGTCAGGTCACGGGGGACACATTTAGCCCCCTCTGCTGACCATTAGACCCTTTGATGGAGTGGACGATAAACTTGACGGGACAAGCTGGACCTGCTCTTGAGCAGCCTCTGTTGACAGCAGGCCTGGCATGGGGCTGCCTTTTGGAGACTGCAAGGGGTCCCTGTGGTCGAGGATTCTGTCCCCTTTATACCAAACAGGAGAAAAGTAGAACTAAAACTAGTTTTAAGGTTACAGTGTCAAAAGTCACCTAGATCCTCCCTAAAGTTTTGAACAATGAAGGCAGACATAAATTGTGGCTAAAGTAGTCCAACTCTACCATTTTGTAATTTTTATTTCTTGCTTTGATTTTTCTCTTTCTTCTAGGCACCGTTTATATAGTGCAGGTATTTTGAAATCCATTTGTTATACCTTCTGTGGCAAAGAACAAAAAGAATTCCTTATTGTTTCCCAGGGAAGTAGAGAAGAATTCTACAAAAATGCACTCCATTGTGAACACAATGTTTCCCAGGCAGTATTCTGGAAAGGAAGTATTTTATTTTGTATTACCAAACATCAAATATATTTGGGGGGAAGGGGGAGTGGGAGTTAAAGCTAATTGCATTTCCCATTGATAGGAGCATTAGCCTAAAACAAACTTGAGCTTGAAAATGAATCTAAAGCACAAACTAACAAAAACCAGGTCTTTGTTAACATTCAAAGGGTGAATTAATAATCATTATTGCTTCTATTTAAACAAATTATACCTAAATCTTCTGTTACACGAGAGATCGCTACTGTTTACTTTTTCTGCTTTCCCACCAGCCAGACGGCCTGTGGTTTGACAGAGCAGATTTTCTGGTATTACAATGCTTTTATCCTAGTTTTAACACCTTGTCTGGATTCCTCTTGAGAATTAACTGATATGGCTTTAGATGGGAAAATGAGGGGGGATTTTTAAGGAGCCCCCAACATCAAAAAGTGAATCCAACAGAAACCACCTTGTGGTCTTTACACAATTGCAGTTATTAAGTATACAATTAGCAAAAAAAAAAAAAAAAAAAAAAAAAAAGTTAGCACAAACGGACTAATTTGACCAAATTGACCAAATTACGCACCTGCTTTATCTTAAAAGTAAAAATCTAATTAAAAAGATAATGTGGTTTCTGAACTATTAACTACCCTTCTGACAAATAAGGAAGCAGCTGTGAGATATGTTTAGCCAAGGGTGAGGGGGTGGAGCTAATGTCAGGGTCTCATTGTCTACTTTGCATTATCCAAACCTGAGAGACTTTTCCAGAGTTCATAGTCTTTGTCTCCTAACACAGTTTGAAACCTTTAGAACTTGCTAAAATTCAGAATTCTTCCTTCTCAAAGGAGTCAGTTTATCAAACCATGCAGGTTACCTCTCATTTTCATATCAATTTAAGTACTGTTTCATTCCAGAGAAATTGGATATATTAAAACACACACCCACACCTGCTTTATCATACCCCATTCCTGAAGCTTAAAAGGAAGATTTTCTGTGGGATTCAGAGATTTCAAATGATGTAAGGGGGTTTACATTTTTAGTATATTTTTGGAAAGGTATGGCATGAATCAACTTGAATTTTTTTTTTTTTTTTTTTTTTTTTTTTTTTTTTAAGAGCTAGGATCTCACTATGTTGTCCAGGTTGGCCTTGACCTCCTGGGCTCAAAAGAATTCTTTCTTTGGCTATTCAGTGTGCTACCACACCCAGCTTTTGTTTTCTTTCAATGTACAACTGATATTGTGTGTACTGTGTATCTGTATACACAAGTACCATCAATATTTGCCAAGTCCATCTTGATGCTTTTGCTTTGGGAGAATATAAACAACCCCAGCATCCTAGTACAGATGCGCCTTTAAGTCTGAGTAAATGGGTGTGTGTGGGAGGAGGGGGCCAGGGTCTGAGAGATGAATTCACACACACAGGTGGGGGAGAGAAAAAGCACGTGGTCATGCATCTTTTACTCATCTCCTCCAAACAGACCTCTAACTAGAGGCCTAACTCAAGAAATAAATTGCATTGATCTGGTATTTATAATGGGGCAATCTTGAGTTTTTAGTGGGACGAAATACCAAAGGGAAATTACATCATTGCCAGTAACCTCCTCTCTCCACCCTGCTTTCGGTAATTTTTCCCACCTCCTCCTTTCAATTTGCAAAGCCAGGCGAGTGCACAATTAAGAGAAATAAATATCTATTATGCCCTATACATGTTTTTAGCACCTAATAAGTGTACCATTAGTAATTGAAAAATTAGCCCTGCCATCCAATAGACTAACATGCTGCCATTTCATTCAGAAATCATCATCCTATCCTGATCCCACTATCCATTTCCAGGACAGAAGCTAGAAAGGCCTAAGACATGGCATCCTCTAAGTTAATAAAAGGAGCCTGACTTTTTAAGCAATTAGAAAATGCACCTTCACATTTACATTTTCATTTTCTTATCACGACCAGAATTCCAGCTGAAAAGATGGCAGAGCTGGGGCAACTCCACGCAATCACAAAATCTTGGGTATTTTTCTCAGAAGACTGAATTTCCTCTGAACTCTGTTCTCTGAGGACACAAGTATAAAGGAGGGAAGAAAGGCATTTTGTCCAGGAGCAAAAGAACATTAGATACCTGTTTGTCGAGCTGCATTTATAGTGCTTTTATGTATAAAATACAAAACAAAACAAAAAAAAAAAACACAAAATTTCCTGCTCCAGACTGATCTTTCTATGAGATTCTTGGACAATAACACAGCTGCCAACATGCAGATCTAACAGCAGTGAATTCTGAATTTAACTCTGTTCTTGTGATCCAGGTCTCCGTACTCCCAATTCACCTCCTCAGCCTGAGTATTGCAGGGGAACTTCATCCTTCCAGTACCTTTGTCAGACCCTTTGCTTAATCACATTGCCTGTGAATCTGATCCAAGGGGTGACAAATGCTATGTGTCCCATTGGCTCAACAGCTCTATGAACCAATCAAGCATGGACATTTTACCCTCCAAAGACGATGCTTCTAAGTGCTCTAAATTGCTACCTGCAGAAGAAGCTTACAGCAGCTGCTACTTCTTCTGTTGATTTTTTTTCCCCCAAAATAGTGGCTGATGAAAGTTATTCCTTCTATTTTTAATTTCAATTTGAATTCCACTTGAATCTCAAAACATTTTGAAATGGTTCACAGAACTTGATTCTCTAAGCCCTAGTTCACTGGAGGTCACAACAAGGTCACTAAGTTATTGTCCAAGAGCATGAAAGTATTCACATGGCACAGCTTCAGCACTGTCATCAGAAACCCAAGCCCCTGTGACAGGATATGATCATCCTTCCCATTTAAGGTTCCCGGAGGAATCCAGACCAGGGTTCTGGACTGTCCTTTGAGACACTCTGTGGTTCTCACAGTGAAAATGGTGGAACACTGGTACATCACGGCCATTTTTCAATATAGCCCCAAACCAGTGTTCACCTCCAATCTCACTGGCAGTACCTTCTTCATAACTAATTGACAGTTGTTAGACTGGTCCTGTTAACATGTCAATGATGACTTAAAGGCAACCCAAAGTCCAAAGCAAACTTGAGGATGAAAAGGTGACTGTGTATTAGGCAGAACTAAGAATCCAACCTGGTTCGATTAGATGCACAGGAGACTCCAGCTCTGACATCAAGTAAGGGGAGATGGGAGGAAGGGGCTCCTGCTTCTGCTAGGTGCAGGCTTGGGGCTCCTCCCACACGGAGGACCTGGGGGGAGAACCAGATTTTCCATTCACTGTGCTTCATCATCTGATCACCGAAATGCTTAATGTGGGTTTCCAGAAAAACTAGGGCAGATGATCAGAAAAAGTGATAAATGGGGGGCTGTGTTGCACACAATTGTTTATAACAAACTAAGTCTGAAGCGCTACACCAGGAGTTGCAGTGCAAGGGGGGAAATGCATGCAGGCAACAGGGAGTTAAGTAAATAAATTTTTCTTTTCTTTGTCGATGTGTTTAGTTCTCTTCCTGCCAAGATTCATCTCACTCTGCTATCTTGTGAGAGACACATATGGTGCGGTGAAATTGCCATCCAGGAAAGCATGTCCCAGCCTGTTGAGACATCATCAAATAAGATTAAAGCAAAGTAAAAATAAAAAGATAGAACGATTTTTTTTTCTTTTCCTTGTACAGAGAACTACTGATGAAAGCCACCGAGGTACTTGAATTGCTTCTAAAGGTTTTGTAGCCATTTCTTTACTTTGGATGGATAAGAAAAAGGCAGGAACAACACGACAATCTCTTCTTTTCTTTCTCTAAGTTAGTGGGGGCGGGGAGTGCCTCATAATAAACCAGATGTATATGAATAAAGTACGATATTGCCTTCGGCACTTCTGTCGCAAATCGCACTTAAACATGCTGTGGACAGACCTCAGTCTTCAGATTCCCTCCTTCTCTCTGGATTCTCTGGATTGAAACTTTTCCCGGAGGCACAGAATAAAGCTTCAATTTCTTATCTTGGTTATTAAGATTATTTATGGTCAAGTGTAACTAATTTCTTGCTTCATAGGCTTCCCTACTGGAATGACTGGGCTTCGTCTTCATCCAGCGGGTGGTAGCATTTCCTTCCTGCTGGTGACACTTAGGAACGGGGGATGCAGAGGTGACTGCTTGCTTAGCCAGCTCCCCCTGGAATGTTGAGCCTCTGAGGAATAGTAGTCATCTGCAGGGGCATGGGTTACCCTCTTCCTACGAGCTATGCACAGTAGACTGAATGTCCAGTTGGCCAGGAAATGATAAATATGCCTTTCCTTTCCTGGAGTACTCAGGGTACCTAGCAGTACCCTGATGGTGCAGATCTGAGGTTGCCAGATTAACACCACGGCCACCTCTACAAGACGGCATCTTTCTTCCCCAGGATCCCCCTAGATGGAGACTGACAATAATACCAAACTTCTTTCCCAGTTCCCTTTTAGTTTGATGGTTCTGGAAGAATCTGTGACAACTATAGGAAGATGGGGAATCCACATGCCATTCTCTTAAGACTCTTCTGGAACATGCAAGGTATTTCCTCTTTTGTGGGGCTTTATTCTTCTCCCCTTTCCTGAGTGGGATTCTGGAGAGTGCCACAAACTTCTTTGAATGGATACAGTCAGGAGGTGAACAATACCACACTTCACACCAGAGGGGGCCCCCAAAGCTGGGCTTTGAAATTAAAATACAATTTTTTAAGTGTCTGCAGAGGGAGGTGGAGGGCAGTAAGAGACAAGCATGACCCTTTCTTAAATGCAAACACTCTGTTCTCTGTGATGTGGAGGCAGTTTGTATTGGGAAGCAGAAATGAAGGTACAGTCTGTGTATTTGTTTGCAAACCGTTGTAGGTGAGGAGCTGAAGGTTTACAAGATCTGGTTTCCGATGGGCTGCCTTAATTGGGCCTCTGCAAAGCAGCAATGCATCCGTGGAAGAGATTATCACTGGCCTTAATAAGCTGTCGTTGGCTTTCATAACGGCCACGGCCTAAAACGAGGCACACTGAGCCCAGAGACAATCTTACCAATCGCCTGGAGCAAGGATTAAAGAGACAAGGATCCGAAGGAGAGACAGCAAGAAGTGGGAGGGGGGGCAGCGTAAGAAACAGGGGCTAATGTAAAATCGTTTCCATATTAACCTTCTTCCCTTCTGACAATGGTCAAGTTCTGATTCAAAATACAAATTATCTCCAATTACTTCAAAAGAGGCAGTCAGAGAGCTGTCATTTAACCTTCACCATCTGTTTGCCTCAAAAGAAAGCTGTACAGCCTGCCACGTTGACCTCAACTTTCCTGCCAGCTCTGGACCAAAGATGGAGGCTTATTGTTCTCTGGAGAAAAACCTATCTGGGGTTTTATGGGCTGTGGGCTGTGGGGGCTGGGTGGTTACGAAAAGGGACAGACAGAAAAGAAAGGCAGGGTGATACACAGGGACCAAAGGAAGGAGTGGGGAGAGGTGACTTGATTCAGACTGGGCTGTCACCTTCTGACCCAGCTTCCTGAACAGACACCCCTGGAGGACTGACTTCAGAACAGGATTGGCTTTCGAAGGCCTCAGTGAATAGGGAAGCTGATGATTCCAGGATGCGCAGGGTGGAGGAGGGCCCTGGTACCCTGGTATCAGGTCAGCCATTGTGGGAGGTCAACCTCTGGAGCTCAAACGAAGCAGGGCTGCCCAGAAGATCCAGAGCATTGTCAGAAAGGCTGCCTGACACAGAGAGGCAAGACCCTAAGGCTGGAGAGACACACTCTGTTTATGCCACACATCTGTTAGACCACTGGATGGGCTA
Source organism: Sciurus carolinensis (assembly GCF_902686445.1). NCBI lineage: Eukaryota > Metazoa > Chordata > Mammalia > Rodentia > Sciuridae > Sciurus > Sciurus carolinensis. The sequence goes on from NC_062228.1 coordinate 14,760,308, forward strand.
GGCAGAAATATCTAACAAGCTGTACCTAAACCCCCAAATGACACCATTCAGGAAGGCCATGTGGAGACCAAAGCCATTCTGGAGTCTGTCGGTGGAGACCCAACATCTCAGTGCACATCAAAGCAATTATAACTAAGAAAATCAAATTTTACAGTGGTCCTTCCTGGGCCCTCCCTCCCTCCCTCCTCCAGGAAGCACCACAGCGGAGCAAAGGGGAAACACAAATTTACAAAGCTGTCCCAGAACAAGGCCAAAAGGACCAGTAGGGGAATGACTTCCCGACAGGCCACAGCAAAATAATAGGGTGCAAATTTCTAAACGTCTTACATTTTATAGGAGATTTCTAGTGTTTCTACCCAGGTACATTATATTATTTCCACTCCCTCTGATCTTTATTTTCCATTTTACAGCCCACTGAATAACAGGTTTCTTTAAAGAGAGAAAGAAAGAAAACAGACCCCCTATAAACGAGGACAACATTGACTCATAAACAGTCCGTGAGCTCCGAGAGTAAAGGCACCTGGAACTTTCTAAAGAGAAGCACCCCCACACACCAGCGCCATGTGGTGGTGGGGTCGTGCTTTCCCTTGTCAAGCGGTACGGAAGGTCGAGGTTTTGTAGCTGTTTTCTTTTTAACCACGAGATCTGGGCTCACTGCTGGGGCCTCTTTTTTTCTCATGGCAAAAGCAGATGGGGGAGGGGTGGGCAAGTCGATTAAACACAGAGGGCTGCAGGGGTGTCAGGGAGAGTGGCGATGGAGGGTGTGGGGTGGGCTGGTGGGGGGGGGGCGCTGTGAAGAGCAGAAACAGAAATCAAGAAGGACGAGCTTTCCGTTCCCCAACACCCTCCCCCGCCCCCCCAATATACAGAAGGGCTTTTTATTTTCCTCTCTCCCTTTTCTGCCCTTCCATCTCCCTATCCCCCAACAACACTTCCAAATCCAAGTCAAGGGTTTGGTTTGCAGGTCACTGAAGGACGTTGAATCCAGCTGTTGGAAACAGTCATGTGACCGTGGGCTCTGATGAAATCACCCTCTTTCAAGTCTTCTCTCAAGCCTATGGGTCCCTTCCAAGTCCAGCTTAGAAGACAGTGGGTGACTGAACGAGTCAGAAGAGGTGTACGCTTCTCTGGGGTCAGGATGGTGCGCCTGATTTAGGCTGCTGTGTCTGATGGGCATCTTCCTCCTGTCCGTGCCTCCTTGCCAGCCAGTGTACATGCTCCATATTCATTCAAAACAAACACAGAAGGATAAAGACAACACAGTAGAACTTCTCAGAACAAAAAGGTCTTGGGAGGACTCCAGTTCTCCCCGTCCCTCTGTCCACCACCATTCCCTGCAGGGCAAGGGATTCAGGGATGGTGAGAAAATCGTCAGTCTGTAGCATCTGCATCTGATTAATTAGCTAGCGGGGGCACTGGTCAGGCCTGAGCCCAGGACAATGTCCTACAGGCAGGTTTGTGTTCAGGAAAGGAACCGGCGGCAACGTTTCGTAAGACAAACATCACCTGTTCTTTTTCCAGAATGTTTCTTATTAAAAGCCAGATTTAATAGAAGAATCAAAAGGGCTTCTTTCACTTGACATCTCATACTGAAGACCTGGGGGTAGGAGGACCTCTGGTGCCATTTTGATCAGGAGCTTGTCCATCAAGTTTCTTCCCTGTTTGACTTTTGTTGTTTTGCATCGGCTGGTTTTGCACCAAATGTTAAGTTACGAGATGCTGACAATTTACCAATCACAGGAACCTTTTCCAGGCCCATTTCAGGGACAACAGATACGCAAAAGAGTTTCAGTTGATCATCTCTAAGCAAATACCTCAAAGTCAAGACCCCTGTCCCTGTCCCTCCTGACATCCAGGTGGCAGCAGGAACGAAACAACCCGTTGTGAGATCCCTCAGTGTAAGACCTGCCTGTGACATCCCTAAGGACATTGACTGGCCTGATTTTTAAAAATTCTAATTTGGTGCCAAGATTTCCAATGAGTTCCAGTGGCCCTGTGGCTCTTTGCTTCGTCAGCCCGCCAAGTCAGTGCTTCATAAACCCTGAACCACATTGCCATCTTCTTCATTGCTAGGCAGGTTTGGAGTAGGTACAGGTCATAAGGACAGAACCCTCGAGGGTTTCCAAGGTGCTATGAGAGTGGTTCTGCTTGGGGACTTGGTGGTTTCTGAACTCTGCTTGGGGTCATCAGTACATGAGCATACCAGTTTCAAAGCTCTCCGTAGCCAGGAGATGGGAGGGTGACATGCTTGTGTTCCATGATGTAACCTCAGAGATGTCACTTGGGTAAGTCATTTCTACTTCATGGGTCATCAGGGTCAAGGCAGGCCCACTTAAAACATTTCATGAAACTCTGAGGTGGTACTCTGTCCCTTATTTAAAAGACAGAGACCTTGGAAGTTTTAATTAAGCAAACAGGCAAAATGGAATGAAATCATTAGAGAAAAGAAGCAAACACAATCTAAATCACATCCTAATTAGGGCTGCCAGATAACTTACAGGATTATTATTATTATTATTAGACACAGAGATATTAAAGTATTTTGTATACTTATGCTCCATAGTTGGGACAAGCTTAAAAAACAAAGTATTTGTTGGTCATCTGAAATTCAAACTCAGCTGGGCGTTTTCTACATTTTTCTTTGCTACACCTGACAACCCAATAAAGATTTGAACTAATTTGATTTCCAGAGAAAGGAACCTGGAGTTCTAGAACATTCTATAAACAGAAGACCTGAGTCAAGTAACATGTTTCAATTTTCACACATGTGCACACAGGAACTATGTATTAAGGCCATTCTCTGTGAAATGAGAATTTGACAATTGCTTTTGTGATAAAAATTCACTTTTTACCACATTTACTATGTATGCAATTACGTAAAAGTCCAAAAATAAAAGAATCGTTCCTAAGTAGAAGACCTTAGGAAAGACAGGCAGATAAGTGTTAAATACTTGCATATCAGAATTAATTAGTTCAAACCCTTAAAAGCAGTTTAGTTACTGTAGATTAGAAATGCTTCATCAAATTTTGCTATAGTCTGTAGTTAGAAAATTAGGGTCATGATAACAGGAGCCTAAAATTTCTCCTACCCAGGTCAAATTATCACAAAGTGGAATTAGCAAATTCAAAATAATTGGGTTTATTTTTCTTCTATTTTACTTAAAACAACTAATCTTCCCTCACTGATTTCTTTCTCTTTTCCCTTTAGATTACAACAAAATCCCATTGCTGACAGGCCTATTCTTGAAAAGGAAACAAAACTACTAAGATCTATGTCACTGATACTAATCAAAAGTCAATTTTAATTGCTCCGAACCCCTGTGGTATATCTGGTCCGTCTCTGGGCATCAGAGCTGGGCTGGGTGGACATTCTGTATACCCAGAGCAAACTTGCGCTTCAACTTCCAACAACGAAAAACTCAAACCTCATGAGTTCACCAATTTGAAAGAAAGGACAGAAATAATTAAATGCTTTTAAAAAGAGCAAGGTTAAAAATCTACACAGCAATACTTTTGATAAGAGTGGACACATTTTTAAGCTTCCACATTGGATATGGTCATTGACATCTTTGTTCAAAGGCAGTCTGGTACATTGACATGCTGAGAGAAGAGTTGGGGTTTGGGGAATATGTTTTGGATCTGAATATTTCCTCAAATCTGTGGAGATAGCACCTGTCTTAGGAGTTTCTCTGTCAGAGTGTCACTAAAATATTCTAGGGTGGAAGCAGTGCCCTGCAGTTCTGAATTGTAAAATGTCACCATGGGATGCATCCAGGAGGAGACTGGGGCGAGCACAGGGGTTCACTTGTGGCACCAGCCAAGACAGAGATGTGTCTCTGTTCATAAGTGTCTTTAAAGTGACAATGAGCCGGTCAACAAACAAAATTACTGAGACAGAGAAAAAGAAAGCAAGAGAGAGAGAGAGAGAGAGAGAGAGACAGAGAGACAGAGAGGAGAGAGAGAGGACATGAACACACAAGAACAGGCAAATCAAATGCTCCTATGTTTTTAAAAGCTTTGCCATGAAACTGGTCCTATTTATTAGTGGTGAAATACAAACCATGTTATCAAGAATCTTAAGGAAATGGATTGCTGTTAAGTGATACTTCAGAATTCACCCCCTAGCAAAGCTACTGCACCATTACAGGAAGATAAGCGGAAAATCCTTGCCTCCAATAAAGGAGACCTTTGCTTGAAATACTGTAAACCATTCAGTTGTTGTACTAATGCCAGTGATTCAAAATTCTGCTTGGGAAAATTTCAATTAACCAGCAGTACCCAGAGTCCTCATAAAGGAAGACAAAGACCAACACTTGGTCAATGCAAGGACGTTAACAAAGGTGATCGGCCTCTGAACATGCAGTCTTTAAAGCTTTAATTTGGGGCTGGGGAGATAGCTCAGCTGGTAGAGTGCTTGCCTTGTAAGCACAAAGCCCTGAGTTCGATCCCCAGCACCCAAAAAAAAAAAAAAGCTTTAATTTTCACATGCATTAATATCAGACATGATAATCTCCAGTATTGAGGGTTATGACTGGCTCCCACCCAGCTCCATGTTGAGTGAAACAGCAATAATTTATGTATAATATCAGGCCCTATTCCCCTCAACTCACCTTCTTTCTATCCTCTACCTCTGCTCTGCTACTCATCAAAATGCAGAGGGCAATTGATTACCACCTGGAAGAGGTCATGGGGTTCTTGGGAATAGGCTTGTGTTCCTAGAGTGTTTTGTTTTTGAGTCCTAGGATTCTTTTTGCCAGAGAAAAACAATTTAAAAGTATAGACACTATCCTCAAAGAGTGTATCATCTTGGTGGGAAGACTGAATGTCCATAGGGAGGTGATAGCACACTGTGTAGAGGAAGACTACAAAATCAAACCCTCAGGTGGCTTGTAGCATTTCCTTAGAATTTCTTTATACTGAAGTGGGTACCATTATTTTAAGAAATGACTTCATTCATAGTCAAAAGCAGGACCCATTCTAGGGATAGGCCAAAAGCAAATTCTAGCAGACTCTGTTTTCAAGTCAGAGCATGTTGTTACCCAGCTGGGGAGGTCCAGGATAAGACAAGCACACTCTTCCTGCTAAGTCACAAGTCTCCATTTGGACATCGAGAAGACCTTTGACCTCTAAGTTTCGTTCAACCTATTTCTATTCTAAGCCTCTGGGAAGTGAACCTGACCATGTATCATGATCCCCATCCTCATTTTCTGCAATAACCCCAGCTCCCCTGGACCAAGGGTTTCATATCCATAGGTCACTCCATCACATCCAGTAGTTGACTAATGTGTTTCTACCCCACGCCCTGGTTTAAACCTGAGTTCCCTTCCAAGATGACAGCCCCCTGCCTTATCTCCATCACCACCAACACTTCATTCCATCCCTTGAAGGTGGGACTCACTTCCTCTGCCCTCAAATCGAGTTGAGTATCCTACCAAGACATGAAGGCAAACATCGCGAACCCAGATTGCAGTTACTGCTACAATTCTGAGTTCCGGTTCCCCTACTGCCTCCTTTCTTCCCATCTGCCCATCCCCACCCCAACCAGTTCAGACTCCACGCAAAACACACCGACAGACCCACAGCACCGCTGGCCTCCCATCGGGCCCCCTTGCCAGCCCAACATTAGAGCTTCCCCTGGCTCACTTTCCTCTGCCAATCCTCCTGGCAACCAACGTCATACTGCAGAGATCTCCCTCTGCCTAGTAGTCAGGTCTGCTCAGGTTGTCAGTTTTTCCAAAACTCTCTCACCTCCACGTTGTCTTAAATGCTGGTAGCTAAGCAATGTATTTAACTTTGAGATGTCTATTCCCTTGGGGGAATAAAAACACTGGAATCGATGGGTTTGGAGATGCCCTGCTTTCTAAGCAGCCAGAAACATCTACGGTCAAATATTTATGTCTCATGCTAATTCTCAGGGAATAGAGAGGGCAAGAGTTTATTTAATTTTGCTCTTTTTTTTTTTTTTTTTTTGTTCATTGATGGTATGAGGAAGAAAACACCAATGAACGCTTCAATGGTCTTTGGTCCATTTTGTAATGTAGAACTCTAAAATTCAGGTAGTAAGTTGGACACAAGATGGTGCTAAGGAGTAAAAAATTTACTCTGGGTCCTTCTCCCCACAGGTTAGCTCCAACAGTTCAGGTGTTCAGGGCACTTTAGAGTTTAGGAATCATTTTAGTACACATTACCTCATTCGCTACTCAGAACTCAGAGAAAAACAAGACAAGTCAGTCTCCTTTTTTTTTTTTTCTTTCCTTCATTCTCTCTCTTTTTTTTTTTTTAATTTTTTTTTTTTTTTTTTAGAAATAAGAATAAGGTTCCCACGGGTTAAATGACTTGTCCAAGATCACTCAACCAGATCCATGTCTCCCAAGTTTAGGCTTAATTCTTGGTCTTCTTCTCTAAACTCTACTATGCAGGTTAGTTGTTTTTTTATAATAAAAAAAATTCTCATTTGGGCTTTCCTACATGGCAAGCTAGGGTGTCCTGAGTGCACCGCTGCTTTAGATCGTGTCCCTAACCCACATCACTACATCAGAGAGAGAATGTGGCACTGGAGGAAGTCCTGTGTTCACAGAAACCCTCAGCCAAATTCTAGAGCATAAAAAGTAACGCACCTAAAAACATGGTTTTCTTTTCTCTCCTTCCTTCTTTCCTTTCTCCCTAGGAAAAAAGATCTGTTCTTGAGAGTCTTGGATTTATATGGACTTTGGGTATAAGATCCATTGTCTAAACTTTCTGCTCAATGCAGGCTGGGATGACCTGGGGTTCCAGGGCACACCCTCCTGGGGCTATCTTTCTAATCCTTCCTGAGAGACTTGAAAAACTCTTCAGCATGTGTGGGGTCCTGCTAAGGCCCCAACAGCCTTGCGCCTCTATCATGATAGTCTTGTTTATGTCCTGTTAGGATTATCTCCTGTTAGGTTTAAAATGCCCAAGATGAGGGCTGTATTTTGGGGTGTACTGGTTAATTCCTGCAAACCTGGTGGCTTAAAACAACAGAAGTATATTGTCTTGCAGTACTGGGAGACCAGAAGTCTGAATTCAAGGTGTTAGCAGGGTTGGCTCCTTCTGGTGGCTCTGAGGGAGAATCTATTTCAGGCCATTCTCTCAGCGTCTGGTAGCTCTGGCAACCTGTGTCATCCTTGGCTTGCCGTGGTCCAGTCTCCTCTTCTGTCATAGCATGACTTTCTCCTACGTGTCTGAGTGCCTCAGGTCTCCCCCTCTTCTTCCTCATGAGGGCACTAGTCATTGGGTTGAGAGCTCACCCTAAATCCAGGAAGATTTCATCTCAAGATCCTTAACTAATTGCATCTGTACACTAATTATGCATATTTCCAAATGAGATCAGATTCTGAGGTTCTAGGTGGACGTGAATGGGGGGAGGGATACTATTCAATCTCAAGCATTCTAAGCATCCTAGAACCAAGTCTTCCTTTCAACTCATTGTCCACGAGAAGCAGAAGCTCAAGTTCCTTGTTCTGCCCTGGAAGAAGATGCAGAATAACTGTCACTGTCATCCCCGGAAGAGTCCCTCACTTATATTCCTTGGGACACTGTGTGGGGGTGTCCTACAGCCAGCCACCGTCACCTGCATTTTCTCTAGACAGAACATTACCAGTTGCCAAGGTCAATAAATGGAACCAAGATCCACCGTCTTCTCTTTCCTCAGACCCCACACTAGTTATTCAACTGCCACGTGAAAACAGAATCTCTTTTAAAGTTGGAGACGACATTAACAAGGCTCCATCCATTTGTTTTGTTCCATTCCAAGTCAGGATTCGCTAGTACATCTTCTAGCCTAAGAGCCCTTTTAATTAAGCTATGACTCACGTCATTTTCATGGCAAGAGGACATGACATTATATGCCTTAGAATTTTGCAACATCGAGTGAGCCTTGAACAGAACAAACTCTGTTTTAGTGACAAATGCTAATTGAAGGATTTTTTTCCCCCAAAAGGACAATGAATACAAACCAATGTACTAAGCAAAATGCAGATGCCGCCTCTCTTTTTACCTGCTGTTCCTTCAAACAGAAAACCAGCCAAGCCCCCATCCCCCAGACAAACCAACTGTTCTGGAAGGAAATAGCCTCCATACTGATAAGCTGTAACAAAGTCCACGAGAAAGGAAAAAAGAGCAACATTGTAAAGACCACTCAAAGTACCCTAGAAAATAATCAGTTTAGTTTTTTTCAGCAGCTGGAAAAAAAGTTTCAGCAGCCCCCCTCCCCCACCTGCTGCAAGCATGCATATATATATGTGTGTGCAAGTGTGTATGTATACATATATAGTATGTAGGTGTATATATATATATATATATATATATATATATATATATATATATATATAATGATATATATAGAGTTACCAAGTTCCTTTGTTTCTTTTCTTAGAAAAGTGACTTTATAGGTCGTTGAACAACTATTAAAAACACAAGTGAGCAAACCCCAAAGCACAGGTCTTTTTCCTTTGATATGCTTTCCTCTGTTTTGAGAAGTTTGAGACTTAGAATATTTTGTTAATGTCTTTGTGGGCATTTAAATAATTTCTTCATTGGTAACGTTCCCTCAACAAGGCAGTTACAACCTGCCTTGCATTAGCACACCTGCTGGGCCCAAACAGGAACGTGCATTTTCCCAAATGGGACACCTCATTTGCTGACCAGACCTGAGCTCAAAATTACCCGCATTTTTGGATTGCTACACCCGGTTTTCATCAACCTGCGTGGAACTTGGTTTTCTCCCTTTTCTCTTCCTCCCCGCTCTGGACAGAAAGAGGGAGCAAAGAGAGAAGGGAGGGAATCACCCCCTTGTGACCTGGGCTAATTCATGTCCCTGCCATTCCCAGGTCATCTGCACCAGGTGTAGCCCATTCTAACCAAAGGATCAGCTGGCTTCTGGGTTTAAGTGTCCCTGTTCATTGGCTTGCAAATGTCTTTGGTGGCGAAATCTATCAAAGGAATCTCAAAACAAATTACATGGTAAATTATTGTCTCAGTTCTGTCCTCCTCACCGTGCCCCACCGTTGGGCTCCGACAGGCAGCGGTGGGTGAGCGGGTGGAAGCCTGCGAGATAAGCAGATTACAGAATGTCATGTGCCCCGGGCGACTCAACTTCACAGCCCAAGTTCTCCAGCCCAGGCAGTTCATCTGATTCACATGGGTCACAGGCTGTTTCAATTAATGCCCCTCTAATGACTCAAGTAGGCTCCCTAACGGGGAGGGATAAGGGGAGGAGTAAGCAGAGAGGGTAAGTCCAGGGACCTGAGGTTTCTTGTGCCTCCCCAGCCTCCATCTCTGAAGGCTCTTTCCCAAGCTGACATAAGATAGGAGGCAGTGTGCTGGGACAGATTCCTCTCTGAGAGAAACCTTTTATGTCACTTTCCTATTGTTACCAATGCAATACTGTGAGTCTTCGGTGGCCTGTGGCTCCTAGGATAGTGAATAACAAGCCCTGATATGAAAACAGAATGCAGAAAACAAATTAGCATTTTGAAAATAAAAAGCCTGGCTTTTAATCCTATTAAGATCATGACTGCTCTTTTTCCCTCCCCCTCCTGCTCAAAACTCTGAAAGAGATACTGATGTTGCCATTAATATAAATGCTGAAATCAGCATTTCCTTTGAAAGAAGTTGTTAATATTTGGAAATGGTTGGATTTCCAATCCGAGCTTTGATTGTTATTCTATACTAGCCAGCAAGTGCCAAGGTCACAGGGAGATTCACCTGCAGACGGAGCTAAATGAATCCACTCGGCCACAATGCATGTATAATTTAACATTCTCCTCTCCAGTACTTCCATGCATTCCTAAAAAATATTTTATTACAATAACAAATTGGTTTCAAAATCATGCATTATGTATTCTAAAATTAGGTCTGCCAGCGAAACAGTGTATACAAAAATGCATACTTCTAGGCAGGTCTTGGAGGAGGACCCAAATGCTGTTGGTGTCAGGGTGGGGCCTGAGAAGAACCATTCATTCCACAAGGAACCCACTGTCATCTCTTCTTATCTTAGTCTGCATATTTGGAAGAAAAGGAACAAATCCTTCATTTGCTATAAACAGCAATCATGAATTTTCCTTGTATTGCCTTCTCTGGGCACAAGTGCACAAGTGTCTCATGTCCTAAAAATAGGCTGGTCAGGCAGTTTTCCAAGCTTTCCATAAAAAACAATTACTCCTTGAATATTAAAAGCCTCCTTTTCCTGTGATCTGACACTTCACGTATACATTCTACAGGAACTGGACTTTAACAAAGCTGCTTTGAAACATTAAAGATAAAGATATCAAAGCCATCCTCACAAATTTGTGTTCAGAAATACACTTGCTCTGTCATAAGCTTTCATCACAGAGTTATCCAAAAAAGTTAACATATTCAGAAAAATCCTTAGGATTCCCATCACAAATGCAACCCCATATAATGTTTCCCTAATAGATGCTTGTTTCTGCTGAGAACTTCCATCCCAAGTTAAATACACATTGATTTAGTATTCTTTCATAACACGGGTATGGTTTTTCTCATGCATATTTGAAAGAAGTTGTTAAGATTAAGATTAAAATGCTTTCCTGATTCCTTTCATTTTTTTTCTGTTTTAGATCTTTATATCACACTGACAAAAGTTCCATTTCAGCCAAATAGCAGGAGTGAATTCTAAGAAGACCAAAGTCCCTAAATAAACGGTGGTTCCATGATAGAGAAGGTATTTGATCTTAAAAATTTAAGAAAGAAACTTAGTCAAGTTTTTCTCCAGTTTCAAAAGTTTCTCAGGCATGAACTTGATCTCTTTATATTAAAAGAAAGAAAGACTTAGTTTATTTCAATAGGGAATTTGTTTTTCATTAACTTGCAAGCTAAACATCATTGGTCTGTTTCTACTGGTCTCCTAACTTTTGAATAAAACAACAAAATTCCTGAGAGATCCACTCACAAATCTCTTTAAATTAAAATCAGTCTAATTTTTTATTATGGCACCAAGGTGACAGGCTTTCTATTTTTAAGGCAATGCCCAGACCTAAAAAGTTTAATTCCCTGACAGGAGTTTTTAATAAGAACAAATTATGAGTAAATTTGATGCTACAACCTTTCCTTCTCAAAAAGAAAAAAAGAAAAAATCTGCAAACACTATATTAAAAATCATTTCTCACTTCCATTTTGATGCAGTGATATGACTAGATGTATAGCTTTTCTATAGTGGAATTATAAGGAATAATTTTCTCTAATCTAATCAGTAGTATCTAAAAATGGGAAATGTTAACAACGTAATTTCTCATTTCTTTTGTATTGTAATTTAGGCTGACACATGAAAGCTTTGCCTTTCAGAAGAACAATTAAGAAATTGTTGATAGAAGTTATATATTACTGACAATGGGAAATGCATTTATTTCTCATTTGCTGCATCTAGAATACCCCTCCCACCTCCCATCAAAGATAATCCAAAGTAACATAGTGTAAAAGTAAAGATGAACTAAAAAGCCTAATCTTTCATGCTAAGCAAAAAGGTGATTTGTATAGGTAGTAAGCAAATTTCAGTGTATGAGATATTTATAGATTATATATAGAGAGATATTTAAAATCCTCTAAAAATGCCTTAAGTTGTAATCTGCAAGCTGAATGATTAAACTCTCTCTGGGTTCATTGGCTACAGAGCTATATTCTTCATTTTAGCTGTGGGCTATTTACAGCTGAATGCAAACTGCTTTTTTATTTGTTATTAACAGCAGTTCACATATGATACCACCTTGCGTGTAGAGTATGCAGGCTGCCTCATGCTATTTAAGAAAGTATTAGGATAGAATTAAAATTGGATAAAATAAAAAGCCTTTGGTAGTAATTATATTGCATTTCCATACTTCAACAAATACTTACATCATCAACTTTTCTAATACCGACATGAAAATACTAAGTGATAATTCATGCTATGAGTAAAAATTCCTTTTTTGGTAGTCGTGACAGGAACATTTAACATCAGGTGTAAAAAAGCGTTCTGATAACTACTTCCTGTTTTCATGTTGAATTGTGAATACATAAACTCATACGTGATCAACTAGATAAACTGCTGTATGTAAAAAATTAAATTAGAAGAAAGGACAAAGTCAAATGACAAATAAGAAGTCAGAAGTTCTAAGGGGGTGACAGAAGTCAAATGTGTTCTGATTCATCTTAAGCAGAGCCCGGGTTTTATTTATCTTAAGCATGAGCTCTCTTAACAGCTACCTAGGCGAGATTCAAGAAATATAATTCCCTAATGCCACTTTTAAAAAGTCAGTGGAGAACATCAAATAGGTTTTGAATCTAAATATGCTTTAAAAAAACAAAAAACAAAACAAAAACTTCTTCCTGAAGTGGCAGCTCAGAGGATCCAACAGATAAGGTTACAACAAGGTAGGCAGTCAACATTCTTTTGGTTGGTTTGGGGCTGTTCTATTAAGGGTGTGCCAAGAATTCCAGTTCTTAAAGAATCATGGCCCGGAATGCAGTGGTCTCTACGTCTGTCCCCAACCTGGACATCTGCCAGAGAATGTCACAGTCTGAAGGACGGAGCGAGAACAGCTTCTGCACGCTCCTTAGTCTCCTGCTCCTGGCTTCAGAGAGAAAACTCTTAGGAGCCTTACACTTGGTCACTTTGAGCAGGTCAAAAAGGGAAAGGGAGGAAGGAGAAGGAGACATAAAGCTGTGTTGAGCCACCCCTCTCTGTAGGTCTAATGAGGCTTGGTCCACCAAACAATCACAACAATAAAATGCAGTATGTCCTGGGGTCCCCTCTGAAAGAATAAAACTGGAAGCCTGTCTGTCATGCTGAATGCGGAACCAGAGCGCGCACCGCGGGGTTCGATGCCTGTGCCTGGCTGTATTCACAGGCGAGGAGACAGATGCGTGGCCTTTGACAAAGCCAAGAGATGGGCATTTCAAAAATAAAATCATCTCCCAATTACAGGGAACCCTTCCTCCCTGGGATCCCAAAGCACTCTATCAACCTAAATTGGAATCCTGTCTACCGAGCTGACTTCGGTACAGCCCCTCCAGTATAAATTGGATCAAATGCTCTCAGATTAATTCCTGGAAACCTATATTCATCTTTGTATATCTTTATTACAAAACTAGCCACAAGACTGCTCGACAATTTTCATTACCAGAACAGCTTTCGGAGCTGGATTATGCCACGGTTTATCCCTCCGTGACCCCACACCATCTTGTTAGCCCCATTACTGTATATTCATACAACACACCTGAGCCCAAGATAATAAGAGAGTTATAGTGAACGAGGGGAGGGGGGCATTTTATTGCATTTTATGCACTGCTATTCTGCAAGGATATTTCACCGGCTGCAGGCACCCCCAGAAGTCCATGCCATGCTCTGACTTGCAACCTAACACCGAAGACCCTCACGACCCTCCCCACTTGGAATGGGAAGAAAGAGAATCTGAGGAGGACCTGGCCCTCTCGGCGTTGCTCCGACCTCATTTCTCCCTGTCTGCTTTGGGTAAGGGGACGGAGGCCCTGCACAAAGAGAAGCCACGGCACAGAGGACCCCTGGCCCTTCACAGAAAAAGAGCAGGACTTTTGCCTGCAAAAGGAAAAGGGGGCTTTCTTATGCACAGACCATAAGGCGGGAATGGGGGTGGTCAGGGGTCTTAGCTGCAGCTATGGGTGATTTAAGATGGTTGTCTCAGTCAAGTATGTAAGAGGTGGAGTTCTCAGAACGCTGCTGCTGCTGCTAGCAGGTAGCCAATGAAGCTAACTTTGTGATGATGATTATGATCTTGCTATTAGATCATATTTATCTATACTAATATTATTGGTAACTATAATATTTTCAAGTATTATGTTAGAATTAAACGGCTTACTTTCCACCAGCTTGGTTGTTTCTTGTCCCTCTATCACCCATATGCGTAAAAAAAATACACACATATATAAATATAAAATTATATATAATGTGATTAATATGCAAATGTGCACATACGTGTGGGTGTGTATATGAGTGTGTGAACTAAGTGTAAAATTTCCATGAAGCTTTGTCTCTCTTCTCTCTCACCACAGTTATGTTCTTCCCGGGTTGGGTCCAGCAATATCTTCAGTGACTCTCCAGCCTGCTAACCTGTCTGCTTCTCTCCATCCCTCCCTCCCTTGCCCTTTCTTCCATCTTTCCTCTCTTCTTTCTTCCCTTTCTCTTGAAACAATGTCAGCTTGGTTTTTAAAACAGGAAGAATAACTTAGATGAATAATCCATTATTCATATATTCCAAGGAAACTTTAATGACTTCTATTTTCTTATCTCTTTCCACTAAATGTGATGCTAAAGTACAGTGAGATTGGTTTCTTATATAGATGAAAAAAAATAGTCTTACTGTTTTATAGACATGTTTTGGCCCCTCTTTAAAAAAAATCATCTCTTTAATTCCCCTTGCTCAAAGAGATCCTATAAAGTGCCATGCAGATAGGGAAGTCTGCCTCCCTGTTCTCTGGGTCTGAGGTCCTCTCAGGAAGGGGGCCGGGCATCTGGGAGCCTGGTGAATTGGAACCTAATGAATCGGAACCTGCTTGTCCACAAGATCTCAGGCCATCTGTATGCAACTGAAAGTTTAGAAGCCCTTAGGTGAGAGGGTTTTTAATGCCTTATTTCTGAGCCCTACTTCAGACCTACAAGATCAAATTCTTTGGGATTAGAGATCAGAAACTTACACATTTTTAAATTTCCTAGGTGATCTGATACCAGCCGGTTGAAGATGTGCTTGATGAAGGGTCAGCAGTAGGCTTCTAGCTGGGTCACTGGGGATGGGCAAGGGGAGTCCTCGTGTAGGGCCTTTCCTCCTGCCGTCCTCCTGCTGGGATCTCTGCAGGGAGTTCTGTCACCTCTGCTTTCTGCACCTCAGTCTAAGATTCAAGGATTGCCATCAAGGGGCCACCTCCCTAAACCGTCTTTCAGCTCCTTGCGTCGTATCATGCTAGTGCTTCTGCTAAGCTAAACACTCATCAACTGCCCCAAATTCTAGGACCTCTCATTTGTCACTCAGTAGGTTCCCCCTGCTGTCATTGCCTTCCCACTGAAGGCCCCCGGACTCCTCGGATGCGACTCAGCACTCTCCTTTGTCTGCTCCTCTTCTACCTTTATGGATTTAATTATAAAACTGCCATTTGCACTTATTGACGTGCTGCTTCAAATGGCCCTCATGCGATTTTGTGTGTATCATTATTTTTTAAAAACCAACCACAGGCTTATATAATTTTATTTCTCACAGATTCCCCTTTCCCATGTTCCAAGTCACTCTTACCTATTATGGTGTTCTGCCCGCCCCATCACACATTAGGGGTTAACTAATTTTCAGGATCCCTTCCATGGTTCACATGAAAGGTGTGAAAGGAGAATAGAACTTCAAAAGGCATCCAGGATTCCAACTAATTTGTCCCCAAAGAAACCTAGGAGAAGTGACATTTTCCCAGAAGTACTTAAAAACCAGGGGTTCATTCTCAGAAGCCACACAAGGGGCTGCTGGCTAAGACCTTCAGCAATCTCCCTGCTCTGGGCACACGATGATTTGTCGTCCATTTTATTGTTTCTTCTGTATGCTGATTGCTTTTGATTCATTACATGACACAGAGTCCATGAGAACGAGTCATTTTTCAAGTTAACAGGTGCACAATGAAATTAGATTAAAGTTTTGTAAATTTGCAGGTGGAAAAAACATCCACATGGGACTCATAGAAGAGGGTGTAAGAGAAATACAGAGGGCAGCATAGTGAAACTCGCCTGCGTGGGCGCACGGTCACTTCCCATTCATACAGAAGGGTTTGCAGGGGGAAGTCGTACTCCTCCCTCTTCCATTTCTATTCATGCCAGTTTCCCTCTTGAGTTTTACTTGTCTTGCCCTTTCTCTGGACGAGGGCTGGAGTCTGGGTCTTGTCACATCTCACTCATGCCGTGGGGCTCTCGGGTTCAGTGGGCAGAGAGCTGGGTGACCCAGGGGCCAAGAGAGTGTATCTCACTAGAGATGCTGCACACGCCACTCAATTCCTCTAAGCCTTGACCAGTTCAGACTTCGATGATTGCAATCCTCTCCTGTACCCAGGGTAAAATATGGCAAGCTTTACCAGGCGCGGTGTGCACACAAAGCATATTTTCAATAGGAATGGAAGCTAAGCCCTTTCTTCTTCCCTCATTCATTTCATTTTGTCTTTCTCTTTGAACTCTATTTCTACCTGATGTTTTTCTTGAGACCACTTCCCTTAATTTTTCTAATTCTTCTATACTGACCCAAGTACATGCCCGCTAAAGTGATCACAGCACCCATTGGAAAGAAAACACTCCCTAGCACTGTCTTGTTTTACTTTTGTTAAAAAACAATTCCCATAGAAGCAGTGACAGCCAGGCCTCTGTAATCTGTACATACAATTTAATCCTTTAAAGAATCAGCAGGGCCCACATCAATCAAGAGCCTTCATCAACTTGTAAAAACAATATTTTGATTCAATCAGATTCAAAGCCCTGAAATTCTCAGCTAATTAATGCAAGGTCACTCGAGGGCTGTGCAATGGTGGCTAGAACAGTGGTCAAATATTTACCCTTGGCACACACACGTTTGCATCACCACAGGACCTGGGTGATGGTCAAGAATAGATAATGCATCTATGGCTGCAGCAGGTTCATCTGGCCCAAGTATTTGGATAAATAATTACTCTGATAGGAGGCAAAGAGAGAAACGATTCTTCCACTGTCACAGACCCACATGGAAGTAAAAGTCTGTTAAAGGAAAACAGATAGGGACCAGCTAATATCTTGCTGATGATTCAAACATTTTAAATGTCCCACCCAAGCAGAGGGGTGCTCTATAGAGTCCTTCCTGGAATACTCAGAATAAAGGATGACTTCAAAGTTTTATTAAGTCTGTCAATCCACAGGATCTTTTGGTTAGGTCTAGATTCTAATGAATTTGCTGTAGTTTGCACCTGGAGACATTCTGAGAGAATCAATGTATTTTGGAAGGAGGGAGGTTCAGAAAATCATACTGTATGTGCTTATTTCTATTTGTGGTTGCTGAAATGTTCCTGCTTAACAACAAAACACACGGGATTTACTTGTGCACATGCAGAAAGAGAAAGCATCAGAATGCCTCATTCCTGATCAAATATAATAAACTGGAATTTTTTTCTTAAAATACTTAAGTAGGCAATCTGAAAGTAGGTTTGTGTCAAAATTATATCTTGACCCATTAACTTCTTCTTTCCCTACTTTTGACATCCATAAAACCCTCAAAAAATCATACACTGTCATTCTGGTTGTGATAACACCAGATAGTTTTGCAAGTTAGTATTAATGGAGAACTCTGACCAAGGGTAGATGAGATCTCTCTGTATTTCTTACGACTACAGTTATCTCAAAATGAAAAGTTAAATTTAAAAACTCATTATGTGTAGTTAGAACAGGTACAGAATTGGACAGGGTCTTCTTCATCATTTCCACTCATGTGCCTGCCCCAGTTCACATTCCAACCTCTCTAACAATCCAAGGGAGAGCAAGCCACGAGAAAATATCAATAACCTTTTCTTTCCTTAAATCTGGGGGTTGAGAATGGGAGGTTTATTTCAGTTTTATATGTTCTGCATTTATCTTCAAGGAGGAACATCTAAATTAACCTAAATTGCTTTTAGAAGAAATTATTTAAATGATGACCATCCATACTTCCTGAAGGACTCCACATTTTTATAGCTATTTCCCTATGAATTTGAACAATTGTATGACAATTAGCAACATTATCTGCAAGGAGAAAATACGGTGTTTACAAATATGTTCCAGGTCAAATATAAGATCTATTCCAAATTACACTAGGGGAGAACTTCAGTGACTCTTGACAATACTGAAGTCACCCCATATCTGAGTTCACTTTCTGTGATTTCAAATACTTGTGAACCACCACAGTCCAGAAAGTTTACATGGAAAATTCCAAAAAAATTCCAAAAATAAGAAACTCACGAGTTTTAAATTTCAAGTTGCTCTGGATAATGTGATGAAATCTCACACTATCCCACTTCGTCTACCTGGGCAGCAAATCAGCCCTTTGTGCCCACTGTATATGCCCCCTGTCAGGAACTTGGTAGCTATCTGGGTATCAGATAATTGTTCATAATACCATAGTGCTTGTGTTCAAGTAACCCTATTTTACATAAGGAAGGTCCAAAAGAGTTGTGTTCCTTGCAATTTTGTTATAGTATAGTGTTATAATTTTTCTGTTTTATCATTAGTTATTTCTTTTCATCTTTAACTGTTCCTAAATTATAAATCAAACTTTATCATGGGTATGTATATATAGGAAAAAGCTGTTTGTGTGTGTGTGTGTGTGTGTGTGTGTGTGTGTGTGTGTTGCTCTCATCTTCAGTTTCAGGTGTCTACTGGGGATCTTAGAACATACTCCCTGCAGGTGCAGACGATGAACGTTCCCATGACCGAGATTTCTGATTGACATCAATCACTGGGGCCAATCTGATTGTTGAACAATCGACATTGATCTCTGTGATAGACCAAATGAATGTTGTGGCTTTGCTCAAGCTCAGCATTTCACAAATACAACAAAGCTTGGATTCATAGGATGCTGCCAAGATTTTTTTTTTTTTTCAACACTCAAGCTGGTCTACCTGGGGCTACTTGATAAAACATTTGGACTGAATTAAATAGGCACTTCTGTCAGACAACTGATTTGATTGATTTTCCCCCCACTGTATTAACTGGTTATTTTGATTTCTGTAGACATTTAAAAGACTTACAAAATCATAGACTCACAAAACCATAGACTCATAGAATTTTAGCAAAAAAGGGGTCCTTAGAAATCATATAGCCCAGGGTTCCCCCCAAGTTTCAAGGTATTAAATGAAATGAAATCAGGGGAAGGATATTCACATTAAATATGTTTGGGAAACACTGAGCTGAAGAGGTTCAATTATTTGATTACTTCCTTGTTTGCTACAGAAGTTCTCAAAGGCTTTAAAATGCTAATATGCATTATGGTTCTAAAAGAAGAAAATATAATAGGCTCATCCAATATATTCAACACAGAATCTTCCTCCTCACTTCCTTCCTCAGATCAAAATTAACAAGTTTGGAAACTGTGATGTAGTGCTAACTTTACAGATAGGGAAACATTTGAAGAAATTTGTTGTATTTAAAATACCTCTGCTTGTGTGTAATAGAAACTGGAATTCAGGACTTTAAATTCCCACTCTAGTCCTACTTTTTATTGTGAAAGTTTTTAAACATATTCAAAAGAAGAGAAAATAGACAATTTCCATATTCCCATTACTCAGATTCTGTAATTCTCTGATATTGCTTTACCTATTCCTTTTTTCCTCTTATGTATTATGCATAATATTATAAATATTTAAAATATATATTGTGTATGAAATAGTCTCATTGGACAGTGTATAAATAACTTACATGTTATAAGAATTAAATGAAAGCATTCTGTCTTTAGCATTATAAAATACTAATTGTTAATGGTCTTAAAATAGTGACCATCCAATCTTATAAATTCTTCCCTATATGTTAGTTGGAATTCCTCTGTATAAAAGAATTTTCCTTCATTAATTGGGACTATTTAATTACCCAGAAAAACAAAGACAGGATAAATGCTTATTTATTTATTTCCTTTTAGTGACCAATTTTCAGAGTAATGAGTTAATCTAACACATTAGTGGTTATAGGGTTAATTTGGGTTTCTTTCTCTCACTTTCTCTTTTATTTGCATGTCATTTGACTTAATGTTTCAATGAATTTCATTCCTCATTCTTTTTGATACTGGTAATGTCCTACTCATTGCCAATGGGAGCCTATTTACATTGGTTTTATATCCTTTTGACAGTTTCTATTTCTTTCTGGCATGATAAACTATTTTGGTTCTACCCTGTATATTTTGTAACAGAATGGAACCAGCCAACTCTTTAAGAAGCCTGCGTTCCTTTAAGTCAGGAATGGTATTTAGAGATAACAATCCGAACACCAAATGTGCTCATTGCTTTGGGTTACCATTACTTGTTCAATGGACAGATCTAAGAAATATGCCTATTGCCTTTTCAAGAAAAAAAAAGTGCTCATTTTTTCTCAATTTCTCAAATTCTCCCCCAAAATGATCAACTCTTGGTCCTCTACAAATATTTTCAAGAGAAGGGAATTATATATTGTAATTTAGATACTAGCCCACTGAAACAGAATAAATTGGTAGCATTAATGCAGATGTGGTTCAACTTTGTCTGTGTGTGTGATTGTATATGATATATTTTAATTCCCCTTAAAGTCCTATCTACATTAATGTTTCAGCCACAACAGTGGGAAATCATGCTTAATTATTTCTACATTGATGTGAGTAACAAAATTCTGAATGCCTGTGTCCACATCTGAAACCAGTCTTATTTGCAGAATTTTTTTTTTTTAACATGACTGGACCCTTGTTCCTTCCAATTGGGTAACAAGGGTCAAATTAGAAATCTTTTCAGTACTACAGTGATGTTTTTGAAGTATTATATTTAAATTATAAGAATTTTAAAAAGTTAATATTAGCATCCTTATCACTTATGATTTAACGAATCATGAATATTAGAACAAACTTTCTGTTCAAAACAGTGGGTATGTAGTGTATTTCCTCTTCCTTTTAAGTTCCCACTAAAGTAACTGAAAATGCTGCCTTTCAAAAGATTGATAACATAATTATACTATGAGACAAGCTATGGATCTAGACAATGACTAAAAACTCTTGAAGTAAAGAAAGCAAATTCAGCCTTGGCTTATTAGAAAAATCAGAGGAAGAAAAAGTGGTAGCATAAAACCCTAGAGGCAACAGTATCTCTTCTGAAGAAGTTCTGAAGAAGTTTCATGGCCCAGTCAATACAAAGACTGGGCCACACTGAACTGGGAGTTCTTATGAATAGATTCCTCACCTTACCTTCGATTCATCCTCCATGATTTTGTGTCTAATCTTCAAAACTCAAAGTTCTGACATATTTGTTCCCTCCTAACCCCAAAGGGACATAGATCTCATTTTTACAAATTTCCAATCTTCTTCACTGTTAAAACAAAGGAAGATCTTAGCAACGAAGAAGACTGGAAGTTCAATGATAACTATTTGTTACTGGTTGTTTCCCATCTGGACACAACTTGGATGACATCAGGTGACACACACAGGGGAGCTAAAGCAGCCAAATAAAATACACATGCTCAGGTTTAGGAATTAGTTCCACATACTAACAACTTTGTGATTCTCTGGTCACTGCTATACTGACCTGTTTTAAATAAAGTATAGTTTTGGGTTAATCTGAGTATAAAAGCCTATGTGATTCATCTCTTGCACATTACACTAGCTTGGGAATGTAGAGGAATTACAGCTACAGGGTTGTGGGAAGTGTAAACAGACCAGAGTTTTTCCCTAGAGGACCCTGACATGACCTTGTAAAATACTTCAGAAAATCCCAACATGCACTGCTTCATAAGGGCTAATTAGACCCTTCCCTTTTGTCTACGGCTGTATCTACACACCTCTCCTCACCACAAAGTGAATCTGTGATACCTGTTCTAATTGAAAAATCCTCCCGTTGAAACAAACCTAGGAAGTCTGGACAAAACACATCATTTTAAAAAAGTCTTTGACTAATCTTACAGAAATCTTTCAGAAATCTTCAGTACCAGAAAGAAAGAGTGGGCTAAATATCAGAGAGTTGATCACATGAGCAGAATACTGTGGGTAGTGTAGTGGGGAGAGGGGCAAGCGTTGCAAACTTATGACCCCCGTGGATTTTGGCCATCAGGTAGAGAGGGAAAATAAGGTTGTGTGCTCTGTGTACCATGGAGCCAAAATGACCCACACATAATTTTGGGTCCTTAGAGAGATCATCCTTGGTGATAGCCAGGCTAGAAATTTTGCCAACCCCCAGTGGGGAGTTAACATTATTTATCTACACCTGGGATTTGGGCAGGAAAAACTAGTACCTGTGCAGGAAGACCAAATCTCAGAAATTAATGTACAAAACATCCTTTTAGACAGACATGCTCTAATCCAGGTCACCAATGTCCCACAAAATAAAACACAAAATTTATAAAATGCACCTTTAAAAAATTCTATCCCAAAGGAAAATCAGCAAGTCTTAGCAAACGTGATATTAAGATACCCTAGAACTTCTCCCAGAATCAGATTCTGATTAGATTCTGACAGACTGTGACATGAATTGCTCTAAAATTATTAAAGTCACATAAGGAAGAATATACAGTGTAGGAAAAGAATAATTCACAATGAAAACTGAATGGGCAGTAGAAAACAAGTTAGAAGAAATATTTCAAAATTGGAAAAAGCTAAGTTTGACACCAAAATCTAAAAACTCAAGGAAGAGAATAAAGAGGAGGTTCAGAAGAGAGGAAGACAGAATTAATAAACTGGAAGAAATATCTGGAGAACCTTTGAGAGAGTAGTATAGAAAGACAAACACAGGAAATGCAAAAAGTGGTTAAGGGAAGTCAGATTTAGAGGGAGAAGTCCTAACATACCTCTAACTGGAGTCACGAGAGAACAAGAGGAAGGGAGAAGAGGAGGCAAGGGAGTAGGGAGAGAGAAAGAGAATATAAGCAAGGCAGAGGATATATTTAAAGTAACAAGTAATGTAAATCATATTCATAGAGTCTAATAAATCCCCTGCAGTACATCTGTCAGAAGAGAGAAAAAAAAAAAAAAAAAGAATTTCTTAAAGTACATTGTTTACCTTTACCTTCAGAAGAGTAACATTGGCAACTGACTGTTGATCATCAGGAATGGGAGAAAGAAACCCATAAAATGAAATCATCAACAATTTTTAGATATTAAAATGTTACTGTCTAGAATAAACTGGACATAACTTTCCTAAGTTCATATATGAGCATATCATCAGTGAAACTCCACATCATGTACAACTGCAAGAATGGGACACCATGTATGTATGTCAAAATGCATTCTATTGTCTTGTATATCTAAAAAGAATTTTAAAAAGAGGTTATCAAATAATACATATATTTAAAGGGTAGAAAATTGACATTGGAAATTGAGTAATTTTAAGGGCTAACAGTTTTGAAAGATATCAATGTCGTATTTTGCCAAATTTGAGCAGAAAAATGGCACCTATGACAAAATTGCATGTGTTATGTTTGTTTATTAGGAGACTTTGTTTTCTGATTTTTAATATGTAAATCAATTTTTTAAACTTATTGTTTTTAAGGACACTCACTTCCTTGTAAAATACTTTTGTGTTACCAATAAGACAAGTACATAAATATTTTTCAAATAAAAAAAGAAAACGTTACTATCTATATTTTGAATCAGTCCTTAGCTTCTATAGATAAATTCGGATGGTTGCAAATGAAAATGTACATATGGATTTTTCTTTAAATAACCTAAAGGACATAGAGGAAGTAGGTATTATGAATTAATGGTTGATAAAACTGAATGATGGGTACCTTATAGTTCATTATACTATTGCCTTTACTTTTATATAATTCTCCAAAATAAAATGTAAAACAAAAATGGTCACATTTCCCTGTAATTCAGAGGTATATTAAGATGTTTGTGGAGCAAAAGCTGGCTAGAATTGTGCCCTTGAAGGTGGGGAAAAGTGGGTGGTTATAGAGAGGAAAGAAGACTGAACAAATGTCAGTAATCGCTGAAGGTAAATGATGGTACCTGAGAGTTAATCTTACTCTTCTTCCTACTTTTGCATGTGCTTCAAATTTTCCATAATTAATTAATTTTCCTAAAAAGAGAAAAGTAGAATGAAGAAACAAAGAAAAATGAGAGTAGAAACAAATGGAAACCGGAAATAATTATGCAGGGGAATGATTCAAGAAAATGTCATTATGTAAATTTTGCAAAGATTAATAAAATCAACAAGCCACTGGTAAGACAGAACAAGAAAGGAAGGAAGAGATAAAAATAGCAATATTGGTATTTAAAATGAAAATGATGGATGTTATGGTTCTGAAAAATAAGATATATGAACAACTTTATATCAACAAATTAAACAATTTAGCAAAAGAATGAGAAAAAAAATTGTGAGGTCAGAAAAGAGTAAGGGAAAGAACTCATAAAACAAAATACTGCTACAAATGATGACATTGCTATCATGGGTTTTAGTCAATGAGAGCTAGGTACCATGTCTAAAACCAACACAGGTTGATATGAAGAATATCCAATGAACAACACAATGTGAAAATGGTAGGAAACTAATTGGGAAAAAATGGACAGAGGATATGAATAGGCAACTAGTTCAAGGAGGGGAAACATCTAATGTCCATAAGTATATGAAGATATAATCTTACTAGCAATAGGTGAAGTGTATTTTAAAACAATGGTGAGATTGGTAAATGTTAGCAAGTGAAATAATACCAAGCATTAGCAAAGATATACACACACAGAGGGTGGGAGCCTTAAATGGGAGAATGCTACCAAAGCATAGGGACATCCTTACAGGCACCAAATGTCCTCATAACCTAAGTATATGAATTGCAGTTCCATTTCTTGTCCATGATCCTGGAAGTTCTTGCACGGGTCTCTCCAAGGGAACATGCATAAGGATGTAAGTCTCAGGGTTGCTGATACAGCAAGAGATATTACTCAGGATGCATTCATTGCAAGAAATGGAGCTCATTATCCCCCCTTTCCCACAAATAAATGACTTCTCCCTCTGAGTCCCTCTCTCTGTCAACATCACCATCATTCCTATTACCCACACTCAGGATCGCTTACCTGACCATTAACCATCTTATTTATTTCTACCTCCACTCCCCTCTTCTGGGTCAGCACATCCCTTGGGCTGGATAATGGCCTTCAATGTCCTCTAGCAGAGGGCACTAAGGACTGCTTAGTTGCTACATCTGATGGACAATTTTCAGTCCTTAACTTCTTTGACCTTTCATATGCAGCAAAAGAATCAACAACTTCTGTATTGAAATATCATCTTCCCTTGGATTCCACGATTCCATTCTTTCCTAGTTTTCTTCACTGGATTCATCTCTTGCTCCCTTTGCCTATGCATTCCTTAACTGCCCTTGATCCTTTCTGGCCAAGGCCCTTTTCTATTTTGACTCCATTCACAATCCCTGGGTGACAGTACCTACTCTCTTGGTAGTGATTAGTGTTACTATGCTAATGGCCTTGACACTTACCTGAGTCCAGCTACCTTGACTGATATCCAAATTGATCTCTCTTTACTAGATGTTTCTTTCTAAATAGCTCCCAAGAGCCTCAAAGTCACTTAAACTGAATTAACCATCTTTCCCCACCCTGAGGCCCACTCCTGTCCTATTGGTCTCTGCCTCATTCGACTATGCAGTAGCTGGCCTGTGCCTGAGGGTCACCTGTGGTAACACCCTCTTCTTCACCTCTAACCACCATCAACCTCCAGCCCCAGTGGATTATATCTCCTGGACAGTTCTCAAATCAGGTTTCTTGGTTCAATTTCCACTGCCTTAGGTCAGATCACCATTTTCCCTCTCCCTACCATCTTTCTAATCTCTTCTCCACAAGAAAGCTGGTGGAAGTATTTCTAACATGCAGTGTGGCCTATATGACTGCCTCCCAGGTACAGTTTAAACGTGTTCCTGTCCCTCTAACTTCACTTGTGACCTCCTTTCCCACCTCTCCCCACACTGTGCTGACCACTCCCAAGCAGCACCCTACCAAGCAGCGAACTTCTTTCATCTTCTGCTGATGATCCTATCCCATGCATCTGCAAACACACTGCCCAGAGCACCTTAGTGCCCTCTTTACCACCTGCCTGGCATGGATCTTGTTCAAAAGCTTTTCATGGTTAGGATAGGCATTTCTCCTGTATGTTCTCATGGCATCCATTACAACATATCTAATCATAGCATTCAGTTCCTATTGTCTACTTCTCAGTTTTCCTTCCTGGGTAGTCAGCTTTCAGAGGGTAGAGAACATCAGTGTAACTCACCATCCCATTTTTAGATCTGCTACAGTCCTCAGTGTTTAATAGACAATAACCTATGTATTCCACAAATGAAAAAACCAATGAATGCATGTCCCGTACCTCTGCCATACGGATTCTACTTCAAGCACAGAATGTAATCCTCAACAGTAACAACAAGAAGAAACTCTTCATGTAGCTGAACAAAAGTCAAATGCTTTAGTGGGTATCTATGGTCCCCATGACCTGCTGGAATATTTCTTACTATTTCATAGTCTACTCTTAACCAACCTAAATAACTCATATTTCACATGTATATGCTGCTTCACTGAGTCTCACCTCTCTGTGCTGGCTCATATTTTTTCTCAAACTCTCTCAGTACATTATTTTCCCACATCTCAGTCTGACTTATCATTCAAAACCTAAAAAGCATGCCACCTCTTCCTCAGAAGCGTCCCTCATCTTGCCCTCTGGAAATCACCTCTCCTCTGTTTCCCCTGTCCTTCTACAACAATTAATCTGTATATTTCTTATGCATCTTTTCACTCTGTAGCTGCTAACAATCTGTATTTGTCTTTTGTCACTCTGTATCTCAAGCTCCTTGGAGCAGAAGTCATTTCTTTAAAAAAAAAAAAATCTGTGTGTGCTGGATAGAATCATGTTCTACCAAAATTCATGTCCACACAGAACTTCAGAATATGACCTTTTTTTGGAAATAGGTCATCTTCAAAGATGTAATTAGTTAAGATGTGGATGTATGGAATGAAAGGTCCAATGACCCTTATCCTCATAAGAAGGTCACATGAAGACAGAGGCAGACATCATGTCGAGGGGGAGACAGAGACTGGCATGACCTCCCTACAAGATGAGGAATGCCAAGGACTGACATTAACCACCAGGAATCAGGAGATTCTCCCCTAGGCCTTTGCAGGGGGATGGCTCTGAAGACACTTCTCAGATTCCTATTCTATATAACTGTGAGAAAATAAGTTTCTATTTTTTAAATCACCTAGTTCATGATAACTTAGCACAACAACTCTAGGAAACATACTGTGTCTCCATCATAGTTCAAGACAGTCTTTGAGTGCTAAGTTCAGCAACCATTGCTGAAAAAGAAGATGAACATGAGGCCTACTCTAAGTCTGTGCACATTTTAACCCCATAAATATCACTACCTCATTAGCATAAATTCCTGAGTATTCCATGTATCCTCATCTTGCACCAAAGAAAATTTAGTAATAAGTGACTTTTAAGTAATACCCGCACAATTAAAAAAAAAAAAAGTTTGTAATGGTTGCACCCCACTTTTGTGCAAAAAAAAAAAAAAAAAAAAAAAAAAAAACCTGCATAAAATCTGTGATGATTATGCGGTAAAATACGGTAAGTGATGTTATCACTCTGACTGCAGGTTTTCATGATGGTCAACTATGGTTCCCAATCATCTCTTCATCATGGGGCATAGAAAGATGAACTATTTAAAATTTGGTTCAATATAATGGGGGCTTCCAAGGGCTCCTATGAGGTTACTCACGAACCTTGGGAGACTCGGCCTGTAGTCCCACTCAGAAGTGGGGAGATAATACTCGTGGAAAGACAGGTCCTGAAAGAGAGACGTGATTTCCCTATAAAAGCAAGTCCCCATACCTCATGAAGCTCAGTGACTTGTATTTACCTTCACTTTCTCTTTCGTGCCCTCTCCATCAAATACCTCCTGCAGGACAAAATATGCTGGTCCAGTTAGGTCAAGTCACACCAGCTTTCCTCCAAGAAATCTTGTTCCCATCTCTTTTCTGTCATTGGTAGAAAATGTGTGACAATGACATGGGTCATGTACTTCTTAAAATTCTACCTTAAAGAGTAGGTTTCTTCATACTTTCTCAGTTCTTCCAAGAAGAGGATGAGTTTGGGATCTGTGACCTTTCAAGTCTGACATCATGAGCAATAAATACCCTGCCTTCTTGCTCTGGGCCCTCCGGGAGTCTCACTGCATGTCAGTTCTCCCTCCATTGGCCGTGTGGGTGTCAGCAGAGGAGAGCCACAGGGTAGATGTCAACCGCTCAGTCTACCTTTAGACGGTATTTTCCTTTTGTCAGTGTGGATGAAAAATCATGTTGCAATCTGTCCAGGAAAAGTCCACCAGAAGCCAAGATCAGCTGTATAAGTTGCAGGGTCCAGTGCAAAATGAAAGGGGGGGCTTGTTCAGAAAGGATTCAAATTTCAAGGTAGTGACAGCAAAACATGAAGCCAGGAGGTGGTCCTGAGTCAGGACCCAGAGCAACTGTACAGGTTGTATGCCCAGGAAGCTGGTCTCATCTGCAGTTGAAAATCAGGGGTTACATTTCACAAGCAAACACTAACAGCATTTGGAGTGTAAATTGCTTTGGATTTTCTCCACGACTGCTTTCCTCCATTAGTACAGATCATCAAAAATGATGGCAGCTGATTGAGAACTTCATAAATGGTTTACACAATGAATAATGAATTCCAGATTAAAATGTCATTGAAAAAAAAACAACTTAACAACCCACTGCTGAATATGCTTCTTCTGGTACAAGGAGGCTCACTTTCAGGGCAGAGAAAGAAGGATTTCTGTTCAGAAAACTGAATACTTACATTGTGGATTCTTGAGTCAGTTGCTACCCAAATCACTGGGTATGTGGCTTATCCTCTTTGGGAAATGTGAGGCTTGAATTTTGCTGTGGAGTTAACCTGATAGCTACTGCTGACCATTGTGGCTCTTCCCTCCTAGTCATCTCCATCCCCACACTATTGGGGGGAGGTTAGGAGGGCTGGGGTTGCTGGATAGTGGAGTATATTTATATTATATTTATAATACTGAACATCTTACATGTATGTGGATCCAGGCCAATGTTTATAAGGAAATTCTGAGATCTTTATTGTGTCAGACTGGAAGATACCTTACCCCTGAGCACCACATGGACCAACCTTCAAATGGAGATAAGGTCATAATAAGTAGATTAAATCAAAGGCCACAGAGAAGAATTCAAAATGGGATATGTCTAAAGCACCATACCTGGCAAGAAATCATGAGAAATCTCCCAAGAGATGGTACCTGGACCGTTACCTAAGAATATGAAGACACCTGACATTTTCTTCCCTGTATCCTTGCCCCATATTTCCAGGGTGCAAAGACCTTGGTTTTTCCTTTAATAGCACAGCAGTGAGTCATTGAAATCCACAGCACTTAGTTTGTCTTTGCCAAGATGGGCTTAGCCTATCATGCCCACCTCATCCCTTCTACAACAGGAGGCACATATCCTCAGAGCACCGTTGCCCAGCATACAGGCATGGGAATCTGCTCTGACTCCAGACTTGCAATGTACCTTTATGCTGAGCCCAAAGCCTGCCCAGAGAAGGGCTCAACACTACAAGGGATAGCCCTCTTTCCAAAAAGTGTTTAAGGTTTTATTAGCACATGTATTTCCATTCCATTCTGGCTTTTAAGTGTTAGAGAACTCAATTCATCTCTTAACACTTAAGCACATAATTGCCTTGTGACATTTAAAAAGTTTTCTTGTACTATTATTTAAAATCGCTTGGTACTCTTTTTAAACATGCCATGTATTTATTCTTACTTCCCTTTTTCTTCAGTTGGAATAAAACTGAGGGCAGAGAATGGGTCTATGATGTTTCCATCCCCACCATAACCCAGCAGAACAGGCAGTTAACAGATCCTTCCTTTGATGTCTAATTCTGCAGCAGACTAGTGTCCCTGTTCCATTCTGTCACCCTCCACCTTTGCCCCATCAGCTATTTCTTGACATAGAGGCATTTTAAAATATACACTTTAATATTTCAAAGAGCAAAGCTATCTTGAAAATAATGCCAAATGAATGAAAAGTAAGCTATCAAAAATAGATCCTTAATACAACATTAAAAACACAAAATGCAGAATATTGGATTATACATCTGAGTGTAGTAAAAGCACAACATGATCAGGAACAAAATACATCAGCTTCAGAAGAGAGGGAGGGGAATGGGGGTCGGGGGCTATGAGTTATTATTTCTTAATACAGAAAAGAAAACAAATTCTCTGAAGCAACTATGACAAAATAGCACAATTTTAAAATCTGGGTGGTGGGTTTTATTATGTAAACTGTTTTATTCTAAAGCAATCTTTTAATGATTTAGTTGGGAAAAACAAAAAGTTTGGTCATAGAAAGAAATCTGTTTCCTGCAATGCCTAGACTGTATAGATTGGCCAACACTAGGGAACTTCCAGTTGTGTTGTTTTTTTCCTTTGGGGTACCAGGGATTGAACTCAGGCACCCAACCACTGAGCCACATCCCCAGCCCTATTCTGTATTTTATTTAGAGACAAGGTCACGCTGAGTTTGCTGAGACTGGCTTTGAACTCGAGATTCTCCTGCCTCAGCCTCCTGAGCTGCTCAGATTACGGCTTTAGATGAGATGTGATGAACAGATCCAGGCAAGCAAACACCTCCCCACTATGAAGAGCAGCCTGACCCCAGAGAGCAGACAGAAGAGCCAAGGCGTTTTTCTTATAGTCATCTTCACAGCCCATCTTCCTAAGAAAGGCTTTTAGGGAGAAGCACTTATGTTCATTTAAATCTCTATGAATTCCTAACTCTGACTGCTTCCACTTGGCTCCCTGCATTCTCCTTGGAAGGGTAATTTACAAATATTACTCTCTGATGGCCATAAGACAGTATGCAAGACAATCAGGAAAAGATAGACACTGCAATTCAGAATGGGCAAAGGACGTGAATTGATAGCTCTTAAATGTAATGACACTGGTTAATAAATCCATAAAAATTAAATACAATTAAGACATTGAGATGCTCTTTAAACAATCAGATAGAAAAAGAATAAAAATACAAGGATACTGAAAGCTAGTGACATGTGGTCTCATGCAGAGCTAATAAAAGATAAAAACTGATTAAAATTTCTAAGACCTTAAAGAAGGTTTACTCCTGAAAACCTGTAATCCCACATCCAGAATTTCCTCCTAAAAATTTCATCATTATTTCACCATTATTTATTATAATGAAGGAAAAAACTGAAGTGAGTTACGTGGCCACCACTAGGAGAATGAACACATAAATTATTACATAATTATGATGTGGAATATTTTGCCATCAACATACTCATTAAAACCTGAGTAAAAAATTCATACTATATCATTAATTAAAACAAACAGCAGGCTAGAAATCAAATGTAGTAGAATCCATAATCTCAACATTGTTTAAAATTACCTGTGTGTGTATGAGTGCCTCATACATACATACACGCAGAAAATAAAAATTAAGCCTAAGTGCCCTGGAACAATCTGGAATAGTGCCTCTGGTGGCAGAAGGATTATAAATTTAAAGTTTCTTTTTCTTCTTCTTTTCCCCCAAATTTTCTGTATTGTTATATATTATGATTCTAGAAAGAAAGTAACCAAATGCATGCTACCTTAAAGAGAAAAAGAGAAGTCACTATTGGCCCAAATTACTACCCAGGCAATTTCAAATTGAACTCACTGGAAACAAGCAGTCTGATCTGATGGGCACTAGCTTAGATGCCTTTTTAATGTGATCTGGAGTCATTGGGTGCTCTCCATCCCTTACAGGAAGATGGGCTGGCCCTGTACCATCTAAGAGATACCATACATGGACAGTTTTGAAACCCTCTCCCAGGGTAGACTGAGAAGAAAGAAAGTCCATTTTTCACCCGTGTGTTCCATATTCACTTCCTGTGGTTATCTGGATCTACCCCTCTGGTGGACTGAAGAACTGCTGTGCCTACCTTTGATTGTCTGACAAGACCCCATTCTGCTTTAAATGTTGCATGAGTTGGACTATAAAAGAAAACCAAAAATGATTTAGGCCTGAGAGCTTCATCTTAAGAAAGATCTAAAGGCTGCAGAGATGGTCATTCAAACACTTTCAAGGCACTCTGAAAATGTCTAGCAAGACTCTTTCCTCTGTTGTCTTCAGTTAAAAACAGTTACAGCAGCAGAAGAGCTAGGAAGTTCCCTGAATGAATGACCTCACCATTCACCATTGCCCTTTATTTTGTAAAGGGGAAGTATGTTGTAAGTATGTAGAAGAAAGTTCTTCCTCTGGGGCCCCTAGGTATGACCAAAACCAATTTGATGCTGGAAACCAGATACTAAAATGAAAGCAGCTACATTTTCTATATTTCCACCACATCCCTATTCCTAACCTTAGCCCCAAATTAAAGTCAGGATTCCAGACATAAGTGGCATATTTGGGTTTGTCTGGATAAATTAAATGGTCAGAGAGTATTAGTTGAATTCCTACAGAGTTCCTTACTTGGTATGAAGGACTGGTGGGGGAGGAAAGAGCTGATGTCTTCATTACAGGGTCTAAAGTCTGATGTGGGGGTGGCTGGGGTGCAAAGGACTCGGGATATATAATTAAGGGGCGCTGAGGATGGTGTAGAGAACAGCACACCTTCTCTTCAAGGACCAGATAGTAAATATATTAGACTTTTGGGTCAAGAGGTAAAAATCACAGTTATTATATAAGGACTTATGAAACCATTTAAATGTAAAAATTGTTCTTTGCTCATAGAGTCTTTCAAAAAAATGGGCGGTCTCAACTCTAGGTCATAGTTAGTGGATGGTGATATTTAAATCCCATATAATTTGAATAATAAGCAGTTCCTTTTGTATAAAATGAGGAAGACACTTTCAGTAATTATCAACACATCTGTTTTTGAAAGTCTAATGAAAAAAAAATGTGAAAGAATTTCATATTTCCATGCACAAAGTATTGCTGCAAATCCTGCCACTTAACCAAATTCCATTATGGCAGACTCCAAATGGGTCATGTCAATGGAACTGGCCACAAAAGGATAAAAGTATATGCTAAAGACTCTCTCATACAAAGATGAAAGAAGGGCACACTTCATAAAGACGATCCAGGAAAAGACACAATTATCCCGCATGCTGTCTTGAAGCTGGTTCTATTTTTCAATGATGAATCCAAAAGATCATTGCAAGAAACTCCCCCCACAGCAGTGTGGTGCTAGGTGGGAATTCTAACGTGTACTTGGCTAGTAATACTTGTATATATTAGGCACTAACAACACGCATGTTGGGCTTGACTCTGTGCTTTGAATAAACAGGTTACAAATATAGGCCAGGTGATTAGTTATTTGCTCAGTTTCAGAGATTATTAAAAACCTAGAAACAACAATAACAGCAACGACATTCTTTTTCATTTCTATGAAAATGAAAAAAATTGCTCTAGAGCTCAATATCTGTTAATGCTAATATTCCAAAGGAGGGCAATGACAAAATTTTTCAGGAAAATGTTTTCACATGACTTTTCCTCATTTGAAGTGACACAATATCAACATATAACTAAATACACGGCAATTACCCTCCAACAGATTCATGCTCTATCTTCAAATGGCTATAAGACTCATCAAGTTTCAATGTTGGTCCATAAGCCATGTTTGCTTTATGACTTCTGCTTCCAGATTGAAAAAGCATTCCAAGGTATTTTATAGAAAAACAAAACCCAAGACCCAAAATCCCTTTAAGTAAACAAAATGGAGTGCTTTGGAAACCACGCACGGAACATATATGTAACTGGATTTATTATTTACATGTCTTAATTACTCCTTATTTCTTAGGTGTTGTCTTCTATTTATTTTCTCCTCAGTGCTTGCAGATGCCCAGATTTCGTAAATTGCAGCAGTAGGCAACTGACTTTCAATTACCCATGAACTCCATAGCAATCTGATACTCTCCTCCTCTCCAAACGGCATGAATTCCTCTGCTGTCTCAGTCTCAATGTGCACAAACTGCAACCTTCGATGTGGTAGAAAGGTGGATATTAGGAATTCTCTGGTAAAATCTCTGACTTGCATTTCACCAGTGGGCAGGCCTGAGAAGACACTGGACGTGCTCACAGTCATTACTGCTCCACCATCTGACTGCTGCATGGGCTGCCAGTTTACTCTACCTGGCCATCTGCAGAGTGCACCCCTGTTGTCACTCACACCACGGTTCCTCCCTGCTTGCAGAAAATCAACGATGAAGACAAACTCCAATATTTGACATTTCCTCCACTTTAAAATATAAAAGCATTCAAACTTCAGCCCTTCATTGCTTGCCCCTAGGAGAAGCAGAAGGGAAACGAAAGGTACCACTAACAGCCAAAAGGAGAAGGGTTTCTGAGTGACATAGAGGGTATGGAGGGCACTGTTGTGACCCCCGCTGCCCCAGTGCTGGGGATTAAGCCCAGGGCCTCACACGCTAGGCAAACACCACTGCAGAGCTACATCCTCCGCCCCTAACCACATTTTAATTTTCAAATGAAAAGGATTCAGGCTGTGGATTTTAAAAATCTTAGTCACTGGGGGGCGATTTATCAGGGAGAACCCAGGGAACTTGACAGAAAAAGATGAAAGGAAGGAAAAGAAGGAAGACTGGAGGGAGGGAAGGAAAGTAAGGAGAGGGAGAGGAGGATTGCTCAAAGGCTGAAGAAAACTTTCTAGAAATGCCACATGAGAGCAGCTACATTCAAAAATTCAAACCCAAATAGATCAAATCCTAATTTTATTCTAGTCCATTGCAAAGAAAGAAGGGACACCTATTTAAATTGCTTAAGCTGAGAAAGTTCCAGAGTTGTTACTTCAATTGGTCCATCTGACGTATGTAAATGTGCATTTAAGATCTGTCAATACTGTGTTAGACTGTTGCTTGGGAGAAAAATACTGTGTTAGACTGCTGCTTGGGAGAAAAATAGGCTAGGCAATGTGGCTCCTGGCTGTGGGTGAACCTGAGGCATGGAGCACAAGTGTCAGACAGGCCACATTCTCGTTCCTCACCATCTCAGCCAGGCCTCAGAATATCCTGTTCCACTGCCAGAGAAGAAAGGAGAGCAGTCTTTTTATTTTCCAGTGGGAATCCTGCACTCTGGATTTTTCAGGGTCAATGACATTGACTCTGGAGAACAAAGCTATGATATCCAGGGACTAACAGGAAAGGGATGAGGACAGGACTCGACTGAGTTATTTTCACTCTAGAATGAAAATCCCATACAATGACTTACAGAAAGCAATGGTTTTACACTTCTGTTCCTAGGTGTCAACGTAGGACACAGAAAGGCATGTTTGCTTGGGAGATTCCACTCTACAGAAACACTGGGCATTTCCTGCTCTGCTTCATACATTTCTTGCTCTGCAAAGGCATCACCTTGCTGGGCTAAAATCCCTTGGAGGTACACCATGTTGTTTGTCAACAGGAAAAACACCTGTACCCCAAACACCAGACCGAAGGATAAACTTGTCAGGCACTGAACTGACAAAGGGATTCGTCCCATCCCTCTCATACTCCTGAATTTATGAAATAATCAGATTAGACAATTCTTTGTTAAGGAAACAGGATAATAAATAGACTCTCCCAGTAAAACTAATCAGACTGGGAGAGACAAGGATTACTAAATATCTCAGTGGCAAACAAACATGTTTATATTCTTAACACTAGTTCTGGATTCTATTCATGTGGTCAGACACATTTTGATTTGGAGAGATATATATACATACATATATATATATATATATATATTTTTTTTTTTTTTTTTTTCTGAATTTGAAGGACCGTCAAAAAAAGAGGGTGGGGAGCCAAGTCAATGTATGTCACTCAGGGCTTTGGACAGCAGCTCAGGCTCTGAGGAGATGACTCTGAGACAATCCTTCTCTTGCACTTGATATAGCCTTAGTCGGCCACCATTAGAACCTCAGTCGGAGTCAAAGCAGCTGAATCATCCACTACAGATGTCAACTGTGGTAGATTTCCTAACTCCAGATTAAACCTTTAAGTTTGTTTGCTGGTTTTATTTTTTGGAAGTCTGATGGCAAGAAAAACAGTTCCCCTGGTGCTTCTAAAGTAGGCAGGACAATTACTTCCTCATTTCAAAAAGCAGTCACAGGGCTAGTGCTGGGATGGATAAGACGTAGATGGGGGAGGGGGAGGGAGGGGGAGGGAGGAGGATAGGGAGGGGAGGGGGAGGGAAGGAGGTGTCGTGAATTTCTGCGGGGTGTTGTCTCCCCTGAAATGGACCTGAATGGAAAATGCTTTTGTCTCAAGCATTATAGGTGTTTTGCGGGGGAGAAAGAGCTGTTTACCTTCAAATTATTATGTTAGAACACAATATTCCTTAATAACAATTCATTCGTTGATTTCAGCCAACTTCTCCACACAACATATGAATTTGCAAGAAAAAGTTAAATATTTTTAGTCAATTAATGAATAAAATTGATGAAATCCAACTTCTGATACATATGATGATGTTTAGGCAGATTCATACTAGTCTGTGATTGAAAAGTAAAACATTTCCTAAAATTATCTAGTGATGATTCGATTAGAAGTTCCTGGCAAGTGTGTACCAACAGAGTGAGGATTCTCAATTACACTACATTTAAATTGACATTCTAATATTGTATTTCACTCAATAATCATATATTTCCATTCTTTAACATCTAAAACCAGTTTAATAATTTATGGTTGCTTCTGATTCCTCTACCACCTGCTTTTATTGTTTTGAAAAGGGCAAAATTGATGCTAAAAATGTAAATGGTTTTCTTTCTAAATATTTTAAACTCTCCATGTCATGAGATGTGACAGGCTCTCTGTCTTTTCAAGCCATTTTTAGACTGTATTATAGACTGTAAAATAATTCTGTTAGTAACACTGAGAGACAGAAATTGTATATAACTTTTTTTTTTAGTTTTTAAACCAAGTTGGGTTTAGGTTTATAAATATTTGAGGCAAATAACATTAATCACAAACTAAGCATGGTGGAGAATTTTTGGAAACAAAAAGCAATTAAAAATTGCATATACATTAAAAAAGTTATTGGGGAAGAAATTCCTGCTGAGGCTTTTTGACACTTGTGATGATTTTTTTTTTTAAAGGGCAACGTAGTGTTTTAAAATTTTAATTTCGTTAAAGAACACTCAACCCCAAAAAGCTGCTCTATTGCACAGCAACCTCATGAGGCAAGCTTCAGTCCTGAGCAAACAAAAGCAGCTGCATTTATAAACCCTTGAAAAAAGGGTTTATAATGCAAACGCTGCCATGACCTTAACTCCAGAGGTGCAAATATGCTGCTGTAATAGGAAAATTATGCATTAAAACGGACGGGGTTCCCAGAATGTTTTAAGATTTCTATTTGATCATGTTTTGTAGCTTTTCCAGTTTCAAATAATAAATAAACGTGGGTAGTTAAATGAGAAGGAAGCTTCTGTTTCCTTGAAACACTTAAAATGAGAAAATTGCATGGTATGTAAATTATTTTGCAATAAAACAGTTTTAAAACAAAACAAAATGATGTATTTCTACTGGGAACAAAAAGGAGTCCGAGACAGGGTGAGGAACATCCTAGCATTGCTTGGTACATCAGGACAAAATAATTACAACATTTGCAAAATGTTAAATGAAATTAGCTGCCTTCTCAGAGCAAAGGAACACATACTTTAAACGTGGGGTAACAATTTGCTTTTGATACTAACAAAAAATAATGAATACATTTCAGATTAATTTTCTAAAGCCCTTAAAAGAAACATAGGAACAGAGTATCTGAATTTGGAAGGAAGGAAGGAAGGAGGGAGGCAAAGAAGGTGCATTTCAAAAGAGAAAATGCAAAGACAGTGGCAAAAAGGGAGATACAAGTCAATGAAATGAAAAAAAGAAAGTAAGGATTTAAGAGAGTTAAAGAAAGGAGAGGGAATATTTCCAATGACACCCCCCACATTTATTCTGAGAGGAAGAAAATTGTGAGTAGAAAATAGAAGACAATCAAGTATCAAAATGAAGGATTTAATTCTATAAAAATTTGGAAAAGAAATAGAAAGCACTTTCACTAAGATTTTTGAAGATTAAAATCCAGATTTCAGAAAATTAACATTGGTCTTCTGTTACACAGAAACCAAATCCAGACTTTCGTTATTGTATGTGGGGCAAGAGAGTATAGGCAGAATCTCCCCTTGGAGGTGATGAGGCTCCTCAGGACACAGGCAAGTCTCTCTGCTTTCATTTACCCAGGACTTTCACTCTGGGTCTTTCCTGACCGCTCAAAAGAGAGAGAATCATCTGGCTAAGCTAATAATAAAGAAATGCTGTCTATTTTCTTTCATACAAATAAAATCAAATATGTTTTCAATTTTTGCTTTTTTGGGGGGAGGTGGAGAATTCTAAGACTTATAGTGATAAGTACACTTATTAGGAAACCAGTAGAAGTTTCTAGAAACAGAATGTTTGTGATTTTTCTCTTTTGGGGAGGAAGGTGAATTTTAATTTATATGATAGTCAGATTTGTAGGAATAGTCCAGGTCCAGGCATTATGAGGTCTCAGTCCTTCCTAAAAATCACTTCATGGGGCCATATTATGTCCCAAGGGTCCTGATGTGGAGACACAGCTACTTTGAAATGTTATTATCAAGCTCACCATATAGAGCTCTGTGAGCTGGGCTGTGTAAATAACCCTGGGTCCATTGGTCTTGCTGAGACAGTACAAGACTGAGCTCCTGACATTGTGGTGGCAGAGGGTACAGTCAGAGCACTTCCAAGATCCTTGTCAAATCTGAACTCTGGGAGCTGGGGTGAAAGACAGCAGTAGAGCTCTTGCCTAGCATGTGCAAGTCCCTGCATGTGGTCTGACAATCTGGATCTCCAGAAACAAAAAGAAGAAAACCCCAGAAAAATCTGAGCCCTGACCTCTGGCATCTGAACCCTAACCACTTTGACCCCTGGGCACTCTGCTGTTTTTCTATTAGAATTTATCTTTGCATCCAAAGATCAGGTGATGCAGTAATTCTGGGTTTCCTACTACCTCTATCTTATGCCACTTGAAGTAAAGAGCTGAATTTGAAGGTTGATGTCCTGTCCTTAGTGATGTTGATGTCTGGAAAGAAAAGAGAAAATGCACTTCCTGATAAAAGAAAGGGAAAGAACAGGTGCGAGCCAGGGAAAGTTGCAGTGGGGACATTTTATGGTGGGAACGGGATAAAAGTGAAGTTGGCAGCGAGGCCTTGATCTCTCAGGAGCATCTCTGCATGGTCTGCCTGCCATTCAAAACTAAAACTGAGGGGTCTGCATGGAACGTGGAAATGACTCAGGCTCTGAACGCAGTTTTCCCCGGAGTGGATAGATACCCAGCTCTGAAGCAGAGCCTCTTATTTTGAACATCTCATTTCTTTCTCATGTTGGTTTTTG
The DNA here is from genome assembly GCF_902686445.1 of Sciurus carolinensis. Lineage (NCBI taxonomy): Eukaryota > Metazoa > Chordata > Mammalia > Rodentia > Sciuridae > Sciurus > Sciurus carolinensis. The sequence continues at coordinate 14,799,447 of NC_062228.1, forward strand.
AAAGATGTAAACACCATTTCATCTCCTTTCCCCGCCTTTTCTTTAGTAAAAGCTTAAAATGAAAAATAAAAAGATTCTGCGGATGCTATATATCTAAGAGAAAAGCTAACACTGAAGGGGAATACATGTCTCTGCTTTTATTGCTTCCTCTCAGGGTTGAAATCAGGGAAGATCTTAAAGGATCTTATTTCTTGGCTCTTTTTACTTGAATCTGGAACCTTTGACTGACTTGCAGGGAGACTTGGGCAGCCTGCTTCTCCTTATGAATGGGAAGCACATCTGTGCTATTTTAACAATGAAAACTGACCTGAGGAGGATAACTTCTTTCTTCCCATCTAAAATGGGATCCTTCCTTTGAGTAAGCTCAGCTAAAAAACTTGTTCAAAGGGGTGAACTATTACCAAAAAAATAAAAATAAAAAAAAAATTGACACACAGTGGGTCCAGTACAGAAGACAGGCCTATAGGGAAGGTGAAGGGAAGGAACAGGTAAATGGAATGGACACGTCCCAAGACAGGGCTGGGGAGGGACCAGGATGGGAATGGCCAGGAAGCGTGAATGTGAATATGTCAGGAACCAAGAGAAGGAATTCCAGATCTCGTGAGGAGAGGAAAATCATAGGTCTGTGGCAGAATTCCATTTTAAAATAAAAAGTGTTTTTGAAATCAAAATATAAACTAATCCTTTGCAACATCAGTACTTTTCTCAAAGGGCCTGGGAACAGATGATGGGCAGCTACCTTCTAATCCACAAAATAGCAAAGTCCTTCTGTAAATGACTTGGAATCCAGTGCAGATGTGAAATAAAATCACTATCTGCTCACAATTACATGTCAATCATAGGGTTCCTCCAAATCACAAATTGAATAGAGTTCAGAAGGTATAACTAAAACACAGTGCTAAAATTCTAAATATTCAATGGATGAGTCCCATCATCTCAGAGCCAAATCCTGGATCTTTACTGTATTTGTGGAGACATAATTTTATGCTGCTCGGGTTGAGCACAAGGAGTACAGCGGTACAGAGACAGAACAGGGACTGACACTTGCAGAAACACCTTTCAAGCATGTAGATACAAATAAAAGACATAGCAGAACAAATTGTAGCCGTTCACTCCAGCTACAGTTGTACAATTTCGGTGCTCACATGTTACCTCTATGATGCATTTTTAAACTCCCAGTATTGAAAATCTGCAGCTTCAAGCGGGTTCAAGGAAGAGATTCGTGTGGTTTCAGACCAGAATGGTTTGGGGAGACATAAAAGCGACATGAAATTTTAAATGCAATTATTTTAGATTAGAATATTTGGATTGAAAGATCTGGAGGGTATTGTTTTTGATAAGACGGTCCCACTTGACAAGAGCTGTCACCACTCGGAGGCTCTCTGTTGTCAACTAAAGATGAAAGGCCATCAGAAAGAATTAACTTCAGCTTTTAAACAGTTTGAAAATGTCAGAGAGGTCAGAGAAGATCTATTTCTTTATGTGGCATATTTACCTGATGAGCTTTTGGGTAACAATGTGCTTTTATTTTTCCATTCAGGTTAGTCTAAAATCATGGTAATTGATCCCAGGTTAATGACAGCTGACAAGGAAACATTATGATTGGCTGAGGTCTGTGTCAATCACTGCTGTTTCAGGTCTAAGCAGAACAAGCCAGGTCTTCTAATAACAGTAACTGACAACTATGAGATAAATTTTTAAAAAAGAAAATCTTGCTAGGTCTCCTTTTGCATTTTCCATAGCCCTTTATTTTGTTTCCAGTTACATGGAAGTCAATTTAAGAGCTTTTAAAACTTGCACCTCACTAGTGGACCTATTGTTCCTATGTAGACCTGGGGGAGCTCAATAGTCATTGCAAAATTCAATATATCTATAATACATATACACACATAAAATGCATATCGATGCTTAATGCAAATATCAGTTTGTTAAACAGAAAGATAAAAGAAATCTTGGATGCCATTTATAATCATCTTAGTATATTCTTTTGAAAGACTCATCTGATTTAATATTATGAGGAAGTTTAGTTTCATTTTAAACAACATGAGGCTTGAAGGTGATTTCCCATTTCTAATGTACATTCCTCCTTCTATAGAGGAAAGTGATAAGTTAAAGCAAGTTCAAGTGCTATTGTAGCAGGCTAATTCCCTTTTTCCACATGCGATTCAGAGAGAAAGGTCAAGTTCGCTGTCACTTCTCTCTAACTGATGCGTGGAGTCTGTGTGCACTGAGCATGATATATTTAAAAGAAGCCAAGCGCTCGGCCATTTTCTGCGTCAACTGTATTAATCATAAACCCTCCATCTTGAGCTGAGATGAGAGATTAGGTGCAGGAGAGTTTGTAAACAGCAAAGACACAGAGAGGTTGATTTTGCTCGAAACCAGACTCTTGCTGCTCCACCATTTTGAAACGTAAGTAAGCCTTACAACAGGGAGAACGGAGCTGTGCATCAGCTATAATTTATAGTGGGGGCTTCTCATAACATGGGATCTAGCTGCTGACCAGACCACGTGGGCAGCTGAGTCCTGATCCGGTCCTGACAATGAAGTGAGGGAAACAGCAAAGGGCAAGTAAAAGGGACTGAATATTTAAGACAAATACAAGACGTGAATTCTTTTTGGGGAAGCGGCTACAATACACATGGGGGCCTCTGCAGGTAGATGCATATATACCATATAATCATTTGCATTCGAAACAAATAGTCCCTCATAATTCTTTACGAGTTACAGAATATAATGAATAAAAATGTGAAAAACAATATCAAGAAAACTGACCATCTACCTCAATGCTTTTTACCAGGAAGATTCATTTCTACAATTTACTGAACAGAGATTTGTAGATGAGATGTACATACCTGAAAAATACAAATTTCTAGAAAAACAGATTCAGTCACCTGAGCTATTATTAGTCAAATGCATTGTCTTTGTGAGGACTGTTTTTGCAGGAGAAACTCACTGATGGGAAATTATGTCATAAGAGTGTTCCATAAGGAGGATTCTCAAAAATCTTTTAAATCGTTATAAATGACGTATTTTCTGAATGAGAGAATGATAACACCTCCCTTCAGCTACCCAGGTGCCACCCCTTCCAATCACCTGAGCTCTTAAATAATGTCATTGTGGTCTCTCTTTGATGCCTAAGGCCTACTACCCATGAATATCTTCCTATTGTCATCGGCCCACAAGGCGATAGAAGCACTTCTATGTCCTTAACCATCAGGCTCTGTCCCGTCACTCACAATGGAAAATCCATGCTTTTGCCTGAGAATGAATTTGTTAAAACTGGACACTAGCAGCGTTGTCTGCCATCTACATCTCAGTCAACAGTGATCATCATTAGCATATTCTATATTTGGGGCAGTTCCTCATACTTGAGGTATCCCAGAATCCCAGGCTGTTAGAGGCAAGATGGGCATCCATGGGTGTTTTAAAATGTCTGATTTTTCAATGCATCCTGGGATTAGAAAACTCAAGTCATGCAAGGATACATAAGACACAGAGGATCTTTTACTCTGAGCCAAATATTCAGCTAGGTTCTTTACATTTTTCTATGTTATTTCTTATCACAAGCCAATGAGGAATATTATCAATCGCCATTGTCAGATGAGGGAACAGAAGCTTGGAAAAACCCCAGTAACTTACACAAGTTTCCACTGCTCATAATGACAGGGTTGATATTATAAGTCAGGTCTCTTCCTGACCCTTCACAGGATGATTAAAGAACTTAGGAGCATTTTTTCAAGATTCATGTGGATTTCACTCCACAGATACCTGAGATTCTATACCAGAAACAGACTACTATTGATGGGAATGGTTTTGAATTTCTAAAAAGGACACACAAGCTCTGCCCGAAATTTCAAGATGAAGTCGAGGCACCAAACTCAAGTTGGCCCCAAAGAGGCCATTGGGACCCAAAAGATCTTCACTTCTAATTAATTCAATCCTAGACATCTATTCATTTTCTGTCTCTCTCCCTCAGTCTCTCAGATTACAAATTTGAACCAGAATACTGGCCTCATATGTGACAAGAGGCATGAGGTGTGATGGGCCATAACTTGTCACAGTTGACTACCACGGATAATTTAGATGATGCTTAAGGGGGGGAAAGAATGTATTTTAATTCAGAAATGTCCCAGTCTATTAAAACACCGACCAGCTCTCATATCAATGGTGTTTAAGATGGGAAGACAAGGAAAATTAAATATAAAAGAGGTCTTAAGAGGAGTTTCAAGACAAGGACACCTTGAACATTCTACCCAAGGCTACACAAAAATTAATAAAAATGAGCACCTCAGGGAAATGAAAATATAGGTCTATAAAGCTATCAGCATCTCTGTCAATAGTTTTGCCTTTCTTGAACTCAGAGAGTCATGGTCTTTGCTAGACTCACAATGAACGCCCTGCAGTTTCCCATCCCTGGTTTTTCTCTCCAAAAACTTACTTTGGCTTCTTCCTTATACTCAGCCTGAACCTAGACCATGAGACCTCCCACTTCTGGCCGTTTCCTGTCTACCAAACCCCAACCCCAGCTCACTGCCCTCACGCAGGTGGTCTGAGGGTCCACAGTAGTTTCTATCCCACACCTCGAATTTTCATCCTGTGATGCTCCATAAACTGGTGAGTTGTTTCTCTGACTGGATGGAGGAGCACAGTTTATACTTCCCCTGCACAGCCTCAATCCCTGTCACCCTAGTAATCTGTAACAAACGCTCAGTCATTACCTGGTTGATGAAGTTAACCCAGAAGCCTCCTTTAAAGACCTCAAGTTACAACCAAATTCAATGGCTGGGGACACCCAGGATAGTGAAGGAAGCAGAAGAATGCTCTGTTTTGGTTGCACCCCAAGGACAAAAAGCACAGGGAGAATAGTACACATGTGTTTCTCGGATTGGGATTTATAAATGACAGCATTGATTTCCGGGGTCAAAGAAACATAAACATTGCTCTTAGGGCAATAAGAGAAAACAAAAACCAAAAGACTTTGATGACATTTCTACTAGTTGGCTGTCACTCACCAACTCCAAACTTCTTCCCCTGATTTTTGTTTGCTTTAAAGTAATCAGCAGGCTTCTGAAGCTGTTAGGGTGGAGGTGTGGTAGGAATGAGCAAAACTGTCCTGCAGCTAGGACAGTCTCTGGTTTGAATGCACGGGGAACCACGGTGCTTTGCTGGATTGCTGGGTACATGTTAGCCTACCTTTCTGAAGGACTGCTTTGTCCTTCCCATGCTCATTCCTGATCCTTTCCCAGGAGTGAGTACAATGCCTAGGGACCAAAGTTGGTTGAGCTGTACCTTTTTTTCCCAATTGCTCTTTATTTAACCATTGATGGTATCTTCAAAGGCCATAAGGCATCATCATTCAGGGAAAAGAAAAACTGGTTAAAGACTAAGGGCAAGCATTTTGAAGCAGCTCAACACTCAGTCGCAGAGGGCAAGAGGGAGGTAAACAGAGAAGAAATGAACCAGACCTTTGAGCAAGATACACCTTGGTGGGAATCCAAGCCAGGCCTCAAAATGACTCTAAGCAAATCATTAACACTTCTCTGCACCTTCATCATTTTACAGGGAAAATGTTATCCATCCTCCAGAGTGGCTAAATACAGTGCTGAACATGGGTCATCCAGCACCAAGGACCCTTATGAAGTGAGGAAGGGAAACTGGGGAGGAAGCTGGAAAGGATATCTACCTTCACATGATCCACAGGTTTCTCCGCTCTATCCTGAGTCATTATCCCTTATTTCTCCTTCAGGTCTACTGACTTCTTATTGTCTCCCTTCTGCAGCATTACCCATAATTCTTCCCCATTTAGACTTGCCAAACTGCCAAATTTCCAGGTCTCAACAAAGCACGGCTGGATAGAACAAATATTTCATTAACAATCTGTCCCCAGGTGCTACAGATGTTCCACCTGAAATGAAAGTAGAAATTCATATGGTCTTCCCCTCTAGCGGTCTCATTCTCTGGCAAAATAGAGGTTTAATTAAGGTCAAATCTCCCAAGCCATAGCAGAGGATAAATTTAGGTCAGTTGAAACAGGTATTCTAGTTAATTTGATCTAAATGGTTGTGTTTATTTGGGGAGGGAAGGGAAAGATCTTAAAAAATGGAGGCTCCTGGCTAGTACTGAATGGGGAAGAAGAGGCAGCGGCTGCAGTCTGAATCAGGTGGAAGTACAAATGTTTCAGGAACATAATTCCAGAGAATTTACCAGGAAGAGGTCTGCATAATTCTCAACTCTAGGCTAAATATCTATGATAACAAATTATTAGTATCCTCTTTGTAATGCCAAGAAAGAGATTGATCTGATTGAGGACCCCAGATCTTCAATTTAAAATGAGCTGAAATCGTCCACTAAAAAAGTCACAAATCAGATACACAAAGCAGGGAGTGAAACACAGTATAGGAGAGGAGGGTTGCAAATGTCACTGGAGCCAGGTACTGCTTACGTCAGTCCTGAGGGAGAAGAGCCCCACGTCAACGGGACACTGGAGAGATGGGCACGCCCCCTTCACGGGCCTTACATTCTTGCTTATTCTTGCTTATTTTTTTTTTCCATGTGTTTCTGTATTGGACTTTCTTTATGCATCATGCTTGCCCAATCTCATCACTCAAGGAGTTTGAGATGGAAATTTTCTTTCTACGCCTCACAGGTACTTCCTGTCCTAACCAAATTTCTGATTGTAACCAGGATACAAAGAAAATTAGCATCCTAAATGAGCAGGAGAGTCAGGTTTTATGGGGTTCAAAGCTGACAGAATATGGAGAGTTGTTTATAAAAAAGGAATATGGAATCAGGTCCCAACATTAATATTTGCCCAAAACAAATAAGGACAGAGAGGTGGGGCCTTGAACACTCAGGTTCCTTTCTTCTGAGGTTTTTCCGAGCTTCCGGGGGACACCCTGGCAACCCCACTTGGAGCCCTCCACGTCTTCCAGAAGCTCTGAGGATACCATGTCAGCGAGGGACCCTGAATCTGAGGCTCTTGCTTGACACAGGAAACCTGCTCTGCACCAACCTGCTTAAAAGGAACCTAAGAGACATGAACATCTACCTGCCCCGCTCACTGTCAGCACCTGGTAGACATGTTTTACCCTTGAAGATAAGGTCCCTTGTTCCTCCTCTGGAACCTGGGGGTGATCTGTGTTGTTTAATCTCTGTCCCAAAAGCGAGACAACCAATTACAAAACAAGTTGCCTAATTGTCGAATTCAGAAGGGCATGTTATATTTTTAAAGTGCAACATATTTTCCCCTTCTAATTCAAAACTGCAAATGTTAAACTTAAAGTCTGTTTCTAGCTTCTGTTAGTGACAGCGGAGCTCCCCAAGGGGTGGCTGCCTTCAAAGACAGGTAAATGAGGGCCCATATAAAACAGCCAAGTATTGATGTTGTAGTAAAATTCCAGAAAAATACATTGGCAGACAAGTAAATTTGTCACTAATAATTTAATGTAATTTCCCTAAAATGGAGGTAATAGGTACTCAGGGAATACACCTCCAGGGTTTACATCAAATGTGCATGTGGAAAATCGTGAAATAATATATTTTTTTAAACGTAGATGCTTTGTCTGACATGTTGGTTTATGATGAAAATTATTCTTCCAAAATGAAAATGGGGAGGGGGAAATATAATGTCCCCAATCCATTGTATCCTTTAGCTTCCAAACCTTTCCTGGTGGTGGCAGCTGAGAAGCAATGACTGACTGGAAGCTAGAAACATTTGTTTGCATTTTATTTCCCCCTTAAAATGATGTACTACAATTACCAAATATTAATGAACCAATCATGTTGCAAATAGTATTTCCCGTGTCACTCTGAGTTATAGAATCTAATATTGGGCTCATTTGAAACATTCCAAAGTTGCATATTTTTTCCCCCTTTGCAAAGTGACAGCTCAAATTGTGTTTAGTTGCATTCGTCCAACCATGAGCAAATCAAGTATAAAAATTTCATTTTGTCTAAGTGTTAATGCAATTTTTTAAGCTCATATCCTGGGATGGCTCACTTTGCACTAGGCTGGTTGATATCAGATGCTGCTTAAACACTATTATCAATTACATTACATGGTGCCAAAAATTTTTAAAATAGCACTTGTTTGAGACTCAAGTCATGGAGTTCCAAGAAAGGAAAAAACACAAAGCAGGGGGAAAAAAAATTCCTTTAGCTGTTTCCAATGCTCCAATGTTTATGTTTATATTACAAATAGACTGATTCCCAGCTATAAGTCTGAATTTCATTGCCATTACCGTGGTCTTAATATGAGAAAAGATGAGCAGTATGCGCAGGCAATAAGGAGAGATGCAGCCGTCATGGGCTCAGCTGCTTGGGTGCAACAACCTGAGACCCAGAGTCAGGGGCAGAAGGGAAGAGGAGGAGGAGGGAAGCTGTGTGTGTGTGTGTGTGTGTGTGTGTGTGTTTGAAAGAGAGAGAGAGGGGAAGAAAGAGACAGCAAGCACACAGCCCTAAAGAGGAACCGTCAAAATTATGAATTAATATCAAAGTCAAAATTATAGAATGTCCATCATTTTTCTATAGAATATTGACAGTGAAATGAATTCAGCAGATAATAAAGAATCCCTTTCCCAGGAAAAAAAAAAAAAGAAAATAGCAAAATAGGCCGACTTCATAAGCACATTTCATCAAATGTGTGAGTATAGTACAACAGCCAGGAAAAGGGAAAGCCTGGTCCAATTTTGTAGGAGGTCACCCACAGAAGCCCCTGGCTGCTAATGTGCCTCAGCTTCCCCTGATTTCTTACTCCAGGTAGTGAGGACACACGCTGCCTCATGCGCAAAGATATTTCTCCTTCCCCGCATCCAATTCCACGCACAGGACAGATGTGACCGGAGTAATGAATGCTAATGGAGAAAGTTGCCAAAGAGCATGGATTATGGCCTCATTTTCATGGGCCCAGGCCATGGAAAAATTCCCTCTTTCCTATTAACCACATTTCCAGTGGCTGTTCTACATTCTCTGGGGTAAAAATAAATAAATAAAAATAATTTTTATTTTAGGTGTCTGAGAAAAATGTCTGGATTCTGAAATCATTTAAATATAACATAGACGTGGTGCTATGAAAAATGTGTGCCATATTTTTATTTGCTTAACTCAGCCACAGCTAGGTCTGCACCATTTGGATTTGTAAATCAAGCACGCAAAGTCTGTTAAGTTTTTGGAATGCTGCTGTTTGTGCAAAGCTGGTTATGTTTTCTGATAATTCAGAATAATATTTTAAAAGCCATTTCACCAAAGGGAAGGCACACATCTCACAGTAGGATTACAGCTCACACCTGCCTTACCCACTGTGTTCCTACTTAATGAAGTTTAAATGTAATAGATGCAACTTGAATTTGCCTTCAAGTTCAGGATTCTGGGTTAGGAATCTTTGAGAGAATTAAGCCCTAATCCTCCAAGGTATCTATGTGTACCTAATGAATTAACTTCTTACCTCTGCACCTCGAGTGTACCACTCAGGTACTAATCTTAGGAAATGGAAAAAACAGCCTTTTGAATCATTTCCCATGTCTTTATGTTCAGGTAAGAACCCCTGGTTGAAGAGGGCTGCAATCTGATTACCTAAAGGTCAGTCTGACGATTGGTGGCATTTGTAGTTCTTGGTAGTCTGCTCAAAAGCAGAGGGGGAGGCCTAGGATTCTGCATTTCTAACAAGCTCCAAGTGATGCTCACACTAGTGGTCCTGAAACCACTGAGCGGCAAAGCTGTCAAAATCCCCTGATTGACACAGAAGAAAATTCTTGAAGGACATTAGCATAAGGCTAAATAATATATGTTTTGGGGCTATAGCGTAAATTTTTTTTCTCTTTGTGTTAGCTAAGGATATCTACATAGCTGCTCTATCCAGGAGAGAAGCAGTTAAAAGATGAAGCAATAATTAAAGCAAAGTCATAAGAGAAAACACCAAGGCCTTGGTTTCCTTGAATCCATTTGTGGTCCCCAACAGATTTTCACCTCCACACCCGAATCTTTATAGGAAATTTGTAATCACATTTTCCAACCTAAAATTGGGAGATTATATATATATAGATAGATAGATAGATATAGATATAAATATATAGATATATAGATAGGTAGATATTGATATACTCTGCATTGTAAATCTATTTACATGAAAATACTAAAAGGGTATAAAAAGTAAATTACATTGAGATGTTCTTATGATCATTGACTTTCATCAAAAAGAATTAAGAAGCGGGGACCATCTAGAAGATCTAGCCAATGTGATCACTAAGGGGTGGTCTACTGCTCTCTGCTTCCAGAACTGTTCTCTGGAATTCATCCCTTCTTTCTATGTGCCAAATGCTCTTTCTACCATTGACATCCAACTCAGGCCCTCCACTTTCCTTGAAGACTCACCAACCCCTTCTCCTGCACCAACTTCACATCCCTCTAAAAACATGGTGAAATTCATCCCTGGGGTACAACACTTCACATGGTGCTATTCTTGGTTTTGCTCTCCGTTTCTTTCATCTAACTTGTATAATCTCCTCCAATGTTCATCTCAATGAATATTTTATTAGCACCTATTTCGTGCCAGGCTCTATACTTGGTATAGGAGATAAAGGGATAGAAAGGTCGTTTTGCTTCTGGTGTAGTAATGAATACCTCGTTTCCCTACATAAACAAACAAACAAACAAACAAAAAACCCATTGTATTATTGTAGAGAAGAGTGACATGAAAACAAAAATAATACACTGTTATGATTTAAAAAGTAGAAGTCTATACAACATTTAGAAGGAGATAGAAGGAGGTTTCTTCAAGTAGGAAGGACGCTTAAGTTCAGGAAGTTTCACTAGAGGGTGGGGGGCAAGATAAATGCGAAGGCACAGATGGAGGCAAGAATAAAGAGAACTGATATTCTCAAAGCTACTATTGCTAGAATCTGGGACAGGCAGAGGGAAGAGGAGACAAAACCAAAGAGGTAGACAAGGGTCTCAGGAAGGATCTTATTTACTAAGCTAAAGAAAGATTCCAACCAAGCCAGATATAACCAGATCAGTCTGCTGAGGCAGTAGAAGAGAATATCATAAGCTTCTCTGATCCTTCATGAGCTGGAAAGTTGGAGGCCCAGAGATAGAAACAACTAAAAAAAACTGACCTTTTGACCTTGAGCTTGTCAGGAGAAACCTGACTCTTGTTTTTTATGACTAAAGCTCTTCTGAATAAAGCATCTTGAGTAAACCTTCAGTGCGCATCTTTCTAAACTATTCCTATTAATGGTCACATCTGGGAAACATTTGATATGCTTTTAGAAAGAAGCTGCTAATGAGAAGTCTCAAGAGGTGGCACAGAAGAGGCAGGTTATGCTAATCGGCTAGTGCCAACTCTCCCCAGAATTATGGGTATCTTTCTTGAGATTAAAGAATTGTCTGGTTATCTTGATATCTAGTGCCTGGCACAGTGCCCAGTTCTTCTACTTAATAACTACCAAAAATGTCCACCTCTCAGCCATTAACACCTTTTATCACCCATCTGGGAATAAGGAAAGCAGTTTACAAACTTTCTCATGATTCAAATGTATCATTGGACTATGCTAGAATCTTCTAAAATTACCGTGCTATTCCAATTTTTCATTAATTTCTTTTTAATTCTTCTTTCCAACTTTTCAAAGTTAGATGTTTTGGAATTCAAATGCATAGAACTATTAATAGAAAACACCATCTCCCACGTAAAGCATCTCTATCTTTCAAGCTTGGAAAAACAATCTGTTGGCAGGGGCTCCAACCCCAAAGAGCTTATGTCTGATCCTAAACAAGATTTCTCCACCAGAAATCAGGGTCCAGAGGGAGGGAAGGGAGTTGAACTATTTAAATCCCAAGGCATCAGATTTTCTCAATTCTGAACTATCCTGCACACTTTATAGACTGTGCTCTGTATGTACTTTGCCCTCAGTAGATAACATATTAGTGCTCCATTTGACTATGCTTTGAGCTTCAGAGCACGTGTTTAATTGTTCTGAATCATATAGGTAAACCTCTGCATTTCTTGTTGCATGATGTATCTCTCTTATTGCTTTTGATTGCATTTATGTCCCTTAAGTAACCAAAAATATTGAAACTGGAAGCATAAATCATTGAGAACCAAAGCTTTTAAAGTGCATTCCTGGTCCTTGCTGGGGTGTGTGGAATCCTGGTTCGGACTTAAGGGGCATCGTGCAGGCCCCAGTCCTGGAGATATGAATGACCCTATGCCAAGCCCTTGGAAAGAAGGGGGGTGGTGTGGCCGTATAAATCCTGATACAGGCGGACAATGAATCTACAATGCACATACAGCCCCACACCTGCTGTCACACGCTGTAATAAACCCCCGCCGGTGTTCCCGTGACAAAGTTGATCCCAAAGGACAGAAAGCAGCGATGGGAACCATAAATCTGTACCAATCGCCAGCCATTCCCCCCACCTCCTGTGTGCCGAATGCGTGTGCACAAACAAGGCGCCCGTACGTAAATACCGAGAGAGGTGTCATCCATCTCCCTCGCAGTTTCTAACCCTGCTCTGGATGTCGCCCAGAATTTCATATTCACCAGGATTGAGATTGCCTTTTGTTCAGAGTAAGTAAGCCGGGGAGTCTGACTCCAGCAGATTCAGAGATTTTATTTTCCTTCCTTCTTAGGAAAAAATAAATAAAAATCACCTTCTTAAAATCGCATTGTTGGTGTTGATGACTCATATTACAGACAGGCCCACCTCGACACCCAAATCAAAATCTCATTTATAATATTATGAACTTCATATGAATAAAGGCCCAGTGTTTCCCAAAGATACCAGAGAAAGATGCACCTGCCTCGGGACTAATCAGAGGAAGGAATGAGAAGGGGAGGGAGCCTGGTAATAAAAGACAGAAGCAAATCCGGACACCATAAGAGGATATGAAGCAAAAAAGCAAAGGGAGGGGGATCCCCATGGCCTGTCCATCACTTGTGCTTGAGAAATGGTCAAAAAGAGATGGATTCGAGGCACACCTAAAGCCCTGCCGCTTTCCTTCGCCAGCTTGGAAATCCTACTAGTTATAAATATGATAGGGATGACTGGAGGGGGCAGGAAGGAGACAGGCTACCTATGAAATTCGAGGTGGTTCGAACAGATCGTTTCTTTCAACTGCACAAGAAAGAGGTAATGGGGAGAGGGGTGCGGCTTTAAGCAGGCTCTTGATGTAAATGAAAATAAAAACCACAACAACTTTTATATGTTTGTAGCATTTGGTTAATGAGTCACTAAATCCTTCCCCAGCCCATCCATCATTTCTACTGCAGAGACTCAGCAGCTCTCTCTCCCTAATTGGTCTAGACAGGTGTCATGATATTTCAGCACACTGAAAAAAATTCCGGAGATTTTCTTCAGTGAGACTGAAAGGTAGACACTTTGGAAAATGTTAGTCTCATTTCAGCCTTCTTTGAAACAGTTTATGTTTAACAAGAAAATCAAGACAAATGAAAGTTTCCAAATTTAACTCCACCTCCAAAAAGCCCTCAATACGGTCAAAAGCCAAAATTGGAGACTAATGTGATGATTTGGAGGAGGGGGGCGCTCTGTTGGCAGAAGTAACAGGTTTGATCTTGAGATTTCATTTCACCTATATTGTTTTTCTTTATCTATAGTGAACAAAATTAAACACATCGTCTTCAAATGTCAACTTCACGTTGCCATGAAGTCATTAAAAACAAACTCACATTACCAAGTGATTTCAGGTGTTGCTCTGTAGATTTCAGGGTGCTAGGTGTCACCAAACCCTGCACTGTTGAAAAGGAGACAGAAGCACATGAGGAGAAGGTCACCCCTTTATGCCAGATCATCTGTGGTGTTTTAAAGGTGCATTTCAGACAAGATGTGATGTAAGTGAATGATCAGGAAATAGTTCCATGGGTATCTTACTGCTCACTCACAGACTCACAGAGGGATAATCCTGAACAGTCCAAGTTGAGGACAAAGCACCCAGTTCGACTTTTAACTTCCTGGTTGTTGTCAGGAGGAATCACAATCATGTTCTGTTTGAATTTTTTTAAAATGTCATTTCTTTGGTCGAAGTATGTGTGTTGTGGGGGTAAGGGTGGTGGCTGAGCAATAAAGAAGCAAACCCAGGAGAAAGAGGGACGTGAGATTCGACTTCTGTTTTCCCTGGTTGGTGTTACCTGCAGCAAGAGGCCTCCGTAACTTAAAACTGAGGTTGCATCCTCTGGTCTCAGAGATCTCTGAGACCACGTTCAACATGGAGCAGCGGTTAGAAGCCACGAAGGTGAGATGATGAGACTCAGACCCTTGTCACTCAGAGTCATGACAATGCCGAAGAGAAAGGTGGAGAAGTTTCCTGGGTCAGGTAGGAATTTTAGGTGTGGATTTAACCCCCTCCCTGAGGACCTCCATGCAAAAGTTTTGAAAGTAACATGACCCACAAATACCAAGTGTTACCTTTGGATTTTAATTCCTTCTCCAGTACCTTTTTAAAAATTGTGTTTTAACAACTTGGGAGGCAGAGCTTCAGATTTTGAAAGAAAAGAGGTACTTTTAAAAGTGAGGAAATTTCAGCTTCAAACTAGTAGTGTTTGTAATTTAAAACACTTGATCTCTATGTATCTTATCTGTGTCACCTAGCTTGAGATCATTTCTCTGGTTATACACCCATTCCAGACCAATGCACAGAACTGGGGTTAGAGGACAAGAAGAAGTTGTCTTGGGTGGAAGCAGCATATGGGTACTTTCTTTTTCCCTCTGTTTACACTTCGCATTTTTCTGTAATGAAATGTTTTGCATCTTTAATTAGAAATGTGACTTATTTTAAATAAAGCAAGGAAAGAATTTTCCTCAAAATCATCAATCTAACAAAGAATAATAGGATAAGAGAAGATGGGAAGAAAATGGCCCCAGGACAGATTTTAAAGGGGTCATAAAATGTTTTCACTGAAGTGGCTGCAAGAAAAATAGAAATAGATGGTCACTTCCTTATTTAACAAATGTGTCAAACAATTTCCATGTTCTTAAAGGGCTAGGACTAGGCAGGGATGACAGAAAGGAATAAGAAATGGTTCTTGTTCTGAAAGTGTTCACATACAATTGGTAGAGGAGATCTTAAGTGGACACATAAAAGCTTATTCTTTCATCATCGTCTTATTTTAAAGGACAATGTACTCTCATCAGTCCCCAACAACTCAGCCGGCACAGGTAGGTGCCTGTCTTTATAAAACTATGCATAGGAAGCTAGGAGAAAAATAATTTGATTATATGGACACAACGCAGGATTCAAGGAGCCTAAAGCTCACACAAAGTTAATATGAAAAGACTGAGAGCTTTGTTGTACTTTAATTTCTATCCTTCAAAAATCATCTTAAAATTAAAAGAAAGAAAAACAAAAATTTTTTTTTTTTCCACAAAAGTAGCAGGATTGATCTTCTCAAGGTAGAAAGGTTATAGAAATTGACAAGGAAAAATCAAAGAACCATTTAAAAAGGGACAGGCACTATGAGGTGCCCCAAAACAGGAAATTTGTTCCAACCCCTTACTCAGTAACTGCAGAAGGGCTACTTAAATCCACAATTCAATCCTGTTTCGTCATCTGCCTAATTAGCAAATGCTTAAGAAATGGAAGTCTATTAAAAGTACAGAGATGCTGGCGAGAGATGAATTTCCCTCTGGAAAGAGGCTATTGCTGCAGGAAAGGGAGGGGAGAGGATCAGGCCTTTGCGGGCATTTGAAATGTTTTATTTCTTTTGCTGGGGGGGGTGCACTGTTTGATTACATTCTTCTCTATAACTTTTCTACAACCAAAGGAGTTCATTTTTTTAAAGAAAAAAAAAGAAACCTAGGGTTTCTGGATGCTGGTGGCTGAGATGGTGGCACGGATGGCAGGGCTTTCCTCAAAGTCCTGGAGTGCGTATGGAAGGCTTAAAAACAGCTCTGCCCAAGTCTACCCCTGGAGAAAAGCTGGGGCAAAATCCCAGATTGAGGGCAGTGATGTTGAACAAAGCAGTATTCCTAATAGTAAAATATTTAAAATACCCTAAATGTACAACAAAAGAATAGTAAAATAATTACAGTAAGACTTTAAGAAGGGACTATCATGAAGTGATTGAAATAATATTCTTGACCTCTTTATATACAGAACTGATCAAAATATGGTGTTGCGTGATCAAAGCAGAATACAAAGATCTATCTACGTATACATATGTACACACAGACATACACACAGAGACAGTTCTACACACACTGCATGAGGTCGACAGTGTGGAAAGGAAATATAAATGTAATATGAAATTTGGAAATCATCATGCGTCCCCTGGGAACTCCTATCTAGACACTGTTATTTTCTCTTCTGAAAAAGGAATCAATTCTATTCCTTTCTTCCAAAGACATTTCCACTTGAAAGTGGCCTATGTGAAGAGCTGGCCCAATTTTAAGAATTGAGGCAAGGGTCAGTTATTTTACTGGGGAAAGACAAGTCACGCTGTGGGCTCCTCAACCACTTATATTTAATTATGAAAGTCATAATAACTCCATTAACGCTAAGTGTCAGTCTCTTTTCTGAGGTAGTTTTAAAGCTACAGGTTCTGCAAAGTACAGATTCTGTGTTTGTGGTATCGGCAGGATACTTAACCCATTTTGTATATACAGGTATCACCAGTAAGAATGGCGTGCAGATATGTCCTCTGTGGTCTCTTGAGGACAGGCATGTGGACATGCAAATGCCCTTTGGGTATCAATGGATGAACTTCCTAGAGGAAGCAACCCCTTCCATGTCACCAATGGTAGCACTTGTAAGAAAAAATAACCAAACTGCAGGTCAAAGAAAACCTCACAATGATATAAGCTGTGTGGTTTCTGCTTTCCCAAATTATGTCCTTTATAATTTGTTGAGTAGTTTCTCAGAGATGATCAGTTTAATCATAAAAGAAATAATTTGAGGTGATGGGCAGGGGTAAAACAAGTGGAGGAAAAAACTCAAACTTGAAAACCATAGTGTTTCAAGTTTCTATGTGATCTTGTCCAAATTTCCTCAAGAAGAAGAAATTCAGGCAAAGGTTTTCTTACAGTATAATTATAAAGGCAGGGGACTCCCTCTTTTTGGGGGGGAGGGTACCAGGGAATGAACTCAGGGTCACTTGACCACTGAGCTACATCCCCAGCCCTATTTTGTATTTGAGGAAACAGGGTCTCACTGAGTTGCTTAGCACTGTCCTTTTGCTGAGGCTGGCTTTGAACTTGGAATCCTCCTGCCTCAGCCTCCCAAGCCACTGGGATTACAGCCATGCACCACTGCATCTAGCTTAGGGGACTCCTTCTTACTGGTGAAAATAGGCACAAGTCTTGTGCTAGCAAATGGCTATGTAATTTCCTGATATTACTTATTTCTTGGAGCCAGGCAAAGATGACATTGAATGAGTCAGTTGTTGAGCTGGTTGGTAATGACCCAGCTTTCTGCCAGAGGCATGGGAAGTTACATGCCACTCAAGTTCCCCATCCAGGAAGTGGCCCTTTTGTCTGTCTGTCTATCTGTCTGTCTCTCTCTCTCTCTCACACATACTGGCATACATCCTTCAAGTGTCACACCATGATCACAATCTGGGCACAGTTTATTCTCTGGCTAATCATGAATGTGAAGGAAAGATCTATGAAGACGCTCAACAACAGTTTGATTTTAACTTTTCCCAAACTGACAATCAACAGAGGATTTATTTGATTGGTAGCAGGTAAAGGATTTAAACAGTTCTATTTTTTTAGAAGGTCTGACTGCTTGTAGAGAATGGATTGCCAAGGAGTAAGAATGGAATTACCAATTAGACATTGTGGATGTTTTTTCTTGTGACTTTTCTGTCTTTAGACATGGTATGAAGTCTTTCACTTATACTTTGTCCTAGGCCTTTAAAGAAGTTCAAAAGGCACGAGTCCCCCGAAGGGTTCTATTTTGCATGTTAGTATCTAGTAGACCTTATGCAAAATTTGCCTTTAATAAATATTGGTTAAATAAATTAATAAGCACCTGTTATATTGTGTTGTTTATTAAAGTCAGGGTCATTTTTTACTGGGGAAAGACGTAGTCATGGAGAAGATAGCTCAACCACTTAAATTTAATTACAAAAGTCATAACAACTCCATTAACACTAATTGCCAGTATATTTTCTCAGATATTTTACAGATACAGAGTTTGCATGAATGCTGTGTTTGTAGCATCAGCAGACTCTTTATCACATTTTATATATACAGAACCTACAGTGAGGAAGTGGCACCCAGATATGTCCTTGGTGGGGTCCTCAATACTCTAACTGATCTACAGTTTGAGAAAAATTAAAATCAAACTGTCATTGAGCATCCTGTTACATATATCTTTACTTCACATTCATAATTTGTCATACGATAAAGTACTTGGAATGTGATCATTTGATGGCTCTTGAACGTGTGCAGGCGCTTGCATGAGTGCACGTGAATGGCTTGTGCTTCTCACTAGAACATTATTCTTCAAAAGAAGAAGTTGCTCACCCACCTCTACACCCCATCACCAAGCACAGTGCCAGACACACAGTGCTCAGCAAAGGTTTGCTGAATGAATAAAGGAGTCCAAGTTCTTTCTCCTAAGATAGACTCTCTCTATGTTCTAAAATATTTTCTTAAAATAAAAGCATTAGAAAGTAGATCACAGCATATGGGCTTTACCTCTGATAAGTTACCGAAGCTTCTGAGCAGAGGGAAATTAAAGGAAAAGAAAGAAGAGTTGTATTTTGGCAGTCTGTTAGACTTCTAGGTACACAAGTAGGTGAGCTTGTGGTCCATCTAATAGAAGTCATGCAAAACAAACAAACAAACAAAACCCATGCAATGGTCCTTTACAGGCAGGTGGAGAGGAAACTGTTGTTCTACTCCATTCACATCTAGGAGACTACTGTGGAACATAATAGAACCTCTATCAATAGCCTAATCAAGTCCACAGTTAGCATAGTTCACATCTGCAGCCATGGTCCTGCCTGAACCTGCAAATACCAGCTCCCTTGCTCAGATACATTGTGCTGGAGTCTTTTTATCTTCTTGATTTTTTCCATTGTTGTTTATGCAAGAAAATCCACTAATATGTTTTGGAGAAGATAAACCCATTTGTCCACAAACAGAAAATTCCAAACTCAGAATCTCTAAACTAGGGTTTACAGTAGCCCCAAGAGGCTCCCCAGTTACTGGAGAGTTCTTTATTGTCATGCTCCTGAGAGTAGGATGGTTTTAATCTTATCCTTTCATAAGAGTTAATATTAAAACAGAAACCTGCCATCTCACCAGTGATGTTTGGAGTCAGTGGTAAGGGCAGAATGAGAAATGAGGATTTTTCTCTCCTTTTAAGGCAGGAGTTTCCCTGTACAAATCCAACAGCATTAAAAACAGGTCTAAAAGCAAAGCCTCATCGACTTCCACTTAAACATGGTAGATTGAACATGTGTTTATTTCTGCTTCCTCTCCCAATCCCACCAAAGTAATGAGAATAAAAAAGAATAATAAAAGGGAATAATAATAATAAAATAATAAAACCATATAAACCCACAAGGAAGGGAAATGTAAGAGACAACAACAGTGGATGAGAAATGTCAACAACTCTTTGGAAGAAAGAAAGGTAAGGTAGGAGTAATCACTGCCTCAGCAGAGCAGGTGAGGCTGAACCAGTCTCTGCAGAGGGATGAGGAGAGAGTGGATTCTCCTTATAGAATCCCCAAAACGCTAAAAATAGGACTGCTAAAAGTCCGTAGAAGGAAGAGTTAAGAGTCCCAGGTTCCCTCCCCAATCCCACAAAGCCAGGAGATAATTCTGACTCGTTTCTTCAGACGACAGGTTTACATTAGGGACTAGTTCCAATGAAATGGCTCAAGATTGAGATTCTGGGCCCTGGAAGAAAACAGGAGCATTCAAAGTCTGTAAGCTGCACTGGAAGGAAATTAAAGAGGTTTCCTGGGGAAGCTGAACCCCACCCCTAAAGAGAATTACCACTTGGGAGCCTTTGCGTGGAAACGCTCATTCCCACCTCTACCCTGCACCAGAGGAACACAGCCATCAACATCTTAGTGCTTCACCCTTGAACACTGGAAGTCAAAGGACAAAGGACATTTGGAGGAAGCTGAATGACAAGGATTGAAACTGGAAAAAACAAATTCACTCACAGGAAACAACCAATGCAGTGAACAAAAGGAAATCTTTAAAAAGGAGCAGTATCTTCAGAAAGACGAGAGACATTATTACACCTGTACAACAAGAACACAACTCTATGGACATAAACAGTAAAGTGACTAGAGGGCTGTGCTATTGGAAATTAAAAAAAAAAAAAAAAAACCCAAATGAATGATAAGAAGATAAAATGAAAGAAATGTCCCTGAAAGCAGAATTAAAAAGGCAATAGAGAAGAAAAGTTAAGAAAATTAGAAACTACTTCCAGGTGGGTTCTACATTTCATAACCAAAGTTTCTGCTAGAAGGAAAAAGAAAACAGAGGTAAAGATATTATCAGAGAACTATATCAGGAACTTTTCTGGAAACCAAAAGGCATAAAACTTCAGATTAAAAGTCCCAACTAGGGGTCCAGCTCAGTGAATGTGAACAGACCCACAGTAAGGCACACTGCTGTGAACTTGAAAAATATGAGAAACGTAGAGAAGATTCTAGATGTTTCCAGAAGGGGAAAGGTCATAAAAAGCAAATGGAACCAGGATGGCATCCATGCTCTCAGCTAGCCAGGTTCATGCCTTAAACAATCTGAGATAAAATTATTTTCCAGCTAGAATTCTATATCCAAAGTATCATGCTTCAGTGTAGAATGAAGAGCATTTCGTGTATTTAAGTTCTCCAAACTTAACCTTCCAATACTTGATTGCGATGCTGGGGATCAAACCCAGGGCCTTGCAAATGCCAGCCAGGTGCTTTACCACTGAGCTACGATCCCAGCACTCAATAGATGATTTTTCTGAGGAAGCCACCATCAAAGTACTCCAACAAAATGAGAACAAACTGAGAGAGATAAGTGCTTAAAATTCAGGGAAAGTCATCAAAAATTCCACAAGAAACAACCAAAAATAGCAAATAGGGTATGGTGTTTTCAAGATGACAAAGACTGAGATCAAAGGGATCACAGTTTTGAAGGAGACCTAGAAAATAACCACCCATGCTGGTGTGGAAATGCGAACACACACAGATCTACCACCTGGCAGGTATGGACTGCTGGAAGATTTTATCAGAAAGGGGTTGGAACATAAAGAATCACTGAGAAAAATCGAGAAAATTAAGCAAATGCAAAAAAGAAAAATATGGTCTAAGGAAAGTAAGATAACTTTCACAGAATGCATTATTGCACTCAGCAGAAAAAGATGAGCCTTCACACTGACTTGAGGAGGCTGGTGAAGGGGAGGCCAGGGTGATGTACGCCAGAGCCGGATCCTCATCCACTGAAATGGAAACTGTTATGGACTTGGGTTTAAGGTGTTCTCCAAGAGCTCCTGTGTTAATACAGGAAAGTTTAGGGTGAAATGATTAGATTATGAGAGGTATAATCTTATCTGAGAATTAATCCATTTGGTGGATTAATTTGAACCGACTGGGTGATAATTGAAGGCAGGCAGACTGTGGCTGGAAGCAGTCAGTCACTGAGGGCATGCTTTGGGGGTTTATGTTTCATTCCTGGAAACCTGCTTGCTCTCCCTCTGCTTCTTGCCATGAGCTGATAGCTTTCCTTCTCCATCCTTCTGCCATGACGTTCTACCTCATCTTGGGCCCAGAGCAATGGAGTCAGCTGACCGTGGACTGAACCTCTGAAACCATCAGCCCAAAGTAAACTTTTCCTCCTCTAACTTGTTCTTGTCAGGTATTTTGGTCACAATAGTGAAAGGCTGACTAAAACCAAAGCTCAGAGATCATGTCTCAGAGGGATAAATTGAGGAACAACAGCATTACTCAGAAATACAACAACAAAAGAGAAAGTTTAATGAACAAAACACAGCTTCCTTTCAGGGGTAGGATGGGAGGTGGATTAGGGAGAGCTGTTTGCATTCACAGGGTTTTTAGTATTATTTGATTTTTCAAAACTATGTGCACACATTACAAAAATAAAAATCAGTAAGCAAAAGTCAGTCTCTGCAAATTGGTCTCTCTACAAACTCTCCAGACATCGATGGAGGAGGTAGGGCTAGTTCTAAGCTTGGGGAGAGACAGGGCAGGTCCACGTGCTCCTCCAACGCCGCTCTGCAGAGAGTACTGGATTCGGGCAGTGTCGGGGATCCCTCCCCCTCATTTGTTTCTCCTCTTCAAGGCAGCTGCTTAGGTAGGGAAGGTGCTCCTTGGGCCTGGGTGGCCTCAGGTCACAGTGATTCATGAACTCAGAGTTATTTCAAGTCTCTCATGAAAGCAGCTCTGATTCCCAATGAAACTCCGTCCCCTTACTTTATCAGGCAATTCATCAGACTACCTACCCTAGGCATGATCCTTTGCCTGCAGCTCTGTGCAGAGTCTTTGAGAGGCGACAGTGCCTCTCTGTAGCTTTTCTGGTTCCTACCTCCTCATCTCCCAGCTTCAAGGATCTGCACACTCTCTCTTTGTACCTCTGCCGTACTGGTGTGCTCAGTGATTTCAACAGGAAAGCTATCTATCTAGCCACAGGAAGATGCATGAGGACACAATCAATGGATACACCGCTCTACTCATAGAGAACAATTTTGTCCTATATGTGTTCAAAGATAAACACCCCTGTTAACATCCACTCAAAATATTCATATATACCAAAATATTAAATGGCACATCAAAATATAATACACATGCTATTAGGGTATTCCTGTCTGTGTCAATGCCTCAC
This sequence comes from Sciurus carolinensis, assembly GCF_902686445.1. Lineage (NCBI taxonomy): Eukaryota > Metazoa > Chordata > Mammalia > Rodentia > Sciuridae > Sciurus > Sciurus carolinensis. The sequence continues at coordinate 14,822,256 of NC_062228.1, forward strand.
ATAAATACCATATACATCCTGCCCCCAGAAGCTAGATTGAGTGTAGGGTACATTTGCACACTTCGACGCAGGCACCCCAGAATAGAACAGCCTGAACAGACGCTGTTTTTCCTTCCTGACAAACGGGCATGAAATAACAGGCTGACATCTGCCTCTGCAGGTCATTCAAGTCAGCCTGCTACATGTCAGATTTCAAACTGCGCCATCCATCAATGGCAGACCCAAAATTAACGTAGCTTGGAAACTCTGCGGCAAGACAGTAACAGTCCAATTCAAAGTCTGACCTTCGAGGAATGGCGGGGTACGATGGAAAATTATTTCATGCCCTGCACTGAAGCCAACAATACAATTTGAAGAGATTTTCAGTTAAATTAATTTTAAAGAAAAATCCCCCCGAGGAGTGGTTTAACTCTTAGGGTCACGTAAAAACTGTAGGAAGCACAGAGGTTCTGCTACCTGGTGGCTCTGCCAGCACTTTCTGCAAAAGAACTAAAAACAATATTTTAGGCAAAACAGTTTTTAGTCATTTATGCTGTAGCACAGCTATGAGTCATTACCAATAAGTGAAAAAATCATCAAGAGACTTAGTTCTTCAAAGAAGTTTTGGAAAATGGCTGTTAGTTAACATAAAATTGTAAATGAGGTCAGCCCTTCAAGATTACAAATACAAATGAAGCCTTTTCTGGAAATAAGTTTAAGAGTAACGATTTTCTTCTGCTCAATTGTAACAAAATTTGTGTTGGGAGATTTTATGACCAGTACCAAAGGAGACCACCAACTTAATAAATAAGCCCAAATCTGATGCATAAAATGACTTTACCTGCTACTTTGGCTAGATACCATGCAAAGTACAATATTTTTTTTAAAATGCTGTTCATTTGTAGCCAGCAGCATTCTGAACTATGCTTTAAATTGATGCTTTATTAAGGTGAAGTTTTGTTTTCCCCCCACTGACAGCTGCTTCAAAACTCAATCTCTTCCAGTGTTCCTTTCCACCAATTCCAATTCCAATGTTTCCATTAACATGAGATCCAGGTTAAAATTGAGGAAATGCTTCATAAATCTGTTACCAGAACACTCAAGAGTCTCACAGCCCTCTCTCTCTGCTGGGTCCCTGTATCACCTCTTTTCTCTGCAGCCCTTTGTCCAGAAACAAGTTTAAGATGCCCCCACAAGAAAAGTTCTTCTCTGGTTCTGTCTTGCTCTTGAGTTGAAACTCATTCGCCCTCTTCCTCTTCACCTGCGAACTTTTGGGTTTTTTGTTTGTTTGTGTTTTTTTTTTTTTGACTTTGAATTTGCGATCCTCCTGTCTCAGACCTGTGAATTTCTTAAAAGGGTAATTCACACGATCTCCCTCCAACCCTTCTGCTCAAAATTTTGTCATGTGCCTTCCATCCTTTTTAGCACATGGAAAAGAACAATCTCCAAGCTACCAAATTCAATGACCTGTTTTTAGACCTGATGTTAACTGATCTTTCTATGGGTTGGAGCATCATGTTCTTTCATAAAACTACAAATCACATCCCTATTTTTCCTGTTCTGGTTGATCCTTGTTGCAGGAGGAGGGACTGTCCTGGGGTTCTGGCTTAATCCCCTTCCCTCCTCTGTCTATCCACATGCTCTCTTGGGTGCAGCACAGGTCAATGACTCCTGCCTTTTCCTTGCTTGGAAGCTCCAGATCATATATTTCCAGGAGTACAGCTCCATTTGGTTGTCTCGCAGGTACAACAGACTGAAGATGCTTCCAGTCTACACATCTCCTCCACTGTCTAGTCACCAACAGATTGAAAGGGGCACAGTTCCCTCCTAAGACGTGCCCCCACCTCCTCATGACTGCAAGCACTTCTGCTTGTGACCATCCCCCCAAAGAATCCTCAGCACTTCCACGTGGGCAGACACTCCTCTTCCTGTGTTCCTGGCATCTCACACAGACCTGTGTGTATCACTTGTCACTGGAAGTAGTGATCACATGTGTGTGACTTTCCCCACAAAGATACAATATATATATAATACACCCACATAGTACTCTTCAAAGAAGTCACGGCAGAGCCTGCCTGGCATAGAGATCATCAGGACCTACTTGAGAAGAATGACTCGCTGATGACTGAATTGTTCTGGATCCCTTGAATCAACCAACAGTTTGGGAAAAGCAGGGGAAGGCCAAGGGTCTGCTGTAAATTTTGCTACCATGTCTCATGGGACTAAGAGATTGGATTTTAGTCAAGCAACCAAGCTTAACAAGGAAAGCAGACAGACAGAAAGGCTTTCATGATAGAAATCCTTGGTTATTTGTCTATTAACAATTAAAAAAAAACTTCTTGAGGATTCCAAATGCAGCATGTGAATTGTATAAATACCTAAGTATTTATAACTTTTACCTAGTTAGCATCTAATACCTATGTGTCAATGATGGGTAGATATATACCTATGTCATGTTTTATATTTATAAAAGTAAAAGGCATGGGTAGTATAATAAGCATCTTTGTAAGAATGTTTTGAGAACATTTATTCAAGAATTTTTTAGGGTAAAAAAATTAAAGAGCATAAAAAGCCCTTTAACTTCTTGATGGGTAAAAATTAGGTGGCTAAATGTGATTTTTCAAGTCTTTTGCATTTTAGTCCCAAAATTTCATCTTACTCTCTCATAATCCTATTAGCCTTGGCAGTAACTGTAACCCCACAGGGATGACCATACCTCAACCTAAAACCACTCTTTTTAAGTGATTTGGTGTGAGGAAAGGAACATTCCCATACTCGATTGATATCAGTTTGAAAGTCAATATAATCTTTCTGGTGGGAAATTTTGAAACGCAGATCATCAAAAGACTAAAATCGTGGCAAATGTACATAGATTGAACTTTATGCCAATTAAATAAATGAAAAGTGAACAAATACATTTGTTGTACCTTTGTTTACTATAGGAAAAATCCGGCAACAGTCTCAACTTCCCAGATGAGGTGATGGATTAAGGAAAGGAGGGGCGTGTCCTCTTGTGGAATGCAATGATGTTGACTGATGTGAAAAGACAGCATGAAGTGTCAACCACTTGCAGATGAACTAAGGAAGTCACCCACTTCATAATCTGAGAGACAGGACCAAAGTGGTCCACAGATCAAACTTTAGGGTTTATGTTGAACTTTGTAGAAAATAAAAAGAATGACAAATTAACGGAACATTCAAAATAGATGACAATGATACATCCAAAGAAAGCAGAGTTGGACAAATCAAAAGACAAAAATACATTACATTTTATAGATCAAATGAAAAAATTCTGTAAGGTAGAGATATGTCTGCCAAAAAAAGAAAAAGACAATTTTAGGAAATCAAAAAGGGACTTATCCACACAAACACAGGAACTCAAATGATACTTATAATGTCCTTGAAAACAGAAATTCAAAACCTAAGCAAAAGGATTTTCTAAGAAAATATTTAAATTTCCAAATTGATTGAAAAATAAATTATACAAAGATCTTAGTGGACAATAACCATGTTAAAAAAAAAAAAGAAAGAAAGAAAGAAAAATTTGTGCAAGATCCACACACCCAAATACCTCCGGTATAGCCAGTCCTGTAAATGAACTCATCCCAGGGGGGACCCTAAAATTTATTGTCCAAACTGGGACACTTTGGAGAGTGAAAGTCCATGCTATTAATAATTAGGATGTGACAATATGAGGAAACAGGAACTGTTTAAATCAGGAGAAACGGCTACAATGGTTGTGTCAACTCTCAAAGGAGACATCATTCTGGAGTTATGGAGATTGTATCCTAGTTTAGAAAAAGAGGTTTTCAAATTCATGGTCAAGGAAAGCAGAAGAGAGACAAGAAGAAAATCTATGAGTACGAACACATTCCTAAACAAACAAAATGTGTATGTTATGTACACTTGTGTTATTTATGAATCAGTAAGAAACAAACCAACACATTGAAAATGGTCAAAAGATGCAAAATCAGTGTGCATAAAATAAACATGAACGAACCATAAACATGAAAAGTATGCTCAAACCCACTAGTCATGACAGAAATAAAAAATAATGTGATAATTTTACCCATCCAATTTTTAAAAAAATGTTAATAACAACAGTAATTTCAAAAAGTGTAGTCTTTTTGACTACAAGTGTAGTCTCTTGATAAGAATATAAATTGGTCCTACCCTGTAACGGAAAATCTGACAATTGTTTTTCCAAATTTTAAATGTGCATTTCCTTTGATATAATATTTTCCTTGTTGGAAATCTACTACAGAAACACTTGACCAAATGCACAGAGATATGTTTGACGATTCTCAATGCCACACTGTTTAATAATAAAAAACAACTGAAAACAACTTTAACTACAAACCTTTTCAGGTAATAAAACAGGCTCAGAGAAATTAAATGATTTGTTCAAGTTCATACCCTTATATGTTTGGTTTATAGGACTAGAAAAAGTTATACATAAGCAAGGGCTTCAAAAACCATGCAATGGTTTACTAGTAAAAAGTGGGAATATTAGTTTGATTTGCCCATTGTTGGACAATTTTGGGGGATGGACTGGGGATTGAACTCAAGGGTGCTGATCACTGAGACATATCCCCAGGCCTATGTCATGTTTTATTTACAGACAGGGTCTCACTGAGTTGCTTAGACCTCACTGTTGCTGAAGCTGGTTTTGACCTCAAAATCTGCCTGCATCAGCCTCCCAAGCTGCTGGGGTCACAGGTGTGCACCACTGTACCTGGCTACTTTTGGACAATTTTAAGATTTCTATGGTTGTTTAAAATACATTAATTAGAAATATATACTCTGCTCTCTAGATCTATGGTCTTTTTATCTATGGATTCAACCAACCATGCATGGAAAATATTCAGGAAAAAAGTTACACCTGTACTGAACATGTACACTTTTTTTTTTAACCATTAACCCCTAAACAATTCGCGACAAATATGATTGTGACATTGACATTGTATTAAGCAAGTTGTTAAGAGATGACTTGAAGCACATAAGAGGGTATGCATAGGTCATATGCAAATACCACACCTTTCCTACAAGGGACTCTAGCATCAGCAGATTTTGGTATCCTTAGGGGAGTCCTGGTCCTAAAGCCCTGTGGCTATCAAGGAACAATCATACTAACTCTGCACCAGTCGGTTTTTGGCCTCCAGAATCATTCACCCTTGGGAGGAGAAACTTTGCCCTTCAACATTTTCTGATTGTCAAATGTCTAATGGAAATAAAGACTAATTTTCCCTGGGCTTTTAGGTGCTATGTTAAAAAGTTCCCTAGATGCAAGTATCTTTACATTTGAATATTACAGTTATCATTTTCAATGTTATATGCTTTGAAATAACTACTATACTCAGAAGGAAAAGATCAACAGGAACAAAATGTCACAATAGCCTTAGCCACATGGGACAATACTTTCTATGTTAACCATCATAACTATCTCTGCTTCAAAAGGAACAAGTGTTTTTATATCAATGTTCCATAGGTGAGCAACAATTACTGTACAATATTAGAAAACACTTAGGAAAATGAGACATCATATGCTTGATTTTTTTTTTTAAGTGAAGCTTATAATATTTTAGAAAAGTCTTCTGTTCTAGCTTCATGTTGTTTCTGACCTTGGTTTCAAACCATACTGTTTCCTCCTCAACATATAATCATCATTAAGTCACATGACAGAATGCAGCCAAAACCTAGCTACAAAAGAGCATGCATGGCATGATTCTCCTTTAGAATACAAATGTGAAGTGTGTATATGCACATGAGAGTTTGGAAGAGTTTCCAAGTCATTGTCTTTGGGTATGATTAAAGCTGTTCTCTATTTTCTCAGTTTTGCTCATTTGCGTATTCTGATTTTCTATCATGAATATGTATGAGTTTAGTATGCCTTGACTCCATGTACAGAGAAACAACATGTATCCCATTTGTTTACAATAAAAATAAATAAATAAATAAAATAAAATGTGGATGAACAAAAAATAAATAAATAAATAAATAAAAATTCTTAGTAAAATTGTGCTTATTCTACCTATGGACTACTCACAGAGAGTTTGAGTCAGCAAATCTGACGCACTGCACTTTCGAGACACTTTTCTTCTCAATATCTTTGTAACCTTTCTGAATGGCTATTACTCAAATTTCTGAGGCCAGAGTCAGAGAACTGGGAGAGCGCCACAAAACATCAGCCCATGCCTAGTGAGACTCTTTACAGCAACAATTCGTGAGTCAAGAGGCAAGATCAAAAGGACAGAATAATTTTGAACCCAGCCAGAGGAAACATATGTGTGGTTCCAAGCACAGGCTGGGGATCAGACAGAACAAGTCATACGATGCTCAACAATGTGGCTGTGCCTCAGGACACTCATCTTAAAATGAGGAAAATAATGACAACCACACCTGTGAGGACTAGGATTCCCACAAAGGTGGGGTTGAGATCTGAAAATGGCAGCCATACAGTCTCCGCCCTTGGCCTGGATTATCCCCAGAAATACCCTGTTGAAGATCAGGGTTGGTTATTCACAACCTGAGTGGTGGTTCAAATAAAAGCCTCTTTTTAAAAGTCGAACTGGATGGGCTGGAGAGATATAGCTGAGTGGTAGAGCTTTGCCTCGTGTGCATAAAACCCTGGGTTCCAAGCACAGCCTCATAAATAAATAAATAAATAAAAGATAAAAATCATACTTGACACTTTACTTTCCTGCCTGTGGCAGGCTAGGTTATGTAGTTAATTCTCCCAATGAAAGAAATCACAAATGATGCTTTTTAAAAAGCAACTTATTTATGATTATTGAAAATTTAATAAGGTAGTAAAGAACTTAGTTCAAAATATCAAAGAAAGCAGAAACCCAAGGAAAGGCCAAAGCAACAAAGTTTTGCATGCTCTAAGGGCATTTTTCAAACAAGCAAAAGTCTCCAAATTAAACTGTACTCCCAAAGGATCACTCCTCAACTAAGAGAAAGTTGGAAGAAACTCACCGTGTCCTCCTTTACTGTCAAGGGATTAAATTAAAGTTGCCTGGGCACTGAACAGAGCAGGGGTGGGGAATGATAATGAAAAAAAGTAAAACCAAGCTCAGATTTGCAGACTAAATTCACAAGTAAGTAACCCCAAAACAACACCAAAATGAAAACCTAAACCTAAGGCCAAGAATTTAGGATGGTCTTGAAAGTCATTCTTAAGTGCTTAGGTGAAGCAAACTCAAATCTTCTTTGGAGGGGACCATCTTTATTCAAGCACTCTTAAAACTCACAAATAATTACTTCCAAGAACAGTAAGTTGTTTGGAATTTAAAATCATCACTAGTCAAGGGAAATGGAAAAATACACAAGAAAAACAGAAAAGAAAAAAATGACATAAAAGATCTGCACTGGAATTATCAGGCATAGATTATAAAACACCAATGCTTATCAAGTTTAAAAAATATAAACTAAGCTTGTAGATGCATGTAGGGCACTATAAAAATATGTTAACATGTTTGATAAAGTAAAAAAAGAATTTCTTGAATAGAAAATACATTAAAAACACAACAAAAGTAAATCAGCAGATTAGAAACAGTTGAAGAGAAAATAAGTAAAGAAGAATATGAATCAAGTGAAATTATCCAGCGTATAGCACAGAGAATAAAAAAGAAAAATATCAAAGTGTTATGGGATGATATAGTGAGAAGGCCAAATATACTTGATGGGCGTTCAAGGAAGAAAATAGAAAGGAATGGATAAGAAAAAAAATCAAAAGGGATAATGACAGAGTTCCCTTGAAGTCATCAAAGACAACAGTCTATAGGTTCAAATCTCAAACACCAGTACAAAAGGAGAAAAAAATAGCACAGGGTAAAACTACAGAGTACCAAAGATAATGATACTATTCTTATGAGCAGCTATACGTTAACAAAACAGACAAATTATATTCAAAGTCTCAACAGTCAGATGACTCGTGATCTCAGGAGAACTAAATACCCCAACAGTAGACTGGACCCTCCATTGCATAAAAGGAAATACTTGTAAAACACAATTTCATGCCCACAGGGAGTATCTTTTAACAGTGTTTTAGATGTTCTACAGAGTCAGGTTAGGTCTTCACCCAAAACTTCGTTTGGTTGTTGAGACTGAGGATGCCACATTCCCTCCAAGAGGGTGTGAAAAGGTCTATTATTTACATAATTGAGGCTTTGGGAGAGAACAGGGCCTCCCAACCTGATCCAAAGTGGCTTTTGGTATCAAGGAGAGGAGACGGTGGGGGGTTTTATTGTAATAAGGAACTGAACCCTGAATGGGTGCTCCCACATGGAAGCAGGACTTGTGTGGTCTGAATATACCGATGGCACCAAAGGAGAGAGAACCTGGCCTTTCTCATCAGTGTCCAGATGTGGACCAGAGGGGAAGAGGAAGACAGAGAGATTCAAAAAGGTATTGGCCATCAAATATTGAAAAATAGAGGCAGAATTCTTATTTCAAACTGAGTCGGGGAAATAAAGACATTTTTAAAACAAGAACTGTGAAGGCTTACCACAGAAAATTCTGAGTTAACAAAACAATAATTTAGGAGGAAGTTCTGAGACATAAGGAAAAAAATAAATATATATGAAAGAGCTAAATATCAGTAATAGTAAGGCGAGAGAGCAGTATACTCCTTAGTGGCCTACATGGAGTTTGGTCTCCCAGACAGTGGGCAAGTGTCCAAATCTAGTCACCAGGCACTCAGGAATGGGCAGTCCCACCAGATATGGCCCTTATGTCCCACAATCTTTTTTTTTTTTTTTTTCTGGTACCAAGATTAAACCCAGGGGCACTTAACCACTGAGCCACATCCTCAGATCCCCTTTTTAAAAATACATTTTATGTTAAGACAGGGCCTCACTAAGTTGCTGAGACTGGCTTTGAACTCGTGATCCTCCTGCCTCAGCCTCCTGAGCCTCTGGTATTCCAGGCATGTACCACCCAGCCAGGCCCACAATCATTCTTGAACCTAGACCCTGGAACCACTTCCCTGGTCTGAGGGGCCTCCTCACTGGACAGCAGGGCGGGTATGTACGCATCACAATGGGCATTGAGTCCTGGGACGAGGCGTGATAGGTGTATTGCTAGAGCAGGTCCGGCACAAGCTCAGTTACTCATTGGGACCAACTGCAACAAGCGGAGCAGCAAGCTGGCGAGGAAGCTACCTCTCATTTCCCCTCCTAAACCGCAGCCTCGTCCTCCTCCTGTTCCTGCACGCTCTCCTCACCCCACCCGTTTCCCTCCCCTGTCCCCCCACTCTTCCAGCCCTCGGCCTCCTCTCCAGCTCAATGTGTCCCTCACCTCTTTCTGCCCAACCCATTTCCCGTCTTTGACTAATACCGTCTCTTCCCACTGCCCTTCCTTGAGAGTCTCCACACCCAGGTCCTCCATTTTTCCTCCCCAACCTCCCACCCAGGTAAGTCTGTGTCCTTTCCTGCTACTCCTCCTCCTAACCCTTCTTTTTCATGCCCTGTTCTCTAGTCCTGCCCAACAGACAGTCCAGCCACCCCCAGCCTGATCTGCTAACTGACAAATCTTATCCTGGGGGATGGTTTCTTTACTTCTGTGCAGCCCAGGATGGCCGGGACTATGGATTCCTAGCAGCCTGAGCTAGTGAACACCAGGAATGCAGGACAATGGCAAGTCAGCCTTCATCCAGAATCTTCTTTCAGTGGGTTTTCCTGTCGGCTGAATCTCTGCACGTGAGCTTCACTGAGAAGGAATCAGAGATTTTGAGGATGATCAGTCCTTTAAGAGATTGGTTCACACGATCTCCATAAAGCCCATGTCTTAGCAAGCTGACTTTCAGGAACTCACACACAGTTTTTGAATCTTATCCTCCAGGTTTTTTGTTTGTTTTTTCCAGGAACCAAAGGAAAAACACCCAGAGACACGTGGACGGAAGCCAAAAAATTGGAAGGAATGTAAAGCTTTTGAGTAAAGGCCTGGTTCTCCCTAGAGCAAAGTAAGCATGTAGATATGCTACATCACAGACTTCCAGGACATCACCTGGCAAACCTAACATGAATGACCGGAAGGACAAGTACAGTTGGCCCAGCCAGGTGGCCTCACACAGACCTTCCAGACCCTGCAGATAAGAGACTGCTTTTGTGTACACAGGGTCTACAGTTGCTCTAGAACTTCTCACCATTGTAAATTTGGTAGCAATGCCATTGTATGTACCGGTGGCATAGAAAGTGTGCCCCCCCTTCAAAAATTAGATCCAGATGTTGTGGAAACTTAAAATGCAATGAAACTGGAGTTTCCAAATGATGTGGTTGGGGCAGAAGAGCTTGGATTGGTCCCAAAACGTGGCTCCCTACACTGGAGGAAAATATTCTGATTGTTCTGTGACTTTTAAAATAGTTTATTCAAAGTATTAAGTGTTCTATTAAAAAGAAAAAAGATATGAGCTTCAGATTTGTGTATGTGTTATAATTTCTGGGACAAATCAATAAGGCAATGAAAACCGAGTGCATTAGTTCCAAACTGATACAAGAAATAAAGGTAATGATGAAAATAATTAATCCAAAAGAGGTCAGGAAGAGAAAAGAAGCATGTAATTGGGACGACAAATAGAAAACACAAAATGTTGGCTAATATAAGTACAAATCTAACCCTGATTACATTAAATGTAAATGAACTGACAGTGCTCGTTAAAAACAAATGCTGGATGAGACAGAACAGAAGCAAAACGTAGGTGCTGTTTATAAGAGACATTAAAAAAATGAAGATGTAAAAGGCTGATGCTAGGGAGACAGAAAAATATAGAACATGGTATACGAACCAAAAGAAAAGCAAAATATTAGCAAAAACACGTATTTAAGAAAAGCAATGATAAAAATGTTACTTTATAATGATGAAGATGTAATTCATACTTGTCTAGCTATTGGATGGACAGAAAAAGACATTAAGGATACAGAGGATTTAAATAGCATGACCTAATAATCTGCGTGGAATGGTGTTCTCAAGAAGAGTACGATGTGTTTCTTTCCCATACTCTCATGCTACATACGCCAAAGTTCATATGCTAATTCATAACACAAACCAAAAAAAAATCTAAGAAATGAGAATACACAGAGAATGTTCTCTGATCAGCCCTCATTTAAGTTAAAAACCATTTAAAAAAAATCTAAAACGAAAAAAGAAAAAAATCTAAAACGAGAAAATCCCCCATAAGTTTAGAACTTAGAGAAACAGTTTGAAACTCACTAAAGAAATCTAATGGAAGCTATGTTTAGAAATGCATGATAATGAAACACATAAAAATATATTATAGCTGTATGACCACAGCATATAACTTATAAGTGAGTATCTGGAAAGTTATGAAATGTAATGATCAGTTATCCATGTCTAAAATGTACAAAAGTAGCAAAGTTTTTTAAAAAAAAAGAAGTAAAAGCAGATGAAAGAAAATGATATTTCAACCGAACTTAATAAAATAAATATGGATTACAAAACCAAAAGTTGGTTCTTTGAAAATAATGATAAAATTGCAAAACATTTAATAATGTACATAAAAGGAAAAGGCACCAGAGTAACATGAGGAATGAGCTAGAACGTGACCAGATACCACAATCATTAAGATAACAGAGAATGTTATGAAAAACAACCTCAATACCTTGGATGTCTAAACATCCCAAAATATAAAATAATTTAAAAATTAGAAAATTAACAAAATTGGAAAAACCTTGAATTGTCTAACTACTGAGAAACTTGATACGGTACTGAAAAATTTCCCCCCAAATGAACGTTCAGCCCTAGATAGCATCATCAGTGAGTTCTACTAGACATTCAAGAACAACAACAACAACAACAAAATCTTTAACTCCAAAAATATTAAAAAAGGAAATTATTTTTAAGAGGTGGACTTTACCCTGATGCTAACCCCTAATCACGACAATTCACATAGTAGAACTACAGTTCAATGTCACTCAGGAACAAAAATATCAATGTCCTAAGGAAAATTATTACCTAAGTAATTTTCGACAATATAAAAAGATAGTGTAGCACATGCTTATAATTCCAGCTCTCAGGAGGCTGAGACAAGAGGATTTCAAGTTCAAGGCTAAACTCAGCAACATAGCAAGCTCAACCCACAAAAGAAACTTAGGGAGACCCTGTCTCAAAAAAAAAAAAAAAAAAAAAAAAAAAAAAAAGTAAGGACTGGGAATGAGGCTCATTGGTTAAGCACCTCTGGGAATGACGCTCATTGGTTAAGCACCTCTGGGAATGACGCTCATTGGTTAAGCACCTCTGGGTTCAATCCCTGGTACCATGCAGGGGTGGGGCGGTGGAAGCATGTTATGATTGATTTGGGAATATACAAGGAAAGCAAGGTAAATGCAAATTTAATATTAGTAAATAATATGTTATATCACATTGATAAAATAGGAAACAATCATTTCAATAAGATACAAAGTGCTAATAAGATTTTTAACAACTCGTTTATGTTTAAAAATGAGATCTTAGGAATTTAAAAAGCTTTTTAAAAATATGAAATAGCAAAACTACAGCAATCATCATAGTTAGCATTGAAATATTGAATATTTTCTCCCTTCAGATCAGATAAAAAGATGAGGATGTTCATATCACTTCTATTCTGCATTAGTCTAGTGCTTACGGTCAGCAGCAGGATGCAAAGAAAATGAAATAAAATATGTAAAGACTAGCAAGGAGGAAACCCAACTGGCATTTTCCCCTTATTTGTATAGTTTATGTAAAAAATCCAAAATAATATAGTGACAAATTATTAGAATTAATGAGACTCTGCCAAGTGTCCTGACATAGTTAATATACAAAAATCAATTGAATTTTGATCAACAATACAGTGAGAAAATAAAATTAAAATCACAATAACATCAACATTTTAAACAACCAAGAGTAAATCTAATGAGAAATTTATTTTTAATGTAATACATAGAAATATGCAAAATCTCAATAACAGTCATGATTTCTTTTGTTTTTTGGTTTTGTGTTTGATATTGTTGTTGTGTTGAACCCAGTAATGCTTAACCACTGAGCCATATCCCCAGCCCACTTTTTAAAGATTTTTTATTTAGGGACAGGGTCTTCCTAAGTTGCTCAGGGCCTTACTAAGTTGCTGAGGTTGGACTCAAACTTGTGAGCCTCAGCCTCCCAAATCATTGGGATTACAGGTGTGCAATAAAATGCCTCGTTCGGTTCATTTTTAAATATTGAGACAGGGTCTCACTAAATTGCTTAGGCTGTCCTCAAACTTGTGATCCTCCTGCCTCGGCCTCCCGAGTTGCTCATATTTCAGGCCTGGGCCACCGTGTTCAGCTAATCATAATTTTTTGATGAAATCTATTACCACTAAATTCATTAAAATTTAAAAGTCTGACATGACCAAGTAATAAGGAAACTGTTGAAGAATGAGAATTCTGAAACACTTCTCGTGAGTGTGAACTGAAAAAACAAAAACACTGTAAAAAGCCATTTGACAATTGTCAAGCTGAAGGTATCAGTGAGTTTGGTGAAGACAGTGACCTGCTCTTCATCCTGGGTAAGGGACACATGGGAGTTCTCTTTATCTACAAAAGAATGTGGGGAGGGGGAAAGAAGGAGGGATTTCTGAATATTTGCTAAATTTTTACATTTAAAGAAAAACAAATACTGCTGCCATTTTCTAATTTATAATTTTAAAGTAAAATTTAATATACAATGTTCTAACTACATTCTAAGGTAACTAAGGCTTAAAACTATAAACATTTTTAAACAAACTTGAGTTCTAATTACTTTTTTCTCATTCTACCTAAATTTCAAAAATGATTTTATATCAAAATGTTTTAAGACAGCCAATGGGGAAAAAAAAATAAACACCATTTTCAGAGTTTCATTCACACAGAAATTATTTCTTTTCTAATAGAAATGCAAGTCCTCAGGTAGAATCCCAATAAGCATAATGTTAGCTAGAGTTTTTACCGAGAATTTCACTCCAGGTTAAAAAAAAAAATACCTTTAATCAAGTGACAGTGTTCTTTTTCAAAAGCAAATGGATGGCTTTCTTTGCTTATTACCATTTAGTGCACCAATATATGATATGTTTTAATATTTTCCGTGATCACTTAGAGGTAAGTTGTATAGCATATAATGTACCCGCTTAAAATGCACCATTCAGAATTCAGTGGATTTTAGTATATTCAGAATCTTATAACCATCGCCACGATCAATTTAAGCACATTTTATCATCCCTGAAAGAAATCGGGTACCTTGAGCCATCATCCCAAAGCCCCCCATCATCCTAATGCCCTGGGCAACAGCTAATCTGCTTTCTTTCTCTCTAGATTTGCCTATTTTGAACTTTCAAGATAAATGAAATCAAATGTTATGTATTCTTCTATGTTTGTTTTCTTTCCCTTAGAGCATTTTCAAAGTTCATTCATGTTAGTATACATCAGTACTTCCCTCCTTTTTATGGTTGAATAGTATTTTATTACACACACCCACACACACACACACACACACACATACACACATCACATTTTCTTTATCCGATCATCTGGTGAAACACATCTCATTGTTTTGAAACTTCAGCTCTTATGAATGATACCACTATGAAAATCTGTGTGCTGTCGATGGGGACATGTTTTTATTTCTCTTACATATGTCAATATATGGAATTAGTCCTAATATTTTAATATTTGATTTATTCCTGATTATAACCAGTTATTATTTAAAAGATAAATCACTTCATGATCTGTAGGGAGTAGATTTTGTGAAATAAACTTAGTTTTCTAGAACTGATGACCACATCACTGAAAAGTATACATAACTTTTACCATGAGGATACAATATTATAATTAACATTTATTTTTCTGATCGCTATGATTAAATTGGTTCAGCTACAACATATGGACTTCAGGAAAATACTAGTCTTCTAAATTCATGGAAAGTTTCTTAAAACATTCCAGACCAACAAAAAAAAAACCCTTTTAATTTTCTTTATTGAAGAGTATTTTTATGATCTATCTATCAGAGCTCAAATAAATAGGTCCAATGATGTTGCCATTTTTAAAGATAACAAATCTAATGCAACCCTAAAAGATTTAAGGCAGCCTAAAACAAATGAGCAATTTGAAAATCAAACACCAAACTATTCACCATGATAAGTATTACATAAAACTACACCTTTGTTCTAAATTTATCTCCTTGCATAACCGTATAACAATCCAAACATTGCTTCCCAGCATTATCATTATGATTTAAAAAATAGAAATAAATGGAGAATTCTATTTACTATGAACTATTTCTCTTCCATGAGGTAGCACTAACTGCCCCCTGAAACCCACAAAGATTCTAAGATGGGTAACCCAAAGGAAATGGATGAGCCTCCGTCTCCTGTGTTCAAAAACACAGATTTTAGAACCAGCAGCTTCGTCTTAAAAAATTCAAAGAGAAAAAGCAAGCAACACTAAGAAAGGAGAGACAGGAATGTGCAAGAGAGGCCAAGAAGAGTTAAGGAGACCAAAAGATGAGGGGAGTTCCAGAGATGGAGGAGGGGAACCACCCCACCGCAGGAGGAGGTTTGGTTGGTTTTCTTTAATGGTGAGGAAGTCTGCCCCAACACCTAGGGTACCCACAGGGTGCAGGAAGCCTGGGTATACAGTAAGGGATGGAAACCCAGAAGGAGGATGTTACATCAGGAAAACCCAGCATGCCCCGGGGCCCCTGGGCTCTGATAACAGGCATGATTTCACAAATAGTGAAGCAATAATCCTGCAGCCACGTGGTAGGCAGGTGCAGAGAAACTACCTCCTCTTGCTGGAGGACTTGGAACAGGAAGAACCTTAAAGAAAACTCAAAGAAAGGATGCATCTTTCGGTTTAATTAAAACCTACTTTTATTGTTTATTAAGGGTGTCAGGTGTGATTAGAGGTCACCTACAGTTTGGCTCTGGGAAGAATGGTGGCTTTCTTTCATGAAGAGAAACAGGTGGAGAGGAATGGGCTCTAAATGTGATCACCAGAGGAACCCAGGGCAGTGTGCCTACTCACAAGCTCTTCACGTCCCTGGGGAGGGAGCTAAGTGCTGTGCTGCAAGCCCTATGGAGGGATTTCAGCCTCCCCTGAAACAGAAATAGGTAGTTTCTTAGTAAACTGGACACCCAAATTCATTAGGCAAGCAAAGAATGGCAAATTCTACCTTCCCATTGCAGTTCTGTGCCCCAAAGGGAGAAGAATGTAACTGTACTCACTCGGGGGGTGGGGGGGGGGGGGCTTTATCTGCGCATGCCCCTCCGGGTATGGATCAGGTAACAGGCCTTCTTGCTGCAAGCAGTTCCAAAATACTTAATGCAAGTTTCCTTATTAACAGCAAGCAGGTCTTGTTGAAGCTTAAGAAAGCCATTTAGTAAAAATAGAGCCCCCCAAATGAACGTGGATGGAAAAAAAATTTAGATTGATGGAGCAAGGCTGGTCACTGTAATTACGGAAGGTGTATCATTTCCTAAGCTCTCTTTGCATTAAGTGTATGCCATACATTTATCAGGCATAATTAGCACTTTAGGTGACAATGATTTGATTTCTTTCCTTGTAATAAAAGCCCTCTGTGTTGGCATATACATTCAGAATGGGAAATTGAACACCGTTGCTGTTTATTCCCCTGGGGGAAAATTTAGGACGAACTGGGGAAAAGAAGAAGAGGGCTTACAGAACAGCTCTTTGTGAATTTTGCAAACAGAAAAAGAAAATAGTTCAATAAAAGCTTTTAAGGATCACAGTCAAACGTGTGTTTTTTGAAGGCAAGAGATATCTATGGAACGTTCCTCTACTTTCAAAGTCAGCATTTAACTTTCTTTTAGATGTGAACAAACCCACGCTAAATTGATTCGTAGACACAACTGCAAAACTGGACACATTTAAATTACTGTGGATGAACCAGGGGAGTATTTATGCTGCCTTCTCCGAGAGGCTGAAGAAACTGCTTTTTAAATTATTTCAAATAAATAATTGATCCTTTCTGTTCCTTTTCTGTTACAATTAAAAACCATATTAATTCATTTTTCTGGTGGATTAAAGAATTTATATCAATGGTAAAGTTTTTATTTTTATGGTAAATTTATATCAATGGTAAATTTATATCAATGGTAAAATTTATATCAATGGTAAAGGTAAAATTGAAAAAAGAGGAGAAAGTGAAATTCAAGTTGCTGATCTATTGTATATGGGTCATAAAAAAGCCACATCCTCTTGAAATCTGTAGGTCCACAAGAAATAGTGGGAATCCTCTTCTGCATGTGTATCCTCTTGAAAAACCATTTTCTTCTCTTTTTCAACAAAACCAAAATGTGACAGATGGCAGAGTTGATTCCTTTGATTACAAAGATTAATTAGAAATCAAGTCCCAGATAATTATTGTTAAAACAAGTGCCTCTAATGCAAATCTGATGTTATTAATTAACTTAATACAAACCTTCCCACTTACATCAAACCTGCTGGCTTAACCCTGAGATTTGTTCCACTAAAACCCTGATACATCAATGGATGCTGATCTGTTAGAGGAGGACTTGCACAGAAGTCTCTATTCCAATGATTCTGAAATTCTCACAGTGCCACAGAAGAGTGTGTGAGAGAGACGTTCCAGCTGTATCTAACACTTCGATCCCTGAGGATCTCCATTTTATATTTTCTTAAACTTACATGGACCACTTACTCACCTAAATGAGGATAACTCTAAAAGAAAGGGTCCTGATTTTTACGAGTTCCTATCTAAGAAGTGCACAAGCAATAAAATGGAAATGGACAATGAGAGCCTTTGAAAATATTAGTATGGACAGCAAATTAGGGAATAAATAAACTTTGCCTGCATTGTAAATGACAATCAAAGTATAGATCAACAGCTTCAAGTTCGTCAGAGTTTACTCAGTGTAATTTAGAAATCTGTAAGTAAGAGGAGCACAGCAGTTGGCCATACAGTTTCCTAAGTAAAGATTTAAACAAAGAATGGGTGAGGCCTTAGTCACAGGTTTAAAAAAAAAATGCCTTATACCAGTTTTTAAAATTGAGCTAGGTGGAGGTTAAGGCAACAAACCAAAATAGTGTGATTTACGGATTCTCTCCTGATGGATGCATGTTATTTTGTTTTCTCAACATAAGAAAGATTTCATTTAGAAATTCAAGTTTGATTTTTGCAGGTTTGCACCTGCAACCTAGGTCTTTTTTTTTTTTTTTTTCAAGGATAGCAATGAGGAACCAGAACTAAAAAGAAAAGAATGAATCGTGTTACATGTGAACTCAGGATTACCAGGCAAGACAGAGCTTCACAGAAGGCTGCTACAGGTGACGCTGGTGCGATCCTGCATCATCGTGTGAAAGAGTCATAGTAAAGTCCCAATATTCCAAGGTGAGGCACTCACCTGTCACAGAAATCAGCTGGTTCCTAAACAGGTTTATGTCAATTAATAGAACTTGTGTGTGAATGCAAACTCTCTCCCTGAAATTCTTTTTCCCTTGCACGTACAATTTCACATTGGTGACATGAGGTTTTTTTCCCCTCTTTTTCTCATGTGAAAATATTAAATCAAACATCTATGACCCATGATGTTGAAGTTCCTCCTATTATTTCTCATCAGATGGGTATCTTTTACCTTCCTGAGACATATGCACCTATATACATGCATATATGGGATGTCACAAAGCACTTTCGATTTTTCTCCTATACCCCCCTAGGAGGATGTTAGAACCTCATGTCAAAAACCCTCACTTTAGAACAATAAATAAATAAACCAGCCACAGCCTTCCTGAGGCTGGCCAACTCTAGCATAAGTAATTCAAGAGGCTGAGAGATGCCAGATAAATTTGATTACTATAAAAGATGGGAATATGTTTCTTTCCTTTGAGAATTCACAAAAAGGGGTCAAAAACAAAGCAACGCTGAAAGCGAACAATTTCATTTCGCCTGCAATTCAAGGCGAAAATTCAAAGGCAATTTTGCAGGAACATTTTATCACAATTTTATAGACCCTCATTTCCTGCACACATCACAATCTTTAATTTCTGAAAGAGGAAAGCAAGAAAAGGGGAATGGGCGGGGGAGAAAGGGTGAGGAGGCTGAGCACAACCGTGAGGGGCTTTTTCTTCTTCTTCTTTAAGATATAAATGCAGATATTTATAAAGCAGTGAGAGATTTGTAAATCTTTCTTCAAAGCTGAACCTACTGCTGGGATCATGATTTGCTAAAAGCTGCTATAGGCATACTCCAAAACTCAGCAGGGTCATCCCTCCCCCATCCAAAAAAATAAAAAATAGAAGGGGTAGGGAGGGGGAGAGAAAGCCACTCTGATTAGTAGCGTCTCCACAGACATAAGAGTTTGAGAAAACTGTTTTCGTTTTACACCTTCTCCCTGAAACACAGTTGTGTTTTTCCAAATGCTCAAAAAGAAAAATTTTAAATTCAATATCTTGCTTCCCGTCTGTGGGTCTAATTGACTCTCCTCGATGTCAACTGATGTTTGAAAATGGTACATCTTTCTGAAGGATAAGCTGCTTGAAGGCGCTTTGGAAGGTCACAATGCAAAGACAAATTAACAGCCACAAATCCAAGGGTGGCTTGACCACACTGCTGCACCCCCTGCCCCCTAGGGGTCCTGCTTGGTATCATAGTTTGCCGGGAACACAAAGCTTGGTTTTCTGTCCCAATCTCACCAATAACTTCGTGTGTGCTCTCAACAGAAAGCCACAAACCCTATCTCATTTCCTAGTGAAGAAAAGTTGCCCTAGCTTCCCGGGGTGGTGAGGACAGCAGGAAGCAACAAGGGCTGGAAAGTACTTGGCTCCTTTTGTACATCAACGCATCTCCAAGACCCTGCTCATGTCTGGGACGGAGGAGATGCTGCCCAAATATCTGTTAATGAAGAAATTCAGAAAATGCAAGCCACACACACCAGAATGAAACTCTCGTAGCAGATACTACATGGAATCCATAGTGCTCGCTGCTGGAAAGCCAATTCTCTGGGGTGGAACTGACCTGAGCCTCCAGTATGGTAGGCTCTTCATCCACATGGGGGCAGTGACCTCTGTTGGTAACCCCACCTGCCTCCACCATGGCCTCACGTGCATGTACCACCTACACTCAAAAATGTCAGAACACGTGTCAGGTGAGTGCGACTTTGGGAACTCATTTTGAGACATGGCAGAGTGACTTTAAATTTCTCTCGGAACAGACAGATTGATTTATTCGTTCAGTAAATATGGTACTCGTGTGGGTACACAGAGTGTCACGGTCCCTGCCCCCAGAGTGTACAGGCTAACAGCGATGAGCAAGCATTTGCAAGGCAATGTGGCCCCCATGAAGAGCACATGGGGGTGACTGGGGACCACTGAAGCAAGGATCTCTTACATCATCATGATGCTTCCAAGAAGAAAACATGGAGATGCAGGAAGAGCAAGATGATCCAGAGCCCACTCCAGCCAAGTGAGGACATGGACGAGGGATCATGGCACAGAAAGATAATGAGTCTACTTCAAAGTGTCTGCTTTCCTAAGACGATCCATTTTAGAAGCAGCTGAGATATAAATAACTTGATATTCTATAGGAGAAGGCTTGGCATCCCTGAAGACCAGTTGGTGTTTTAAAGCACCATATGACCAGTTTTCTGATTTTTTTTTTCAATAACCTTTAAACAGCCTGAGTAGGACTTTGGAAACAGGACTGGAAACTTTGCCCAGATATGGAAAAATGAACGTGTGGATTGATTTAAAGGATCCCAAAGTCCACTTCCCATAAGGCCAGTACACCCATCACTCACTTAGCAGAGAAGGTATGTGAGATTCCAGCAGCTCATATCTCAAAAGAGCCGTGTTCAAATACGGAACAGACTTTCTGAAGTTGTATCTTTTTATTTACATAAGTAATAAGACAGCTCTTGTCATCAAATATAAGGTCTTTGGACACTTCCACACAAAAACTAAGGGAGTTTTAAAAATTCCTTTGAGGGATGATGGAAGTTAATGAACAAAACCTCCTAAGATAGTAGAGATGCTAGTTTGGGAGGCACTGAAGATTCTACCACAGGGCACAAATGTAAGGTCATCACGTCAGATCTGTGAACATCAGATTGTTGGCCACTTCTTAAAGTCAGGCTTATTGAAGCACAATTTACATGAAATAAAATTCACCCTTTTTAGTGCGCAGTTGAATGAGTTTTGTTAAATACATAGTCATGTAAACACCACCATCACCCAGATACTGAAAAATTCCATCACTCCCCCCAAATCTCCCTGTTTCTTTAGTCAATCACTCTGCCCTGTACCAGGTCCTGGCAACCACTGATCTATTTCCCAAACCAATAGTTTTGTCTTTTGCAGAATGCAATGTAGAAGGAGTCAATAGCACAGAGATGTTTTAGTCTGAATTCTTTCACTTGGTAGAACATATCTGAGATGTGTCCACGTTGTTGCATCTGTCAATGGTTCACTCCTTTTGATTGCCAAGTAATATTCCACCATATGGATATACCACAATATATCCATCCCACCAGCTCAGTGACATTTAGACAGTTTCCAGGTTTGGTCAATTATGAAAAAAGCCACTATAAATATTCCCATAAAGTATTTTGTGTGTACCTAAGCTTTGGTTTCTCTTAAGAAAATTCATAGGAATGGCTTTTCTGGAGAGAGGGCACATGCATGTTTAACTTTATTAAAAAAAAAAACAGAACTTATTTAAACCATTTTCCAAATTAACTATACCATCTTGCATTTTGCAAGATGTGGACAATTTGGTCATTTTTTTAACATCACAAGTTAACTAATGAGCAAGAATGAGTGCTCAAGAGGGAGTTCAAGAAAATGCTGGGTCCTAACACTGAGAGCTATGAGAATGTTCAGAAGAATCATACCAAAGGGAGAGAGAATGCTCAGCAGGAAAAGGACTGGTCCTAAATTCAGTTCCACGTAACATGGACTTAGCCAACACACAAACTCACTCAAGATTCTGCAGGTAGAATCCACCTGAGGAGTCATAGAACCCACTACCATCACTGATTGGCAGACTCACCTTGACTTTCACCATCTCTGCTTCCCCTCCCCCTCATTCTCTTTCCCCTTGTCCAAATCTCAGATTTAATTAATTTAATTATTAATACATTTAATTGAAGCATTGCCTTCTCCTGAAGCCTTGCGGTCATCAAAAACCAATTCCTTCTCTAAATTATCACTGCCCTTATCCCATGTCTTCCTAATTTAAAACTTCAGTGTATGTACCATGGCTTGCATTCTATTTATGACACTAATAGCCACTTTTACTTTTTGAGAATCACAAACTTTCTCTATTAGGTCTGTCAAAATAGATGGACTCTGATCCACCCTCTAAACCAGTGCGGCCTGAAGTATGTCATACTCTATTGTGGTACAAGTGTCCATCATGTCCAAGATCAAATATCCAGGAAGACAAAGGAATTTAGGACTCTCAAATTAATCCACATCCATCTACATAGTAAATGTAGTAAAGATAAGCAAGGTGCTTATCTTTTCAACAGGAGAATTCAACAGGAGCTGGATTCAGCAGGAAAAACCTCCACCTGATTCCTAAGATCACTGCCTAAAGTTAAGAAGACACCACCAAGCATGGCTCGTTGGTCCCCCATGTGACCAAGACTCAGAGAAGCACTTGTGATTATAAGAGGAAAAGGGGCATATGCTAACAGAAGCCAGCTACTTATAGAGGCTAAGGGAAGACTAACAGGGAGAAATATCTCCATGTTATTTCCATAACATGTGAAGGTTAACACGAAGACCTGAGAGCTAAGAGTGAAGAAAATCCGTGTTCTATCTGCTTCTCCTGTTTCACTAAAGATATACACTGGCCACCTTCGCTTCACCTTCCACTGGGCTTTCTTCCTGATCTCTCCAATGCCAGCTCAGCGCCCTCGAACGGTGGCAGCATTATTGAGACACGTCTTAGCTGCACCCCAAATGGCTTTATTAGGGTATATTTTTAAATCTCAGAAAATCACCTTTTATACCTTTCTTTAAACTGTGATCTGGAGCTAAGCTGTTGTACTTGACTGTGTCCCTTTAACCTGGGGAACTCGCTGCCAAAAAATATGATGGAGGCCAACAGCTTAATAAGTTTTATAGAAGATTAAATATTTATATGAATAAAAATAGCACCTGCAGGGACACCAGGAAGGATAAAATTACAAGGGCTATGAAATCTTCATGCTTCAGGGCATAAATTGCTTACCAGCTGGATGAGGTGGCTTCCCTCACGACACAATGCCGCGTGGCTAAACATGTCTTCCCCAGCAGCACGTCGCTCTGGCCACTTTCAGGACCGACGCTACGGCAGCAAGGCTATTAAGCTGTGGGCTTGCATCTAGTTCAAGTTTAAACGGAATTTGGCCAGTGGACATGACACCACACCAATCTAAAATACGAACACAATGACGCAAGAGAGGCTGACAACTCCATTCAAACTGAAGGAGAATAAAATGGAATAAAATGTCAACCAAAACTTGGGCAAGGAGGGGAAGAGGGTTCCTAACGTTGAGGCCTATGATGGACTCTTTGTAGTAAAAAACGGAGGACCCCAAATCTTACAGCCCGTTAAGTCAACTGGAAGAAAGGTCATCAGTTTGACTCAGGTGAAATCTTTTTTTTTTTTTTTTTCCCATTTAACATTTTCTCCAAAGTTGAAGCAGAACATGAAGATTATCAATAAGACCTTGTTCTTCTACCCTCACTAAACCAAAGGCTATCCTTTCATTGGAGAGAAAAATGACAGGGAAAATATAATAAAATAGGGGACAAAGCAAGGGAAACTAAAATAAAAGACCAAAGTGTGCCACTTTTTTTTTTTTTGCGGTGCTAGTGATCGAACCCAGGGCTTTGTGCTTGCAAGACAAGCACTCTACCGACTGAGCTATCTCCCCAGCCCCAAAGTGTGCCACTTCTTTGGGGCCAGGTTTAACTCCTGGCTAACCAAGTGATGCAGTGACGTTTGCAAATGACTTCTTTTTCTTTAAGGATTACAGGGATAACTGTAAATAGCCATCAATTTATAATAAAATATTTAGCCAAGTAAAGAGAACACCCAGCCAGGCAAAGTATGATAATAAGGTTCCTACCAGTTAGCTTGGATTGCAAATTCACTTGACTTCGCAAGTTTAGATAACCCAACGCACACGCACATTCCACAGTTACTAACGTGACTTGGGGTTCAGCTGTATAATTAGTTGCTTTCTCCAGAAAGGTTATTTAAGAAACAGCAATGGGCTCGGGGAGGATGCTTTGTTGGCAACAGTGTATGGAAGGGCATGATGGGTGGCCCTCGGAATGACTACATGAACAAAGGACTCCCGTGGATTTTAATAACACTGATCCACTTATGAATCATAAATCAAATGGGAATCCTCTTGCGGTTCGAAAATTTCCAAGATTTCTGGGGAGAACGCTCCAACATAGCAGCATGTTCTCAGCAAGGATTAAACACATTCGCTCATATTAAAAAAAAAGTGTTTTGCATCCTCAGATGGGCGTTGGCAGGGACCAGCAAAAGCACAAACACAGGGATGAGGAGGGGGAAGGGAGCCAAGCCAACACCAGGGCCCAGGGAGCAGGGGTGCTTTAGAATCGGAGCTTTGCAGGGTGATGGCAGGAGCGGAGATGAGCGAGCATCGCATGCAGGCCATTAAGCATCAGCCAAAGCCAGAGAGACAACTGAATCGTTGGTATCAACAGGAGCCGTTTCTTATTATTTTTAGAAAACCTTTAATTTAATGCATATTTTCTTTGCTGAAAAGGAAATGGTGATATTAACAAATTGGTTTTATTTCTAACCTGGCAGGCAGCCTGCGGTGAAATGTAAATACATGTACATGGGAGATGGGATTAGCATTTACTGAAGAAAAAGAGTAGTCAATATTTTAATGAGGAAGTCTAAGAAAGCAATAGCATGAAACACACTCTGATGTCACAGGGGAGCTTTTTAAGTTAAGCCAACTAGTTCCAAATTACTACTTTCCTCAGCTTTCCTTTAAGGGAAGTTTAGACTGACTTAGGAAAAAAAAAATACAACGGTGGCATTTAGTTTTAAATATCATAAAATAGCTGTAATATTCCTCTCTATAAGTACATGCATTAACCTATATACATCTCTGTCTATTCAGTACGTACAGAAAAATAATGTCTGCCACTCTAGACCTCAGTTAAATGGCCCCTTTAACAGCATCATCCTTCTGTATTTTTCAAAGACAGAAACACCAGGTAAAGGAAATTGATACTACCCAAGAATAAGGGACAGAATTGAGGAAATAAAATTACATAACGGGAAACATAGGTAACCAAAGCAAATAAAAATCAATGATAGTTTAAGGACAGAGTAGTACATTTAAGACTGATTGGGATAGCAGATCAAATCAATTACAGAAACACTATCTATGATATAATCTCTGCTCTGGCACCCCTAGGAGGCATATTTCCATCTCTAAATCTGATTTCATCAAGAGCCAGGGAAAGAGAAAGGAACAAAATGTTCTGGAAACAAGGGGAGTGTGATAAGTTTGGGAGATAAATAAAAGACCTAACATAGCCCCGGTTATATTAATCCTTAATGGAAATTAAGTGATCCTAAGTTTTGAAGAGCTCTCCGTTGACATTTCAGGGTACCTAATACCTAACTACTTTAAAACATATATTGAAAGAACTGGATTCCAATGAATGCCATCAAGAATATTTCATATCTGCCAAATATTTAACCATTTTATGCTCCTCAATTGGCCAAACTATATCTACCCTTCCAGCCTCAGAACCAATATCAAACAAGAGATAAAAGCAGAGGTGAGAAAAGTAAGAAAGGAATATCAAATGAAATGATCAACAAAACCCAAAGTTGTTGTTTTTCAAAAGAGTAATAAAATTGATTAACTCGTGATGAGATTAGAATCATAAGAAAAGAGAGAAGGCACATCGATCAATACTAAGGTTCTGCAGATACTAAAAGGATTCTAAAACCATATTTATCTTTTGTATTTTACATATTTATAATTATATTCTTTTATGAATATGAGATATCTATATATCCAAAAGAAATTTTTACACATCAATACCTGGAGAAACAAACTAGCATATTAAAAGGCAACATTATTTTATGAGGTAAAAATGTTTTTAGTTTAACTAATAGATTGAAAAACATGAGGCATTCACATAAAGGCTACTCTACAGTAGTAAAGTGAATGAAGTACAGTGAAATATAACGTGAAGGGATCTTGGAAACATAATACTGAGTGAAAATTCATTACCTGTATGCAACCTACATTCGATGTGATGAAATTTTTATAATACTCAACAATTTTAAACATCTAAACATATTGCTCAATTCAACATAGATACTTAAAAAAAAACTATTTTTGGCAAGGCAAAGGAGTACTGAGTATAGTATCCACAATGGCGGTCATCTCTTGCTGGGAAGAGGACATAAGGAGCAGGACTAGAGAACAAGTGCATGTGGTAGATACCGCCGTTCCATTAATGTCCCTGTGCTTAAGCTGGGTCAGGCACTTATGGGTATTCATCTCATTATTATCCTTTGTAATTTACATACATATCACATATTTCATTCCGTATGTATATTACTAATAAAAATGGTTGCAAAAAGTCATAAAAGCATATACTCAAAGAAAACAGGAGAAGACCTTATATTTCTCCTATTGTCAGATGGTTCACCCCTGCCAACCCCATTACCAATAAGAGAGATTCTCTGGGCTGCACAGTAGGCCCCTGAGGAAACTGGAAGACTAAGAGTTGTCTATAGACCAGATAAGATTTGTTTTATGAGGAGCTGGAATATATCCCCCCCGCAAATCTTTCTATTTATTAGGAAACAACAATAAAACAAGATAAATGAACTAAGCATATTACTTAAGAAGCTAACAAAGAAACAGAAAAAAGCTATGTAAATAGTAAATCAACTTAAAAGCTGGTTCTTTAAAACTACCTGTGGCAAGGCTAATGAAGAATATGTTAATTCCTATTAAGAATGAGAAAAGTGGCTTAGCAATGGATTTATAAAATTATTTTGTAAATTACAACAAGATTTCGTTTGCACCTATGTTAACAAATTTAACCTCTTGGTGAAATGATAATTCAACAGAAAAATATAAATTATTGAAGTTGATTCACTAAGAGATTGAAGATATCCTGAATAGGTCAATAATTCTGAAAGCTAATTAGAGTCTTCAATGAACTTTCTTGCCCAAAATGAGGCAGATGCAGATGTTAAGTCTATCAGATCTAAAGAAGGGAGGTCACTCCATGCCATTTAAACTATTTTGGGGCCTGGGGAGAATTGAGGAATTTTGCTAATTAATATTATGAAGCTGCAATTACTCGTTGTCCAAAATACAGCAACAATGGCACAAAAGGGACCAATACAGAGAGAACTCTGGTAGGCGGAAGCCCTAACTACAGCATTCTCCTGACATAGGGTGACTATTTCCGCTATGGAAGGGTGAATCTACATTAGAACATCGAGCGAATGGAAAGACACACTAAGTTCTCTGACAGAAGAGCTCAGTATCACAGAAGTGCCAATCCTACTCCAATAATTTACAAATATAAATCAGTCACCACCCACGTTCAACATGAAACACAAATGTAAGTCAGGAAAATTTGGAAAGAAAAGAACAGAGGCCAGTTTGGTGTAACCAGATACACACAACAGTCAGTCAAATCACATGAACAACAGAGTATTAATACAGGGAATTATTTACATCAGCGAAATTAGAAATAAAATAGCCACCATTCAATAACAGGAATGAACAAAACTTATCAATATAATTGAGCAGTATTCAGGGATTGAAAATTACACTAGAACATCATGGAAAGAAGTTCAAGTTCTGTTGGTAATTGACAATAAAAATTCACAAATAAGTTGATGGGATGAATTTTTATAAAAAGAACATTATCTTATGATGAGGGAAAAATACCTTCAAGAATATATACTACATGCTAACAATGGATATTTCTCCATAATGGAATTAAATTATTTCTAATTTTACTATTTGGGCTCCTTAGCATTTCCCAAATATTTCAAAATGAAAATATTGATTTCAGTCTTTATGAAAATATTTTTAAAGGTCAAATCCTCTAGAATCCAGTATTTATTAATTTAAGTACACTTAAACAACACTGAAATTCACTTGAAACATGTATAAAGGAAATCTGAGCTATGTGCCAATGGCAAGCATCTGGAAATGAGTCACCAAAAAAAAATTACTATATGTCTGAAGGAAATATTAAAACAAATAGCCCAGTACTGCAGTGATTGCATAGAACTGTATATATTCGCTCTGTGCACTGGACAGGAATTTTTCATTTCATACATCATTTACAGCTTGCTGCAGTGATTCTGCAAAATCAGTCCATACC
This sequence comes from Sciurus carolinensis, assembly GCF_902686445.1. NCBI lineage: Eukaryota > Metazoa > Chordata > Mammalia > Rodentia > Sciuridae > Sciurus > Sciurus carolinensis. The sequence continues at coordinate 14,850,623 of NC_062228.1, forward strand.
ATTAGCACACACAAAGAGAAACACCCAATGTTCTCATTGTTGGGGAATTCAAGTGCTTTGGGCTTCAATGTGCTTAAATGTTGGTGCTCTGTCTAAGCAGATATCACTCTGCTCACCAGGATGAAGAACACCAGCTGACCACGGGTAGAGACTAAATATCTGGGGTCAAGCACACTAACTTCTTCAAATCCATAGTCCAAGCATGACCTATGCTCATAGATACACTTAATTTTTAAAACTACTTGAAATAAATGAAGAAAACAAAATGGTCAAAGGTATAAGCCAATCTCTCCAGGGGGAATTATTATTTTTTTAATGGAACCAGCTCTGATTTCTAAAATACTTGGTCAAGGCATTTGATACCAAGCATCTGGTCTATTCCACACTGCAACAAACGAATGCCGGACATATTCACCACTGGGCCCCTGCTCGTGATTAACAACATCACCCTCTTCACATCAGAGCTTGGAAGAGTATTTCCAAGGCAACACCATACTTTGCCTGGTACATTTCAGGCCTGTGAGACAGATGTTTTACTGGAGGGTGAAATGTGCCCCGGACCAGAGGTGATTTCTGAACCCTTTCTTCCTCCAGGGTAGCCAAGAGGCCCAGGAACAGTCAATTCGACTTGGTTCTGCCTCCACTAACCCTGGACACTCAAACACCCCTTCTCTTCCTTTCCCCTTGTGTAGGAAAACTCAGAACATGACTCGCTGGTGAGTCAATGTGTCATCTCCTCAACTCTAGCGGCAGAAACAAATCCCAACATCATCCTATTCCACTACTCCGTGAACTTTTCATCATTGTGCTTCATTCATTTCTAGGACACTGGAGACCCAGAGTCAACCTTCAACTCAACAAGGAACGAAACTACCAACCATCCACAGGGCACCTGCCAACACCAGCCATGGGAAGCGTCAAAATGATGAAAACTCACGTCTCCTGATGACAGCACCTTTCTTAGGCACTGCTGATTGTTCCTTCTTACATACTGACAGAATCTCTAGCAACTGGATTCATTTTTTTCAGGACCAGACATTAAGTAATTAGAAGTACAATGGCCAAAGTCAAACTCACGCCATAATATTAGAAAGATATACAGGTATTTTGAAAGTAAAACCGTTAAAGTTGAAGTCGCTCGTTTTTATGTCACACATCTTCCAAATCATTGTCAAAGAAATCAGACAAGAGAATGTCCTCCTTGCAGAAATCAACCTTCAACTTCTTTGAATAAAACAAAGCTCTCTGAAGGAGATTCCCTAGATAATTTCTAGGACATCCCACCTGGGATGTGTCTACATACCAAGGTCAGAGTTCTTCTTTGATTTATTCTTCTTTTGGTCTCAGAAGAGTTCAAAAAATCCAGAAGCCTATAAATATGAAAAAAAAAAAGTTTGGTTTAAGGAAAAGATCTAGAAAAAGCAATCAAAATTGTTGGGGGAGGGGTGGGAATTGACAGTGGTAATATGCAGACTTAGCTAAATATGAGCATATTATGTTCAGAGTGGAAGTTGATTCAAGTCTTCAAAGTCATGGAGGTTATAGTAATAACAAACACTGAAGGCTTCACCACATTTCAAAATCAAAGAACTGTTTCCAACTGCAAAGAAAGCCTGTATGTCTGCCCCGTACCAAGAAAGAATAAATAATGTTAACAAAAATCATTTCTATTAAATAATTTCTAATGATGGACACATTTTAATCTATCATTAAACACTTTTCCTAGTGTTTAATAAAAAGACTTGAAAGCACTTCATGATTTTTTTCATTGGTCTCCATTTAGGAAAAGTACTGAAAAATGGAAGGGAAACTTCTTCAAAAATAGAATTGTTTTGTTTTATTTTAAATTTGAAATCAACATATATTGTCACCATAAGAGATGCTAATTCCTAAAAGGTTTCTTCTAAGCTAACAATGAATTGGTGATAAATACCAAAGAGTTGCAGTTGTGTTTATTTTTAATAGGAAAGAGTTTTAAGTGAAGGTTGAAACTCAGAGGCAAGATCATGTTTTTTTGTGGAATTTATCTCATCCTAATGCAGGCAGAAAACATCATACAACTATGACAATTCTTAGGCTCTATCCTTCTGGCAAAAGATGTGGATTAAAATTACCACAGCCTCATCTGTGTCACAGATAAACTTCACACTTACTGTGAAGAAACCAGCATCACCCACACTGCATCATGGGCTAGTAGAATGAGTATAGGTCAAGACACTATGCAAAGAGTGAGTGCCAATGAAGAAATGGCAAGTCTTCAAAGCCATGTGCAAGAATAACACAAACACGAGCTGATTCAAAAATAATTTTTACTTATGCTGCAGAATATAAGAATTAGATCCCATTTGTTCACAATAAAAAAAAAAAAAAAAAAAAAAAAAAAAAAAAAAGAATTTTCAGGAGATTTGAATAAAAAAGAAATATAATATTGTTCATAAGATAGAATGAGGGTGGAAGTCCTTCAATTCATATTATGTCATGTTTCAGTAGAAAAAGGTTTGGTTAAGCAAAAAAGCAATGCCAGGTCCCAGATTCTGGGGTTGAGTAACAAAAAAACGTTGAAACAACTATGAAATAAAGAATTTCTCCAACACATTCTTCCCATCATGCTTTCAGCTGCAAGTATAGATGAATGAATGAATCACAAGACATTGAAATATTCAAAAGCACAAATACGTGTCTAAATTTTCCTTTGAGTATTAAAAATAAAAGTTGGTGATGCATAAAAAAAAAAAAAAAAAAAAAAAAAAAAAAAAAAAAAAAAAAAAAAAAAAAAAAAAAAGAATTAGACTACCCCTCTATGGATGTCTGAGTGGATGGGAGAGAGTAAACTACTATTTATTATTTAGTTTTCAGTACAGAAATGAAAGATGAGATGACCCAAGATGGCAGAACATGGTTCCAGAAGCATCTTGTCATCATTCCTGGGATATAATGGGTATGAAAATTAAGAGAGCATGGAACAAAAAGGCATTTTTATAGAAGATAACTATTTCTTTAGAAGAGTGATAAACAGCTATTGATCCAATTTCCAGTTATTCCACAAGAATCATGGTCCAAAGTCAGGGCAAAAATGTCTTGCCAAATTAATGAAGCATGTGAAAGTGAATTATAAAAGAGTAAACCATCGACTTCAGAAGACTTGTTTCATTAAAATTATAGTTACTAGAAATAGAGGGGGATTGAGTTTGGAAAGACTGGAACTCACTAGAAATAGAGAGGCGGGGAGGGAGGGAGAGAGGGAGACACTAAGAGGTACAGAATGAAATTTAATTCAGAACAATCCAGAGTCTGCAGGCTTCTAGTTAGTGTTCCTAAGTCACCGGCAAGTTGAAAACACCTCGCTGTGAGCTAAAACCTGGTTAGTATTATCAAATGTAGGCCCCTCAGATAGAAGGTACTCCAAGGTAAGTACCTGATCCTCTTCTCTAGACTTAATGCCCAGAGCTTTGCTGTATGTATAAGTACTTAAAATTGAGTTTTTATGCAGAAGACTCTAGCAAAGTTACTTTGAAGAAAGATTACATAGAAGGCAGTAAGTAACCCTCTGGAAGAAAATTCAAATTCACTTCCCTTGCAATGGCCATAAGGAATGATTTCATTTGCACAGTTGATAATCTACCTGTTACACACTGATATAAAAGAAAGGTAAATAATGGTTGTGAGACTTTTAGAGACAGACTATATACCTAAGATCTTCACCACTTTTACTCTTACAGGTGTCCCTCATTATTTTTTTTTTTGTCTAGTAAACAAATGGTGTTTATTAAAATATCATTCTACTTTGAAACCATCAATAATGTGAATTATGAGTGAGTGCACAAATGATCATCAGACTTGTGAAATATTAATTAGCTCGAAGGTCACTCACTTCCCTCCCAGCCTTCTAGAGATTGTATAGTGGGGAAAACGGGGTAGTAATCACTGATGAGCAAAATTCAATTACTCTTAAGCCACTACATAACCTCTTGTAAATATGTCCATACAATCTGATTTGATAATGTAAACATATTTTATTACCTTAAGTGATTTTAATTAGGTCCACATTGTCCCAAACTCCCTGGGTAATTTTATAATCTCTACTAAATCCAAAATCTAAAAGTGACCCAAAAAAAGCTAACTATGTGCATGTTTCAAAGACTTCAAAGGATCCATCACAACAAAAGACAGAGAAAGCAACATCCCATTACGTCTCAGAGGGTCCAGGTTAAGGGACACATATATAGAAAATATTTCTTCTTTGTAAGTCACATAATCTGGTGCCATGACTACTCAACTCTACCCTCCTAGCAAGAAAGTAGTGGTTATGTTTCAATAAAACTTTATTTACAAAAATAAGAAAGGAGCCAGATTTTGCTCTGGGCTGTAGTTTTCCAATCTGTTATAGAGGTTCATTAGTAATAGTGATTATTTATATTAAGGTATGATTTATAGATGTTTGGGCACATGTAATGATGTAAATTTTAGGAGAGAATTAGGATATAGGAAAAAATGGTGAAGGATGGTACATTACTAGATGGCTCTGAGCATCCTTGAAGTCAAAGTAAAGAGAGAAATTTCAGTGACAGATTATGGTAGACAGAGTAATAGTTTCCCAAACGTGTCCATGGCCTATTCCCAGAATATGATAGGTCACGTGGCAAGGGAGAATTAAGCATGGAATCAGATAACCTTAAAATATATTGTCCCAGAATATCCGAATAGGCCCCTGCAGTCACATTTTTGTTTGTTTGTTTAGCGTGGAAGAGGAAGACCCAACAGCTAGAACCAAAGTTGGGATCTTGGCACAGACTGGCTACTCCTGACTTTGAAGATGGAGGGAGCTAAGAGCCAAGAGCCAAGAAATATCAACAGCTCAAGGAGCTGGAGAATTCAAGAAAAGAATTCTCCCTGATAGCCTCCCGGAAGGATCACAGTTCTGCCAATACCCTGATGTTAGTCACCTGAGATTCATCTGAGTTTTCTGACCTCCCAAACTATAAGATGATAAGTTTCAGTTCTGTTAAGCCAAGAAGTTTGTAATACTCAGTAAAATCAGTCATAGGAAACAAATACGTGAGTCGCCATATATGGTAGAAATTTCATGGTGCATTGTTAACAGGGTGTATTAGGGTTTGGATATGAGGCATCTGCCAAAAGCTCCTGTTAAAGCAGGAATATTCAGAGGTAAAATGATTCAGTCTTGAGAGCTGAAACCTAATCAGTCCATCCCAGTTTGAATGGATTGACTGGGTGGTGTATATCTGGAAGAGGTAGGCCACTGGGGGTGTGCCCTGAAAGGGTTCACCTTTCTTGTCCCCCTTCCCCACCTCTGCTTCCTGACTAACATGAGGGGAACAGCCTTCCTCACTGGACCCTTCCCCCATGATGTTCTTCTACCTTGGGTCTAGCACAATGGAGTTGGCCATCTATGGATTGAGACCTCTGAAACCAAGAGTCCCAAATAAACTTCCTCCTCTAAGTTGTTCTTGTGCAGTATTTTGGTCACAGGGATACAAAAGCTAAGTAAAACAGGGAGTTATTATGTGATAATATGGATCACATACCCAATCTGACACCAACAATGACTGTAATGGCAAGCCCCCTGTACCTCTTTCCTAGAACAACCCTTAAGCACGTTGATGAACACAAGAACAAAGCAGAGGAAAGCAAATGTTCTTCCACAAGGAGCCAACACAATAGATCCAGGTATGTTGTTGGCCAAGAGTCTAGCCTAATATGCAGATTAAACAGCCAGTCTGCAGCAACATCCTCTGAATTATACGATATTATGATGTGTCGGGAAAGAAAAAAAAAATGTGCTCACACTATGAGTAGGAAAGATGACTTAATCAAAATTAAATAATACTCTTTATGTTGAACTTCTCTGATGTGGACCTCCATAGTACTTCCAGACCTTTCTAACTATGAATTCTTTTCTTTTTCCTCAAGTGATATGGGTTCGTACCCTACATAAAAGGTCTTGGAAAACACAGACATTCAGTGATGGACAAACTTGACCAACTCATAGGAATTCTTGCACGCTTTCTGGAAGTTTGGTTTGGTTTGCTTTGTTATTTCCACAATCCCAGAGTGCTGGGGACTCGAACCCGGGTCTCCAGCATGAGAGGCAGGCACTCTACGAGATGGGCTATATGGCCTTCCTTGCACGCTTTCTGGAATGAGAAGGAAATTCATGCCCAAAGATGGTAACTGACTAGTCCCAAGAGCTGCTCAGAATGATCAGTGCAAAAAGGTCTCAGCCTCTCCCTGCTGCAAGCCTTCAGGTTGTCTTTGCTCAGTTTATGATGGGCTTCAGGACCACCTGTAAGCAGGCCAAATTCACTGTACTAACTGTTAAGTAGACGTGTCTGGACTCATGTGAGAGCCACAGGATAATTATCACATTTGTAGCACACATTTCTGGATTCCAAACCTTATCTTTAGGAGAGTTCTAAAACCTCAATTCTAAAATCTAAATCTTCATGCCATAGTACAAAAGAAAAGAATAGAACATAGCAGAATAGGGGGAGGGTTGGCCTCCTTGCCACTTGTACCAGAACAGAACCCTCTTTATAAATATTTGGGAAGTGGGAACTTAATTGTTAGAATTGCCATTTTGGGGAAAAATGGTTAGAAGAGACATTTTCCTTTCAATTTTGATTTTTTTTTTTTTTTAAATATCCACATCTGGGTCTTTTGCTACTGGATAGATTTGTGCCACATTGTTAAAGGTGAAGAAGCAAAGACTAAGCCCCGAAGTGGCCACACAGTGCATTTCTGTTAGTGTGCGCATCAGAAAGAGAAACCTCATTAGCATCCTCTTAAGATTTAGGAACAATAGTATTGAAAATCAGCCTTCTCTTCAACCCCCAAATTTCTACATTTACTGTTTTGTCTTTAAGACAATGTGTTTTTCTCCCAAGTAAAAACCCAAAATTCATAAGAGGACATAAACATTTCAGTGTATATGTGACATTATGGGTACTATGGTCTGAATGTTTGTGTGTCTCTGAAATTTGCATTTTGAAGCCTCATGACCAAGGTGATAGTGTTAAGAGATGGAGCCATTTGTAGGTGATCATGTCATGAGGTTATCATGTTAATGACTATGCATGATGCCTGTATAGCAGAGGACCTAGAGAGCTGCCCTTTCATCTGGTGAGGACACAGTAGGAATGTGCCATCTATGAACCAGAAAGCAGGCCCTCACCAGACACTGAATCTGCTGGTACCTTGATCACAGACTTCATAGCCTCTAGATGTAAAGGGAAAAAAATTATATTGTTTATAAGTTACAGAAAGTATTTTGTTTTAACAGCATGAATGGACTAAGACAATGACCAAAGGTCAGTGAGTTTAGTGCAAACCCAACCCATTTAAAATGACCTACGGAGTCCTTCTCAAAGGATTGATGCTGTTTGCTCCAAGATATAATTAATCAAATTTAGAGGTGTGAACTTAAGGGAAATTTTGATAATGTATTTCTTTCCCTTCAATATATCATTATAAGTTCTTGTTACTTGAAAGTCCTAAGACTCTATGTCATTTATTGCTGTGATTTCACATTATGCTGTGGGGACAGTAAGATTTTAGGCCCAAAAGTCATGAATGGACTCATTTTCTTTTCAAATGGCCAGGGAGCAGGCCAGACTTCATTCAGAAGCTTCCTTGGTTCTGGGCGAAATTAGGCCCCTCCTTCACCTGCTCCACAGCTAAACAGCTGCTTGACTTAGACGAACAGTTAAGGAGAGCCCTGTGTGAAGATGCACACCAGCTTCAGCAACTTAGCAAGGCCCTAAGCAACTTAGTGAGACCCTGTCTCAAAAGAAAAATTTAAAAGGGCTGGGGATGTGGCTCAGAGGTTAAGTGTCCTTGGGTTAAATCCCTGGTTTAAAAAAAAAAAAAGTTAAAGGGACAGGAGTCACAGGGAACTGGACCAGGCACAACACAGAAGCTCCCTGAGAAGGCCATATAAGGAGTTCTGTGTTACAAGTCAGATGGAATAAGTGAAATTTCTGAGAGTTTCCTGGGGTTTTTAATTTTCATAAGAAACCATGAAAAAAAAAAAAAAAAAAAAAAAGACTCTCAGGTTTCACTAGCAAAACTTAGCCAGCTCTGGAGACATGCTGTACTTAAGAAGCAAAAACGAGATTTTGCAACCACCCCATCAGGTCCAAGCTCAGTTTGCAGACCCAGATCTGGTCTCATCTCAGCATCTGTGAGCAGGGCATGAGGGTTAAGTTTTCTGTGATCCCCAACTAAAGCTGTGTGGTCCCCCAGGAACCTGCTTGAAGCAGTTTCATAATAAAACACATTTCAAATGAATGTGGGGCCAGTGTAATTCTGCAGCAAACCCCTCAAAAGCTGTGGAAGAATTTGCTTCACATCTTGCAAACATGAACTGGAAACTATTTTTCACACTGTGGTAATTGTTTACAAACGTGGTTGTAGTGATTTCTCCTATGCTTTCATATACCATCTGCAACATGCTCCTTGGCTTGTCCAATCAGAGAGTGGTACCTATGCCTTGAATCTGGGCATGGCCTGGTGACTTTCTTTGGTCAATAGGACATTAGTCAACATGACACAAGCTGAGACACTTGCATACTGGGGCTTTTCCTCTTTGGGCTGCCATCAGAATCCTAACACCATGAGGTGAATAAACCCTGCTACATACTAGAGACATGGAACCCACCACCAACCCAGCGTCAGACAAATGAGGGATGTTATCTTGGACCACCTACCCCCACATAGCCATCCAGCACTAAGTGAGACCAAAGGCACTGCCCCAACACCCCAGCCCAAAGCTCTAGCTTAAAGATTAGGAACCAAGTCAAATGGTGGTCATCTTAAACCTATATGGTTTGGTGGCTTATTACTCATCAATAGATAATTGACATATAGATCCACTGCTGCCCCACATAAGACCAGACAGTATAAAAGTTTAAGGCCAAAAGAAACTGTTGTCCATCGGCTATTAAAGGTTTCTCACTTGCTCACTAACATAGTTTGCACCACTTCTCTTGGTTATCAAAACTGAGTTGGAATGAGCTCTTATGAGTTAGTCAGTCAAAACAAGTGTGTTCTAAAAACGGTCCTGACAGTATGATTACCTGTTACTATCTAGGAACTATCCTAAAAATGTCTGCTGCATCAGTACACCTTGAGAAGCCCTGTGGGCTCTCCCCACAACTGAATAAAAATGTCCAAGACTGGCAAAAACTAAGTATTACAGTGCTTGTATCCAAATATTGACAAAGGAACTCCAAGAGCTTAACTGTTACTGTTCATGAAAGAGTATTATCACCTTCAGTCTCGAAAGTGCAGAAGTTAAGACCATGAGATTTAGAACAAGACTAGTATAGGTACAAATCCCAACTGTACCAGTGAATAGCTCAAGAATTAGTAAAAATGGTTATAATAATAGCTAAAGTGTATTGACTATTTATCATGCATTAAATATTTGCCTAATAATCAATATCATAGACTCTACAATAACTCTATGGCACAGGCCATTAATATTCCCATTTTATGTGAGGTTCAGGGAGATTAAGGAACTTCTTAAGAAAATATCCCTGGTATACGTTGGGGCCTGATTTGACCCAAGCAGTATTATTCCCATAAAGCATCTTCTCTACTCTTTTGGAATGCTTCTCTCTCAAGTTAGGTAACCCAATCCTTTGTACTTCATTATTTTTTTACTTACTGAGCTACTGATTCATTGATTTAGTGATTCTAAAATTATTTAAGGGACACCTGTTTTATGCAAGTGATTTGAAGAGCTGAGAAGCCAAGGTGATGTGGTCCTTGGCTTAACAGGGTTTCAGATTTAATAAGTAAAGGAGATTATAATGAAATGGTTCAGCCTCTTCCTGTGTCAGCATGGCCTGCACCCAATTTTCAGGTCAACCTTTTCCTGTTGCAGGCTGAATCAGCCCTTTGCCTGAAATTCTCCAGGATTCTGGTCATTTTAAAATACATCTACAAATTACTTTTTTACTCCTTCCTTTGAGAAGAGGAACATCATTTTCCTTCCCTGGAGTGAGTTCTGGGTTTAGGGGTCCATTTTCAATGAATGGATGTGAGGAAGGAAAACATAAAGGCACAAGGGAGAATTCTCTCCTGAACTTTGAAGTGTTTTGGGTTTTTTAACAGAATCAGCGTAGTGTGTAGTCAGGAAGTTACAGAGGGGAGCCCCTCAATCCGAATGGGAATAGTTTGAGATCCTTTTCATAGGAATGAATCCAGTCAGAGGTATAGCCAGATCCTAACTACTCTGGATTCCTACTTTATTTCTTAATTACAGCATTTCTAGGGCGTACTGAGGATAAGAGAAGGAATTCAAGCAATATTTAAAGGAAATAACGAGTTTTAAGGGTCAGGAGATTTCAACACAGCCATGAAGATCACCTCTGTATATTTTTAATTTTAAGTAATTACTAGGAAAAGGTAATTACTCCCATTTCTCAATAGAATTACTGTGGTATCATTGGCCAAGATCAAATACTTTGGGATGTATACATTCATATTCAAATGGAACACTTTACCCATCTGACTTTAGGAAGGAATGTGAATTACAGCAGGTATTCTTGTAGTGAGAATTTCAAGGAAAATATGCCATTTCATTTCTAGTGCATCAGCACCTAATTGTCTAATTATTCCTGGCATGAAAGAAACAAAGTTAACACAGGATAGAAGCAGAAAGGCAAACTGACTGAGCGCCGAATGGGGGGAAAAATGTTTTGAATTGTATAAATAGTTTTGAACTATGCCATTTTATTTTGGCTGACAAACAATAAGATTCTTAATGTGTGAAATTAGACCCATTGAAGAAACTAAAGAGGATTGCAGATGAGTGCCAAGTCGTTCAGCAAGAAATCACGAAAAATTTGGCAGCAGTTACAACCCTCTCAAGGACTCCACAGGTCTCAGAAAGTAAAGTTAGCAGGAACTACTCAGCAATCAGGAAAAACGAGGAGGACATCTAGGAGGACAAAGAGCCCTTGAGTTCTATCAGCTTATAATAAATAGCATTTCAAAAGTAGCACTTTTCAGAGATAATATATAAATATTTTAAGTAGCAAAGTATAGGTGTGTGCTATTTTTTCCTGTACCACGTCTAGAAAATCTGCACATACACATCAAACTCCGCATCTAGGGAATCTGTTTTATTGTGAGTTTGCATTTTTAAACAATGTGCCTGACCTATTTGGGGGTTAATATAACTAAATGGAGCCTATTTGCTGTTTATTATTTATAGAAGATTCACTTTGGATTAGGGTTTCTCAAGACTTTTGTGCCTGAGCTGCATCCAAGAAGTGTTACTAGATTGCTCCCAGTACATCGCTGGCAAGGAAATGACAAGTGAGAATATAGACCACCAGATACCCTGCGCTACAGAGGTTACGATGAAAGTCAAGTTCTTTTCTCCTCTGGTAGGCCACAGGAAAGAGAAGAAAGAATTCACAATGAACTCAAACTAATATGTACAAACGTGGGTTCCATAAAGTAAATTTCTGCAATACACAAAACAAAATGCCCATCTTCCACTTACGAGATTTTCTTAGAAATCCTTTGTTTGTCTTACTATTAGTAAAAGATGCAATCTATAGTTTGCATGTCTCCAGATGGGTTATGAAACAAACACCTTCCCAACGTAAAAAGAAACCTAAACATATAAATGAACTAGTCCCAAAACAGATCTGCAGTTAAGCCTGTCCATTTCCTGGTCCTATTCTGGACAATGCTGTCTTCATTTCTGAAGACTCAAATAATCAAGAGACTGTTTTGCTTTGTTCTTTTAAAAAATATTTTTAACACGTTTGCTGATTTCTTTTATTTGAGGGAGATGACACCTTCCAGCATCTTTCCAAGTCATGTGCTGACAATTCGAACTTCTGTGGATGGAAACTGGCCTCCTCTGCTCTGCCTCTCTCTTCTGATTTCTTTTTTCATTATGGTAATGAATGCTGGAAGCTTTCCAAAACACAAAGTCAACCTGACAGTGACAAATACGAAGCAAAAGGCCACATAATGATCAAGCCACTTACTGACCAATGGGGAAAAATGGCCATGATTGACCCAAGAACTCAACAAGTCAAATACTCCACTAAGCTGAGGCAGGTCAGGGCTGTGGGTCCGCTCCTAGAGGTGGTGAGAGCAGCCTGCTCAGATGCACAGTTCTGCTTCATTACTGCAGAGCGATTTGCACAGGGGAGTGACAATGGGCGACAAGCTTAAGGGTGGGCTACTTCCCTGCCCCCATGGTTTGGTTTATCAGGAAACAATTTTCAGAAACTCTTGTATCCAAATGTATCCATACTATTCTTTTTTTTCTTTGCTTGACAGCGATCAGCTTGGTGTACCCAATGAACTGAGACTGAGTAAGATGCTTTATCATAACAATCACCCTTTGTTATTTTCCATTTTAGAGATGAAAAAACAAACTCAAAGAAGTAAAACTAGTTGCCCAAGGTCACAGAACTAGTCAATAGGAAATCTGGGATTCCAAGCCATGTCTTCTGGCTCTTGGACCAGGTCTTTTTCTAAAAGGGCAACAAAGTAGGGAAGAAAGGGCATCGACTTCGGCTCTAAACCCAGTTCCACTGAGCAGCAGCTTTGTAACCTTGCGTACATCTCTTGGGTCCTCTGCGTATCAGCTTCATTCATCTTCAAAATAAAAATAAGGCCCATCACCTCTCCTCCCAGGGCTGTCAGAGCAATGAGAAAAAGATAACCTCAACACAGCACTTACTGAGTCCAGTGCCTGGCTCATAGCAGGTGCTGAATAAAGGAAGTACAGGGTTCCTCCTCCCTCTCCTGACTTTACAGTCTGGTTTCCCTGTCTCCTTCCTGCTCACCTGCTCACACCCAAGCTCTCTAGAAAGGAATCAGCTGAACAAAAGGCAAGAAGAAAAAAACAGATGTATATACAGGAGCCACAGAAGGGGACACAGGGGGTTTGGAAATTCTTACACCAAGAGTTAACTTAAGCGTGGCCTGGCTAGAGTTTGGATTCCCCCAAAAGCAGACCCTAAGACGAAGGCTAGGATACAGATAGTTTACTTGGGAAAAACCAATAGGGTTTTATGCAGTGAGACAAGCAAGAAAAGGAGGCCAAATTTTGTTCTCAGAATCTAGCAAAGGACTGGGCTCAGTGGCACATGCTTATAATCCCAGCAATTTGGGAGGCTGAGGCAGGAGGATGCAAGTTCAAAGGCAACTTAAGGAGACCTTGTCTCAAAATTAAAAAAATAAAAAGGGCTGGTAATGTAGCTCAGTGGCAAAGCACCCATGGGTTCAATCCCCAATACTGCTGGAAAAAAAAAAAAAAAAAAAAAAAGATACACCAACTGAAGCAGCACATTGCCCAGCTCTGAATTCATTGCCTGCCTCTGTGTGGATTTGTGTGATGTCAATCCAACCAACGCCATCGGATTTGTGAGCATGATAAGTGGCAGTCTGATTTCTTCTCTAGTCACTTTCCTCCTTCTGCAGCAAACCTGGACAAAAGTCCTTCCATAATTTCCAATTATCTGTTTTGTGGTGACTTTGATAAATTCCATATTTCCAGACACCTCTGGAAAGCAGGGAGACTATTCAAACATTGGTTTTAGGTAGGAATAAAGTGTTGGTGAACTCCAAGCTTCAGCGACACAATAATCAATAGTGACCATTACATCCAGCATGTAGCAATTAATCCTACTAGCACCCATTTGCTTAAATACCATCAAAAAGGGACATAATAGTTAGTGTGTGGGAAAAAAGGAAAATAGAAAATCATGAACAAGGGAGGAAGAGGAGGAAGAAAGGAAGAAAAGAGGGGACTAATTACTTAAAATTTTTTTTGTTGGAAAAACCAATTGAGACTTTTTCCATTTCATTGTTCTCCAATTAACTCTTGGAAATAAATTTAACTCTTGTATGCTATTGCTTATTTCTGACTTACTTCAAGACTGAATTATTCTGTTTTTTTCTTATGGAAAAAATCTCTATTTCTGAATTTTTAATTTTTTAACACCAAGAAATAATCAGGAAGTAAAGATCATGGGACTGTTGTAAGGCATACAAGATTAGTTTGACGTATATATGGAGTGAATAAAGTTTAGGAAATCATTGATTTTTGTCACAAATTCATGTTTTTGAAGAGAAAACATAGTTGCGAAAAACATTTGCGAAATGTTTTGTTCAGTACAAATGGTTACAGTCGCCCTTCTGTATCCATGGGCTCAATGTGCATGGATTCAGCCAAGTGCGGTGTTTTAGTCAGCTTTTTCAGTGCTTGACTAAATGATATGACCAGAACAATTTTAGAGAAGAAAAGTTTATTTTAAGGCTTACGATTTCAGAGGTCTCAGTTCACAGACAGCAGGTTCCATTCCTCAGAGCTCAAGGTGACCAGAACATCATGGTGGATGAGTGCAGCAGAGGGAAGGGGCTCACATGATGATCAGAGAGCAGAGGGAGACTCCACTCTCCAGGTACAAAATATATACCCCAAAGCCACACCCCTAATGCCCCACCCACTCCAGCCACATCCCACCCGCTTTCAGTTACCACTCAATTAATCCCACCAGGTGATCAATTCACTGATTTGGTTAAGGCTCTCATAAACCAATCATTTCATCTCTGAACCTTCTTGCATTGTCTCACTTGTTAGCTTTAGGGAGACATTTCACATCCAAACCAACATGTGGATTGAAAGTATTCAGAAAAAAAAATCATCTCCACTGAGCAGCTACAAACTCTCTTGCTTGTTTTTATTCTCTAAACAACACAGGGTAACAATGATTTACATTGTATTGGGCATTACAGCATTTACATTAAGTTGGGTATTCCAAGTGATCTAGAGATGATTTCAAGTGGACAGGTTTTGGCCCAGGATCTAGTATGTGAGAGGATGTATGTAGATTATGTGTAAATATTATACCAGTTTATAGAAGGGCATCCATGGATTTTGGTATCCTTGCAAGGGGAGGGTCCTGGAACCAATTCCTCCAATGATACCCAGAGATAACTGCACTAATGTATTCTCTGAATTACTTTTTACATTTTTATTTGATAAATCACTGATTAGACAATTTTCCCGATTGCCAGATACTACACAATAGAATTCAAGGTGAGTCAGCACCCAATCCTCAAGTCACAGATAGGCAAGAATAGTGAAACAGATCTTGTATTTCATATACCAAAGAATCAAGACTGCCTAAACTCCTATGCTATGTTCATAGTCCTAATCTGGATATGGGCTAAATTTCCATTTAAAAATATTCCTACTTTATTTTTCTACCTGATAATTATCTTCTTTAAATCCTTACACCACTTTTTTTTTTTTTTTTTTTTTTTTTTTTTGCTGCAATCATAAAGAAAACTAGAGACAATTCTAAATGACTTATGGACCCACAAGTAAATACAGACATGGCACATGCATGGGTGATATGCAAAGCTGAACTTCCAAGCTCTACTTGCCAAGGCAGCCTAGGAACAATGACATGTAATAGTGAATACACCTAAGGTCTACATCCTTGTTTGTAAATGCTATTATCTAATGAAAGGAACTAGAGCTCTTTAAATCCAAGATGAGTCTAGAGGGTCTCAAGGTGACAGAGAAGAAGGAAGTCCTCATAAAAAGGCTAGGGGCACACTTTGAAGACAAAGAAGTCTGCCTGAAAGAGCCCCCAGTGACTGAAACTGGAATGTTTTGGGTAAAAATAAATAACAGTATCTATAAAGTAAAAAGATATCCATGAATTCATATCAGTATAAAAAAAGTAGCTGAATAAATAAAAAAGGACAGCTCTCACTTTCAGAAGACTTAAAACGACTCAACATGGAAGAAACAAAGGCAACAGCCACTTACCACCAGATCACCAGAGATCTTTTGCAGGTCAGATATGATACTAAAATTGATGGGTAAAAAAAAAAATGAGAAGAAGCAGGAGATCAACATCTTCTCAAGGAAGCTCCTTTAAAATCTTTTTCTTGATATCGCCAAGGGAAAAACAGAAATTCTGCAGTTACCATCCTAAGCAAGTAATCAACACCACCAGTAATAAGTCATATCTTGATGTTGCATCTCCATGATATGATAGACTGACAAGTCACATCACTTCTGGTCAATGTTCACTCTAATCATGAAAAAAATCAGCAATATCTTGAAGTGAGGGACATTCTAAAAAATAACTGACTAGTATTCTTTGAAACTGTCAAGGTCATAGAAATCAAAGAAAGACCAAGGAAATACCATTGGAGGAGACTAGAGAGACGTGGTAACTAAATGCAATGTGGGTTCCAGAATGGATCCTATAACAGAAAAAGAATATTGTTCAGTAAAATCCCACTGAAGTTTGAAGTTGGTTTGACAGTCTTATATCAGTATTGGTCTCTAAGTTTGGGTGTTCTGCCCTGGGTTATGCTAGATGTCAACATTAGGAGCAGCTACTGGGGAGTGTTTGGAAAATGTCTCTACTACATGGCAATTTTTCGCTAAGCCCACAATTATTGGCCAAGTAAAGAAAAAAAAAAAAGATGAGAATTGAATATGAAAGACAGATTAATGTATGTTCACACACATGAAAGAGCCACATATCATGGATAGTCTTCTGATTAGTCTTATCCCCTAGTGGCATGTTTCTCCATTGGCTCTGCTTTCAAAAGCTTTTCATCTAGGGTAAAATTTAGACAGGCAAGTTTTTTATTAAAGCCCTTCAATAAAACAATTTCTGTCAACATCTGTCCAGTAAAGACACTCCTGCACTGTAATTACCAGAAAACAGAGGAGCCAGCATTTCTTAAGTGCTTACTGCATACCCAACACTGCCCTAAGTACTTTCCACATGTTAACTATGAGTGTGCTCACCTGGGAGGCAGGTGGCGTTATTATTCCAATTTTCACAGACAAGAAATAGTTTGTCTACTTGTCCAGGCGATGCAGCTAGCATGTGCTTGAAACCACCACCCACCCTGCCTGAAGAACAGTGTCGGGTCCACCACAGAGCACCCATCCTGCCTCAAGTTCAGAAGACGAAGAACAAACACAGGATAAGAAACGTCAGGTTCGTATTGAAATGATATTCAGGAGGCCATCTTCAAATAGCATGTATTAAACATTAAAGAGCTCTCCTCTCCTCTGAAAGTCGATGCTACTGAGGGTCTGTTCTCCCCAAAAGTTTGATCCCAGACCCACCAGATGTGTTTTAAGAAATAAAGATGAAAATGACTATGTGATTATGAATCTTAATAGGTCCTTTCAGGACATGTACATGTACATCACCTTGTATTTAGATAATTCTTTGCATATGTGTTATTTACTCAGTGAATGGTACTGATTTGTTACTGAAGAAAACACAGAAAGTGGAGAATACAAGTTGTTTTCCTAATACACCTCAAGTCTATTATGTAAATACACAGTGCATTTTTTGAAACACACATTATTTACCCCACAGATTAGGTGTTTAGGGAAGAAGCTATTACAGATGATTGGATAAACAGATATTTACACCATTTTCAATCAATTATTTAAAACACATGCCATTAAAAGTTTATTAACTTGATTATTTTTAAAGAACCACCACCAAGATCATTAAAGCAATCAAGGTTCTAGGGATTCAATTAAAATATAACAATAAGTGAACAATTTGAATTACAATAAATGTAACAATCACATCACAAGTGCAAGATGTACTCTGATTCTTTTTTTTTAATAACTCAACTGTTAAATCTCTCTGCTCAAAACACCATCTGAATTGACTTTATCATGAAACAAATCTTTGGTCAAAATGAGTTTTGTGAAATTGCTGACTTCTTACTGAAAGCTTGTGAAAGGTTTTTTTGTTTTGTTTTGTTTTCCTTAAGCAAAGGACTTTGTTCTTTAACTTTCCCTCTTGCTGGTACTTTTCTATTTCATGAAAGATGAACAATCCATTTTCTGCATTCTCTCTTCTGGTTTGTGTACTCACATACCCATGATTGTGTATTCATATACACATCAGACCCCAAACCCACCCAGGGGACGTATAGAAGTTTAGATACAAAGGACATTATTAAACAAATAACCAGGGCTACCTTCATGGACAGGAGCCTCAATGATAAAAGAACAACGAAAAGAAAATCGCCAATTATTTCAAAATCAATCAATCAGGTATCGTTGGTTTTGTTGTTGTAGTTGTTACCAAGGTAGCATTTCTCCAATGTGAGTAGCTTTTAAGCAAACTGGCAAATGTTTCCAAATGTATTTGTGCACATTAAAAACAAAAGCTACAGATTTTAATTATATTTTTAAAGTCTTCAGGAACGTTTTTGACATCAAACTCAAAATTCCTATGCCATGTCTTATCCTTAAAAGAAAATTAGAGTTAAATTAGAAACCCCTGAAACATAGGATTGATAATGGAAATGCCGGCAGAAGGCAGGCTGCAATTGTTCTCCACTGTAATACAATCTATTCCAGAATAATTTTTCTTTTTATTATTTCATTAAGTTGTATCTCACTAAAGTTCCTCTTAGGATCTCTCGGCAGCACCGAATTTTTCATTGAGAAAACGATAAATCACTGGCCTAAATTACAATTTAATTATAAACGCCTTTGCCTTCTAATGCTGCCTGGGACCTTTTACCCTGCTACATAATTCTAAAAAATGACCCCTGTCATAATTTCCTTCACTAGAATAATATGGAGAGATCTAATCCTGAATCCTGCTGTCTTATAATTTAATATAAGAGGTAATTATTATTCAAAAGATAATGTTGCAGATATTGAAAATATTCTGAAGTTTGAGTCTGAAAAAAAAATAAGAAGAAATCTTAGGTATGTGGGAGCTTTCTATCACCGTACCTTTCAAGAGAAGCAGGCAAAGAAGCAAAAGGGTTTTTAATGAAAAAATATTAGAATCTCTATACGTGCAGCTGGTGTTTTGTATTGTGTGAAATGCATTTATATAGTCCTCAAACCATGGTTAGAAATGAAACGCCTCATTTCCAAAATCAAGGAAGCAGGGAGAGCAGTTGCCGTGAGCAGCAATTTCTTTAAATTCAGGCTCTACTTCAGGGCAGGGGTAATAAAAACCGCACCCCTCTGTCCCCAGGGTTGAAGGGAGGACTGGGGTGGCAAAGGGTGACACAAGCAAAGGAGGAGACCAGACCCAAGTGGCCAAGGGGCGACTTGTGAGCTGAAATGCCAGGATCTGCAAAGGGAAAGGGCTTCCTGGGTCTGGGGACATTTTATTGGCCATATTGGCACAGCCGCATGGGGCACAGGCCAAAGGCACCTTTGGTTTCCACAGCAATGTAGCAAAACTGGGGTGAATGATGGGGTTCTCTCTCTCTTTCCAGGATCCACAGACAGGCCAATGGAGAACAAGGAACATATAACTGTACTCTGGCCTGTTCTTTGAACCCAGTGAACAGGAATATAAATTGCCCAAGGGTGATGCCCCTGGAACCCCACCCTCCCTGCCTGGGTAGGTATCAGCCGGTTCACCAGTGGTACAAGGGCCAAGGCAGTTGTGCTGGGAATATATTCTCTGTTTCCATGTAACCTGAAAAGATGGGACAACCCCAGACTCAGCAAATGAGGCAGGCCCTATGCAACTTAGGGAGACCTTGTCTTAAAATTTAAAAAAAATTTTAAAAATTTTGGGACCTTTGAAATTCTGAGTTCCAGAATTCCCAAATGCATAGACTGGGTGTTAGAAGTAGCATTTTGGTGGAAACCGAATGGAATTTTCAATCACATTTTTTTTTTTCACAGAAAGAGGGAAAGACAGTTTCTTTTAAATTATCCATGTTCTTGAGATCATAGATCTAAGAGCTGACTCCACTGTGCCCAATTCTATGAAATAAAGAGTGCTCTTTCACCTCGTTTCCACCCTCAAATTCAAATTCTGGTGAAATCAACCGTTAGAACTAAAGACGTTGGTGTAATTCTGTGCAATAACAACGCGACTGCCCAACCTGGGTGGCAATGGTAGTCTTGATGGTGGCGGGGCAGGAGAAAGGGCTAAGGAAAACAGAAGACAAAAGAGTGATTCAAATGAAATGACAATTCTTGCCTCCCAATCTTAGACTCGCCAGCAAACCCCTCTACAGCTCAATAAGCAGTATGCAGCCCCTGCTCACAGCCTGTTTGTTTCGTTTGTTTCTGCTTTGGGAACAGTTCATTTAAGATGTAATAAATTGGAGGGGTGCCTTCCCCTCCTACCCCCCGTCCTTCCATAAATCTCTGGACAGTGCAAATGAAGTATGTCTCATTATGGACAGAAAGAAAGGTCCTCTCTAGGCAGGGACATCCCAGACTACCATTAAAGCTATCATTAAAAATAATAACCCACCTAAGGAAAAAAAAAAAAGCCATTCTTCTCAAAGATATATATTAATTAGCCAATAATATTAAAAATAGGTTTTCTGGGTTCATATAGGAATTGAAACCCAGGATGCAAGAGAAGGCAGAAAAAATTGATGTGGGGAGGGGAAAGGGCAGCTTTATAGGAAGAAGGTCTATAATTTCCTACAGCACCAGCAGAGAGAAAGAGAGCCATGAAATGGTATCTGTAACGAACTAGTAATAAAGAAGCGTGCAGAGATTGGTAGACTGCGCCTACCTGAGTCATTTCATGAGTGAGAAAGATTTAAGCATCTCAGGAGGTTCATGGCAGACACTGGACTGGACTTTCCAATAACTAAACAAAAGTACATTAAGGTGGATACACAGGTAGGTGGACAGAAAGCACAGATAGGCAATCAGCAGGTTTAAGATGCACTAAAGATTTTTCTGCTTCACTGTGGTACGCTTTCAAGGGATCCAGTTGTAACAAGGCAGGGTGGGTGAGTCTAGAGCAGGAAAAAAAATCAGGTGAAAGGGAGCATCCACTGACCCTATCAACCAAGCCAGGTCTATCTACATAGCTAACTGCTGGCATGCCCATCTGTACTTAAAATTACTCCGTGGAATTGAGATCATGCTACCAAGCCAGAACTATCTATAGATGTGACCAAGCACACATGTGTCTCCCAGTAGCAGTCACAAAGGAAAGCAAATTATACAGTTTCAGATTATACAATTCCAGACTGAGAAAGTAAATACTCTTTGGTCACTTATAGTACAGGAATCTCAATATTAAAAAATGAATGAATAAAAAAGCACTCGCGGTTATTAAGTGACTTTTTCTCTGCAGTGGTATATTTGGGTGGACTGGAACTCACAATTCCTGAACAATAAACACCACTGGTTCACCATCCTACTGTTCTTCAAGGAATGAACAAGAAATTGCATTCACAGAGTGCTCTCAAATATAGGAGAGGAAAAAAAATGTAAGATTAAAAAATAAAATGAGGTTGGGAGCCCATCATTTTAGAGTTATTATGACTATACTTCAGAGAGAGAAGAAACCTGCTGGCTAATCCCCAGCATGTCACCCATGTAACCTGTCAAGATCCTGCCACCCACTGGGGTGTGTATGTCTGCTGTCCTTGCCTCGTCATTAACCCTCACCGGAAAGAGAAGCAATTCTTGTTATTTGTCTTAGTTTGGGTTGTCCTAGGAGCAGACCTTGAAACAAGGATTTAATTGTAAGTGGTTTATTTTAGCATGAGCCAAGAATTGCTGGTGAGAGTGTCATTAAGACAGGGAGAGGGAGGGAATGAGGGAGAGACACACACAGAGAGAGCGCCCCGAATGACAGCTATCAAGCAAGTTATCAACTTTAGAAACCTAACCTTCTCCCTGCTGGAGAAGTCTGAGAGTTAGTGCAGAAATGTACTCAGAACTGACCCACCCAAGAGGTGAAGGAGCTCACATCTTTATTTACCAATTCCACTGGGTGCTGGTACACCTTTAATTACCAGTTCTCAGTAAGGGTGAGGGAACTCTGATTTGTGACACTGTCCAATGCCCATGGTGTAAACACTTCCACCCATGGCTGACTTCAGGCTGTCAGCATAACATCATTGCATGTGGCGTTAGCAAGAGAAGTCTAGTAGCCATCATTAAACACTTCTGCCAACTTACAGATAGAAAAGTTATAATCTCAAGACAAGAGCAGTAAAATAATTGGTAAGTGATGGTCGATTACCTTTCCTCTTAATGTAATTTATTTAATTGTAAGTGTGTGTAATTTAATTTTTAATAACGACTGTGTTTAACAACCGACTCACAAAATTCCTGCAAATTTAGCCATCAGATCTTTAAAGCCAGTATGAGCCAGCTCCAAGCCACCACTGCACAAATTCCCCTCAGTCACTGGTTGAAAGATGCTCCCAATAGGGATTAATGGAGTTCTTCTAGTCTGGTGTGCAGGAAGCGAAGTGAGCCTCAGAGGCCAGACACGGCGTACAAGCAGCTGGGCATGAGCCCAGGACAGACTGAAGGTGTCGGCATGATAGGACCTGGGTGGGTTCTGACAGAATCTGCTCGTCAGATCACAGACAGGCTGTGTTTCCTCCAGGGCCTGGGGGTGGTTCTTTCTGGTCTTCTGTGGTGTTTCATTGTCTTACGTGAAACAACTGGAATCTTTGTTAGATATGCTCCACCTCAGTGCTTCTAAGTTCTAACCCATACTGGGTGAACTGTCCTCCCTTGTGCTTGCAAACTGAGTGTGTGCCAAACAATTCTGTCCCCTCCCTTCTCTCCACCCCACAAGGCATTACACCTCCCATCCTCAGTCTTGTGAACTATGGCTACGCGACAGAGCCTGCTTCCAGAATCCGACTTCTGACTCTCTTAAACCACTACATGTTCAGCCCCCCAGAAAAGTCCACCTCCACTGCCTGCCACCTTTCCTTGACCATACAGTGCTTTGGCTCTTGCAGTATCTCATGGAGATTCTTCCCAGCCTTGAAGAGCATTGCGAGACCAGCAAGGAAGGTCTGCAAAGGAGTATTTGAGGCCTGACCTCCCGCTGCCACCTACTCCCCTAGTCCCCCGCATGCCCTGAAGACCTGACAAACTAAACTCTTCACTGCCCCACAACGAAGTTTACTTTTTATGTTTCTGTGCTTTTGTACAAGGTATTTTCTTGAAGAGAAATTCCTCCAGCTTTCAGAAGCTGTCTCATGTGCCACCTGCCAATGTACCTTCCCTACCCAATCCAGAATTCTCCCAGGTTCCACATTCAGCCTGCTTGGCCATGCAGGCCTATGGGGTTTATGCTGATTGTGGTTTTAATTACTTGTGTTCTGCCTTTCTTACTTGACTCATTTTTTTTTTCTCCCCTGGAACACTTAGTCGTATATTACACATAGTAGGGATTTAATATTTGTCCATTTCAAACCAAATCAAGCTGGTCAAGACAGAATTGGGAGTCAAAAACCTAAGCAGTGGACAAATTCTATTAGACAGGACACTGTGTATTACATTAATTTAAAAAATTTTAAAATCTAATTCTACTTATTTGAAGTGGTCACCTGATTTTTAAAAACGCTTTCTGCCCAACTTCCTCAGTGTTTGCTTTTCCTTTGGGATTTAGGTTAAAAACCACTGCACCGACAGTAACCCCTGTGTGTACAGCCAGTTAAGATGTGTCTCCCAGAGTCTGGAGAGGATGATAATAGATTATTTAGAAAACAGGCCTTTGGAATACTCAACAGAAGTTAAAGTCCTACATAGATGAATGTGGAGATATTTTTAAGGTATTACGAGGAGTGAAATAAAGCAAATTGCAAATGAATGCATTTATTATGATGATTTTATATGATGTTCAAAAAGAGGTAAAACAAAACTATATGCCATGTATGGTGACATATAGGCAGGTCAAAAAAAAGAACCTTGGACTGGGGTTGTAGCTCACGGGTAGAGCACTTGTCTAGCATGTGTGAGGCACTGGGTTCGATTCTCAGCACCACATACCAAAATAAATAAAGCTATCAGTCCATCTACAACTAAAAGTATTTAAAAAAAAATAAAAGAACCATGCAAACAATGATAAATGCCAAATTCAGGAGTGATTGATTCTTTTGGCGGGGGCATGAAGAAAGAGAAATAAGGAGAGGGACCCATAGAAGGCTTGGAGCTTTTGTATTTTGGAAAAGGGAGACAGAAGCAAACATGACCAAAAAACGCAGATTTGACCATTTTAGCTATGAGACAGATACTCACCTCTATGCTTTTATTTACACACTTGAAGTATTTCCTAATTTGAAAAAATAGATATTCACTGGCATTGGATGAATTCCCAATGGTTGTACATGAGATCGGTCACTTTCAAGAGATGCTTGAGGGGTCTGGGGTGGGATGTGAAAAAGTAGAATTGCCACGGAAATAACTGAAGCCTCTGTTTTGTCAATATTTTTTGATCTTTTAATTTAACTAAATTGATTATAATCATCTATTTTGGGTTGATTACTCAATATTCATTTGAACTAAATCACTCACCTCTCAATTAAGAATATGCAGCTGGTTTAAAACAACAGAAACCCAGTGAATTGGAAGACGAATAACACAAAGCCCTGTAGCACAGATTGATGAAGGGATGTCTGGTACCCCAGAAGTAATGGTCTGGGGAAGAAGGAAGGATTTCCCACAAACTCTCCATCTGTGGCATAGTCTTGTCCCAAGAATGGCGGGATTCCTCTCTTGGAGCAGGAGAATTACTCCATTCCCCTAGGGAAACAATAATAGTTCCGACCCCCAAACCCCCTCCAGGTTGTTTTTAGGATTAAAATGAATTAATTAATTGTGTGGGCTCAGAAAATCACCCTCCAGGGTGCTCCAATCTGAAGGGAAACTAAAAGGGATCAGAAGCATGAACCTTTTTCAGCTCATCCAGGCCTTTCTGGGTGAAGCAGACTCACGAAAGAATTCTTTGACCCACCTGGCCTCAAAATGATCCCTCTCATTCCAGAGGGATCCTGCCCCATACCCAGGAAGAAATACCACAAAGAGGTCAACAAGAATAGGAAGGAATGGGACCCACTGAGTTCCCCCAATTTATTCCCATGGTCATGACCCCTTCTTGTCCAACCGTGTTTCTCTACAACTGCCTACTTCTTTCATCCCACTTAGCATAAAAAATCAGTTTCTCCCTTTGGGTCTTCATTTCTGACCAGTCATTTCACTGAAAACTTTGATAATAAATTTGCTGGGCGTTTTCTCTGGTTGGTCTGTCTTTTGTTACAGAGGTGGCCGCCGGGAGCCTACACCATTACATCAGCTCACATGATCCACACTGTCACCATTAGTAGGAACTATCTGTAAAATGGGAACCACAGCATGATCCCGCTGAGGACTTGCTGGTCACAGGGAAAAGTCACAGCCTTTTCTTTATCACTTCTCAACTATACCCAGAAGAAGCTCATTTTCATTCCTAATTCTACTGTTTTCACCTTCTTAAGAGTATGTCTATTCTTTCTCTCCCGTAACTCCAGGGACTGACTTTGGCAGAAAAGTGGGGGGAAGGTGGCAAACCACTCAGATTTTACCCCTCCCCTAAGATAACAGAACGCTGGCCCACCAGAACAGGCGAGCTCTAAGGAATACAGAAAGAGCCCTCCCACCACTGCCGGCTCTTCCTATGCGGACAAAGGTAGTTTTCTAGGCGATCCAGGCCTGTCCCTGCCTCATGCTGCCTCCTGCCAAGGGCTCCCAGGCCGCTCTGTCCTGTTTAGTAACTGGGTATCAAACAAGAATAATTGACAGCTGCTCCCCCCAGCCGCCCCTCTTGGAGCGGCAGTTTCCCAGGAGCCGTCTTGAACAACCTCAAACACTTTATTACTGGTCAATTTGGGTTTCCTGCCCACTTTAAGTGGCCGTGCTGAGGGTCTCCAACTCTCTCTAGCCCTCACTGATCAATATTAACAGTCACTTCCAGGGCACTTCCCTGCTACTCAGCAAGGCCGGGGACTGGCTGTAAATTACCGCATCGCCTGGTCATTGTGCTGAAAGAAATGCTGTAATTCAAAAGTTAGGGCTAATTGTGAAAGGCATTTCTTTCACGCTTTTCAGAACCAGCATCAAAGAGAGAGAGAGAGAACAGAATGCAGAGCTTGTCCATTTGGGGTTTATTTAACCAAAGGATTTAACTGTATCCATCCTTCCCCCAAAGATACTCTATCTGCTATTCAGGCCCAGTGGTCCAAATATTTCAAGTTCACGCTCAGAGATGAACCTTCAGCTTTCCAGAGAAGTGGGAGAAAAACCATCCTCCAATAAAGTTAAAATTGTGGGTTTATAGTCAATGCATTATAGGGATATAAAAAACAAAAGAAGTCAGGATTAAACAATTATTGGCTGGGGCTCCCAGAGTAATATTTGTTTATGAGGTAAAATTTAACAAGAACCAAACAGCGAGCATTGTTTATAAGCAAATAAGGAATAGAGGGGCTTTGTGAATGCAAATCCTCCAACCTGGTAAAAAAAACTCAATGGAAATTCCCTGCTGCTGGCAGCTGACTCTGCATGTTGATGGTGACAGAGCAAAAAGGTCACCACGAACTGGCCTCCCCGAGTCCAGCTGCAGACATGCTATGGAGGGATCCTCAGGGTGCACCCCTGAGGGGGCAGGCGGACAGCCCCAGAAACCACACTGTGCTCTCCATTTGGAGGCAAGACCAAGTGCAGCACAGCAGAGGGAAAGAGACGGGAAAAAATAAGAGTCTGATGGAAAGAAACAATAATTATTTTCAGACCCAAGAGGGCCCTTCTCCTGCAAAGATGGATTAGGTGTGTCACCTAGAACCACCTCTGCTGGCTTGTTTTTCTGTTGCCTTCCAAGCGCTGCCACGGAAGGCTCAGGAGACAAACTTCACTTTGGCTGGAAGGAAGAAATAGCAGCAAATGTATAGAGGGGCTTTCAAGCCACTGAGAAGCCCCCTGTCCAGCCCCTGGGTCCTGGACTGGGCCACACCATCTGGGAAGCCCTGAGCTCACACAGCTTGGGAAAGGAGAGAAGGCAGAAGCCGGTCAAGCCCTTAAAATAAATCACTGAAAAATAACTCTCTCCTCTCCTCTCCTCTCCTCTTCTCTTCTTCTCTCTCTCTCTCTCTCTCTCTCTCTCTCTCTCTCTCTCTCTCTCTCTCTCTCTCTCTCTCTCCCCACAGAGGGCTCCTGTGGAGGTGGTCAGGACCAGTCTTGACACCTAAAAACCCCTGGGGGTCATCCTGGCCTCATTTTACCCCAGCTTTGTTACCACCAAGTTTTGTGACGTTGAGTTTGAGCTCATGAGACAGTCACAGTTTGAAAAATATAGGTCTACCTGGCTGAGGTAGCCCAGAGAGTTCCTCAGCCACCATGGCTAGCCTGAGAGCTCAAGACCCAGGCCACACCACTTCAGCAATGGTCACCTTCTTTTGGGTCTTTTCTTCAGTGAGTCAACAGGATGCATCTCAACTCAAACTTAGTCCCCTGAAGTCTCTGGCCCTCCCCGAGGCCTCTGCCCAGGTGGTGGTGTGAAGTGATCTTTTGGGGGTTCAACTCTCTACCTGTCTGCCTAGAGAGCACAAGCCCTGTTTGACGTTTAATTTCTGGGGACATGGCTATCTCTCACCAGCCTTTCAGTGCTCAGGTGGCCTCTTTGAGCCGGGGATGGAGTGGCTAGAGAGGGGGTAGGTGGGAGCTGGTGAGCAGCGGGCTCTCCCTACCAGCAGGAGATGTCTTCCCAAATGCTTCTCCTGTGGCCCAGGAGGGAACCAGGTCAGGGCTGACACAGGGACCCTGCTCTCGGAACTTAGCTGAATCTCCCCCAGGTTTTTGTTCTCCCCTTTGGTTTTTATCCTGAAAGGGTAGGGTGAGTAATATCCTGTCTGCAGAAACACAACATAAAGGACATTAATTCACAGCCTCGTAATGGGCAGCAGGAGGCGACTAGGGGCCCCTAGAGCTCACCCTGGGCATTGCTGACACAGGCTCGGTGCTTGTTCAGAGTCCTGGACGCTGCCCGAGTGCGGGGATGGCCCACCAGCCTGGTGACAAGCTGATCCCCCAGCTCAGGACCCGGAGGGAAATTAGACACCAGCCGCCCCATGCTCTCTTTTGTTTAGAAAAGGGAGAGAAAGAGAGAGAGTGAAAAATAAAATCCTCGATCGTTTAGTACAAGTCATTTTACATGCTGGGATAATGAAGTATAAAAATGCCTTCAAAGAACTGATTTCCTACTTTTAACTCACTGCCAGCCAAGCTCTTTGTGAGGCCTCTCTGGAACATGCATTCCCGTCCCACTCAAACAAAAGAGCTGCGAATTCATTAAACTATTTAATTATGCCTTTTTATTTTTCTCCATTAGCAAGTCCTACCAGCACAAAGTAAATAAAGCCACCGTGGTCTTTCCCCGGCAGACACACTGACTGGTTTTATTCTTTATTCAGTTTACAATATAAAGGGCTATTTTTCCCCCTCCTCCTATTCTTGGCGAGTTTCCTAGTACAAACCCTGCAAACAGAAGCACCCAACGGTACACGCAAAGCATGCGGCTGGCGCAGTAGCATTCGGAATTGCAAGCACATACCCTAGACAGCTTTCAAAGTACCCGCAGCCAACAGCAGCCAAACAGCACTTTACAGCCAGGCGCGGAAAAGATATTAGCTTTTTTTTTTTTTTTTTTATACTCTAGTAAATTTGCTTTTTACATCTATTTCTTTTCAGAAGGGCTTGTTATTGAGCTTACTGTCCACAAATTCCATTGATCTCAGGCTGTGACTCAATCCATATGCTCACGCTTTGACACCAGCACAGCGAGCGAGCGATACAAATCCTGTTCAGGCTACAAACTTATTGATTTTATAGATTTCCCCCAAAGTTGTGATAATGATATATCATTGTTAAATTTGGTAGAACAAACTGCTTTCCCAATCTGTCAATGCGAGCATGAAAACCAATTCACAGCCTTGTTTAGAAGGCTCTCGCATCAGAAGAATAAGAACAGCCAGAGGAAGCAGATCACCAATACGCAGCGGCTGGCACCCGCGTGATGTATGATACCTTCCTCGCTGCCCTTTTCTGACCCGCAGCACACTGGGCTGCCAGACTTGTACTTACTGGCTACAATTATCCACAGTGATTCCTCCCCAGGATGCTCAGTATTAATTATTAACAACTGGGAGCCTGCTGCTTGGGTGACCCACATCAGTAGGTTTTAAAAGACAATTTTGGTAATTTTAATATGCTATTCAGATGCATTTGGATACATTAGGATCCTGGGATTATTGACTTTAATAGGTCAATTTTTTTCCCTGCCTTTGCTCCCTCTTCCCCATCTTTAGGAATCAAGGCAGCTGCTTCCAGCAGGGGGCAGACATCAGGCAATGTTTCTTTTTTTTTTTTTTTAAGGATGCATCTTTACTTCTGGTCTGTTCCTAGATTAGGTGACTCCATTTGCCTCAACTCCAGGCTCACGGCCTGTAGAGAATGGCTTGATCTTGGAGTCTTAGGAGCCTGGTAGGATTCTATATTTTGCTCCTCCTTAAGGGATTTATGACTGCTTCTAAAATTACATCCTTAAGTATCCACCCATCTAAGTGCCCTCCACATCACCCAACCTTCCGCCTCACCTTCTATGTGGTCGAATTCCTTAATGCACAGAGATATCTGCCTAATTCACTCGATGCGGATGTTAGCATCTATTCCCAACTTCCTGACCAACTGGAACATGTTTTCCACTATTACTGTGGCATTTCCCAGAGTCTCGAGGATGGCAATTATCTGCAGTTCTCCAACGTGTGTACTCCCTCCTCTTTCTAATGCTCCTGTCTCGAGTTCTCCTTTTTCTCCCTTGTCTTATCATCTGTCTTTTGCTGCTTTTAACTTTCTTACTCGGGGATTCATAGCAATTCCTCATCTGCAATGCATTCTTCTTCCTTCCACTAATTTAACAGTTTAACAAAACAATTGGAAACCAAGACAGAGTCTCATCTCTTCAAACAGAATTTAGGTCTCTCCCTGAGAAGCTTCCGTTGCCTTCTCGAAGTGTTTTCCGTTTCTCTGCCCTCCCGCTGCCCCTGCTTCTCTGAAGTCGTAGCTACTTCTCATTTCAGGATACAGTGTCCATCTCCAGTCTACCTGCTGGCCTCATGTTAAAGCCCATGGAAATATGGTTTTGTCAGATGATGGTTCTCAGCTAAAATTCTGATTCTTTGCACACCACTTTACGTTTCCCACCAGGGTGTCTACTTAACTTCAACGTGGATTGACTGGTAGGTTTCTTCTAAGCCTCGCATATCACAGGAAATCTACATTCATGAACAGCTACCCAGTTCATAGTGTGGCCAGGGGCAGCCCCACTTGGTCTTTCCATTCAAATGCACCCCAGGTCCAACCTTGCTTATCGACATGAATGCTCAAAGTCATTTACCTCCACACACTGCCTTCACGGCGGCCATGGAGTTTCACACGGGCTTCTTGCACTCCATGAGGGGCCTTATGGATGTGTCACTCTCCATTTTATAGATGAGGACATTGGCTGAAACTTATGGATCATGGAACTAGGAAGGAGCAACGGTGATCCTTAAGCCAAGGTCTTTTGGCCTCCACTTCCAGGGATCTTTCCAACAGAGCCCATTTCTACTGCATCTTAGTTACTTATGCGACAATCTCCATAAACCTTTGCGTTCCAGATGTTTCACTTCCCTAAACCTAAAGCATGAGTTGAAAATTATTTTAGTAGACATTATTTGTCTATTCCCATCAACTTGTGGATCATGGCAATAATTAATTTCGAGGCATCTCCTACCAGGAAAGATAGTCAATATAGCAATGGCCCACAAGAATGGTTGTGATGAATGTGACTCCCTCTCCCTTTGGCAAGTTGAGCCTGGGATGGGTGGGCTGGGAGCAAACAGTCCCTAAAGGTGCTTGAGGAATGTTATCTTTTCAAAGATCATTCAGATGAGAGATTGGGAACTTAAAAGAAGATTTCAACACAGCCCAACACACAAGATTGCTTATGGACAGAGTATGGAATTCCCACAGCCCTTACAAGAGAGTTTTCAGAAAAGCATCAGAACAATTAAGTCCCCAGACAGGAAATCAGCAATTAAATAGGCTGGCTATTGGCCTTAATCCACCCATTGCAACTTCCAAAGGAATTTACTGGTGTTTCTAGACCCAGGCCCTCCCACCTCCAAAGGACAGATGGAAGAACATGCCTTTGTGAAAGAAGAGGCAGATGATTAAAATTTTATGATGCACCCCCCACACAATTCTTACTATGAACACACACACGCACACACGCGCGGACCTAACCGCCCTCCTGTTCATAATTGCACTGGTCCAAGTGTGCAGAGCCTTCACACGGAATGATGGTTTCCCCTGTCTCCTGCATTTGTTCGGCTCCTTTGGGAGGAGCAATTTACAGAAAGCATTATCGATTTTTGCCATAATAGGTACAGAGATGCCTCACCGTCCCTACTCAGCCGGCTCGCTCTCCGCATCACAACTGTCAGGCCAGTTTGTGAAGCCCCGTCATTATTTTTTTTCAAGTAAATCCATCACAGGGTTGGGGTAGGGGGAGGTGAGGGAAGTGATGAAAATAAAATTATTTTCACCTTGCCATATGAAAGAATGTTCACGTCCTTCCTTGGAAACGAGTGCAAGCACCATGGAGCAGCGGAAAAATAAAAGAAGGAAAAGGACATTTACAGAAGCTC
Source organism: Sciurus carolinensis (assembly GCF_902686445.1). Lineage (NCBI taxonomy): Eukaryota > Metazoa > Chordata > Mammalia > Rodentia > Sciuridae > Sciurus > Sciurus carolinensis. The sequence continues at coordinate 14,882,171 of NC_062228.1, forward strand.
AGAAAGAAAACCAGATGAAAGCGAGGGAGAGCTGGTTGGGACCTATGTGAAATATTCTGAATGCAGTTATTCCTGCCTGGGCGCCAGCTCAGTCATTCCTCCACAGGAGGCGAAGCACCTGCAGACACGTCTTTGGTGCTCAATAAAGGGAAAAAGGCTACCTGTTTACATGTTTGTTTGTTTGTGTGCAAACCCCCCCCCCATGGATTCTTTCTCTCCTCCATGGACCACACACCTTCCAGAGACCACCAATTCCCATCTGATTTCATTCCTTTGTGCCGGAAGTTTTCTGTGGCTCCCTGCCGCAGCCCACCCCCTCATTGGTCACCAGAGGACCCAGCCATTTAGTGACTGATTGGCATGTTCCTTGCTTCAAAAATTCCTACAGTAAAAAGGAGGCCTCTTAGGAATCCCGTGGAAAAATAAGAGAGGGAAAAACCACAAGAAGTGCCTTATGGGCCTCAAACAGGCCTTTTGTTATTCATGCCCCATCGTCACTGGTCATCAGTGGGTTCTCCAAGCAGGTCGCTAGGCTCCTGAGGAAAATGGGAGCCTACCATCCTCCTCTCATGCTTCCCCAATTCCTAAACATGGCCTTGTTGGAGGCTCCGAAGATTTAATCCAGGAATCAGCTCTGAATCTCATTCGCAGCTCCCTTGTTCATTAGACAAGAGAAGTGATAGCCGCTTAAGATTTTTATGAGATGTTGTTCCAGGGGCAGACCACAGGGGACTGCACAATTGCAGGACACTCTACATACAGCCTGCCAGCCTCTGGCTCAGGCATGAGCAGCTCATCAAAATGCAGATGTAAAGGGGCCAGTTTGCTCTTGGGAAAAGGCAAGGATTTGGTATTAGCTTCCAAGTGGTGCTTTCTTGAAAGAGCATTTATTCTAATATAAATTCAATACCTAGCATGTTCTCCTGGCTCTCCCCCTAACACACACACCCCAACCTCTCTATTGTCCAACTACAAGCAGCTGGACTTAAAAGGAAGCACGTCTCTCCCCACCTCCTTCTCTGCTCCAGTTTCCAGGACTCTTTGCAAATAGGCAAGTTGAGATCCAGCTAAAATAGACAGACCTGCAGTCCACTTGGCCACTAATCTTTTGTGGCCAGAGCATGAACCTCACCTTGTTGAGAAACAAAAGCCAGCCCTCTATAGCAGATCAGACTGAAAACAAACTGCAATGAGGGGAGGGAGGGGAAGGAACGGGATTAGTCCCATGGAACCCGTAATTCTGATGAAGGCTATGTGACTGTCACGCTTGATGCCAACTCCAACGTGACACTGTGCACTGGGTCTGAAATCAAGGAGAAATAAGAATCTTGGCCACTTTGAACTTTCATTTTTTAACTGTTCTTCAACGATCCCCCCAGGGTGTGGGGTCTGGGTGAGGCTATCTAAGCTTCGGTTATCTATCTCACCCAGAGGAAGATCAGCTGTAAGACCCTGGGAGAGAGAAGCACAGACAAGAGTCAAAAGTTTTTGCAAAGTTTGCAAAAGGAAGATACATTGTGCTATCAGATCAAGCGGCTGTCTCTTTTCTTGTTAGCACTGTTATACTTCCCCTTGTGTCGGGTGGCATTGAGTTGTTTCAAGTATCTGGGGATCTGGTTACACTCAGTTTGGCATTAAAGAAATAGATTTATATGAGGTCCATAGTCATATGCAGGAAATTCTACGTATTGTTAGCTAACTCAATAAAGTAAACTTCTAGAAACATCCCTGCTCACTAAACAGCATTTCATACTATTAGTATGCACTCTTAGATCTACACCAAGAATGATGGACAGTAACATACTGAAATCTTACATGAATCAGACATTATGGTATTAAAGACCTTACAGGCATTATCACATTTAATTCTGACAAGAGCAGATCTTTCTTTCTCTCACTGCTTTCTTTCCATTGCTAGGAGAGTTTCTGGGACATAGTAGCTGTGTAATAAAAACTGATGAGCAATGAGAAAGAAGGCTCATGAGACCTTCATATTCTAGTTAGAATTTCTGTCCCACAGAATGCTGAATGATGGTATTAAAATAAGGTTCACAAAGAAATATAATGAACCAATAAAAACTAATAATCAACGAAATGGAAAAGAAGAAAAAACTAACATCTTCTATCACACTGGCAAAGTTTCACTCATTTCACTGTTTCATTGCCAGCCCCTGGTGTAGAAGAGTTGTAGATGAGGGCTGTGTGGGACTACAGTGTAACAGCATTTCTCCATGACAACCAGGCAATATTTAGCAACACTCTTGAAAACATTCATCCCCTTTGACCATGGGCTGATCCTAAACATCAGAGAATTACATATAGCTACATCTGTAAAGATTTTATATCACAATATTACTTAAAAGAGAGAAAAATTATAGAGAATCTAAATGTCCATTTACATGGATAACTGTTTAATGATGACATAAAATCTGGCCCATCCACCTGATAAAATGTCATGTAACTATTTTAAATTATGCTTTGCAAGTAGTATTTAATGACACAAGAAAATACACTATAATGTTAAGCTAAATGAAACAAATTGTATGGCCTGGTCTCAGTTTGGTACAATTCTGTGGTGTCTGTGTGACTATATGTGCACTGAGAAAATTCCAGAAGAACATAACTATCTAAAGGGTCCACCTCTGGGTGACAGGATTTTAAGGTAATTTTGTCTTCTCTCATGCTTTCCTGTTTTTGTTTTTTTTTAAAGTGTCTATAATGAGCTATTTCTTTCCACAAATACTTATTGAGAATTGTTAATAATGAAAAAAAAAACACGAAAAGATAAAGGAAATTTAAGGTAATCTTTATTTTAATAAAGGTGTCTTTATTTTAATCAGAGAAGAGTAGATAATTTAAATATTGCCGTTCCAAGTTAACATCTTCCACTTTTTCATCAGGAAACTAAGGCACTGGATTTATTCAACTGCAGTGGACAACCAAGGGGTCACGTATGGTCTGCAGACGTCTGGTGTTGGGCCATATGGTATTTTCAGATTTTAATGCTTCTGGGAAAGATCTACTTTTCCCAGTTCTCCATGGTCCTCACTCCTTCATTTTTCTTACCCAATTTTGCCTGCTGCCTGCATCAGCTCTTGATCTCCCAATCCTTGAATTTTCTGGCTATTTATCTATGTTAGTGGGTATGGGTCTCGCTCTGTGATAAACAGAAATCCTACCTGGGATGGGAAGTCCTCATGAATCTTCTCTCTCATCACTACACCTACCTGTGAAATATCTACTCCTCACCTGGATAATGCTTCATCTGTGGCCTTTTTGAAATCAGGGACTCACAGAAATTTCAGAAAGGCTTTCTTACGCTTCATCAGTGGGAAACACAGCTTGTGATGGTTGCTATTTATTACATGCCTAGAATATGCCAGAACACATGCTAAGTATTTATAAGCATCTTTAATCCCCTAACAATCCTAAAAAGTTATTCATCCCACAGTAAAGATGGCTGAACAAGCACATAAGGATTAAATAATTTAAGTCAACAAATTACTAGGGACCTGGTACAGTTGTCCCTTGGTATCCATTGGAGGACTGGTTGCAGGACATGTCCCCCACCACTGTGATAGCCAAATCTGAGGATATTCAAGTCTCTCATGTAAAATGGCATAGTATATGCATATAACCTACACACATCCTTCTATATACTTTAAATTGTCTCTAGATTACCTATAGTACCTAACACAATGCAAATGCTATATAAATAGTTGTCATAGTCTTTTGCTTAGGGAATAATGAGAAGGAAAGAAGTCAATACATGTTCAATACAGATGCAGTTTTTGTTTTTTGTTTTTTGTTTTTTAATTTTCCATCTGTGGTTGGTTGGATCCAGTGTCTACAGTGCCAGAACTCAGTACTTGGCTCTGCAATACACTGTCTGCCACCAAGGGCCCTCTATTTTAACCCCCCTTGCCTCTGCCCATAAGGACACCCTACTCCAAAGATGGCTTAACAAATTACTATTCAATTTTATTTCCTATGTTAATTAACCATAATTTTAATAAATCTAGAGCAACATTAACTAAGAGGAATGACGGGGGATTGGATTGATGTTAGGGATGGACGCAGGATACGTGATACCTTTTGTAAAATAATGCCAAAATAAGGACACATTGTTTTTATTTCCTCCTGGTGTTTCTAGTCTTTTAATCATATAAAGGAACGGAGATATGGGACCAAAGAACAATTTAACTACAAATGATTCAGAAAATACAGAAATCATAAAGATAAGTAGGTTAATCTGAAACCAAGACTGTCTCAATAAATGCATCTGGTACACTGGCACCTGTAAAGCAGGAGTCCCCAGTGCAGAAATAGTAACAGGCAGTATTGTGTTTCCTGCAACATGGCTCCCTTTCAAGTCACACCTGGACAAAGTTGTTCCCACTACCTCTGCCTGGGCTTGTTTCTTCTTTGGTTCTAAAGATGCATGCAAGGAGGCAGTCTTTGATTTAACTGTTACCGACTTGGTCTATAGAACAATATCTCAACTCTTGACACTATTTATGACTAATGGACATTATTTTTAGCAGTATGAATAATGCCACTAGTAATGTATTCAGTTTTGGTGCTTCGTTCATTCATGCATTTAGTATCTATTGAGCACTTCCTGTATGCTAGGGCTCAGTTAGGTATTAGGTCTTCTTCCTGCCCTCATGATACTTACATACTAATGTAGCAATAGACAATAAATAAGTATTCACATACTGGTCAGAAATAATGTTTCAAAAAAAATAAGGAGGGTGATGTGATATTCGGTGATGAACACCTTGGAGCATTGCTCATGTGGATTTGTGAAAATTGCGGAATGAATTAAACAAATTCCAACTGTCAGAATTCAATTTCAAGCTAACTGGGACACCAACACTATTTTCCTAAAATTAACCTTGACTTTATGAACCAAGAAATCCTCTCACACTTGGCTGTGATTCTTAGGAAGCAAAATTAAACCTCTTTCAAATGCAGAAGTTCTTTTTGCTCATCTCCCATTCAGAGAAGATAGTTCAAAATACAGTAGGCAGAATACTCTAAAAATACAATGGCATGAAAATTAGATATGCCCAAATCTCCAGAAAAGTGTATTTTTTTCTAAGAAAGAACTAAATTGTAAAGGTGAGCAATATGGCGAGAAGATTCTGAATGGGGATATAAACCATGACACATTTAATGAAATTGCCTCCAATAATCTGGATAAGAAGGGCTCACAAGGAAGATTTACCACATTTCTGTGCAAACTGGATCTGACACAAAGAGATTCTAAATCTCTCTGGAAAGGGTACATTTTATAATTTTTTCCATCTATTTAAATAATAGAAGAAGTTGCAGCCAGATAGTTAGAGCAAAGCATTTCCCATCTCTTCCCATGTCAAATAGTTAAATCAGATGGTCAGTTCTATCTCTATTCATCCATTTTCATACAACCAGAACTGACCCATCAGTACCTGTACATGTGGCTTCCTGACAAGTGATGGTCCCAGAGCTTTATGCCAAGACCTGATGACAGGGTGCAAATGCTTTCCCTTCTATCACAGGGACCAGGATTTGCCATCATTTTTACCAAAGTGACTCAGGGCTGCTCTTGACAGGTTATATAACACCCACTATGAGAAAGGTACCCATTGGCCACAGAATTACATTTCACTGTTAATTCCCTGAAGAATCTACACACGATTTAGACTGAGAATACAGATGAACTGAACTAGTATTTAGGTATAAGAAATTTAATAGAGATCTAGCAAACTATTTAAAAAAAAAACAAAATAAAATATTCACAAGGTGAGTTCTTTAGCTAAAATGATATTGATTCTAGTGCTGCTCAGAAAATTCAAAATGAGACATAATATGAATATGTAACCATAAACATTAAATTGTACCATAAAATGTAACGCTACTCAGCTATTAAAAAGTGTCGTTGAGGATTATTGAGTAAAGAAAAAATGTTCACCGTGTATTGTTGAAGTAAAAACAGCACAGGCAAGAACATCCCAAATAAACACACAATTAGAAAAAAGACGAAGATGGCAAGCATCAGAAGGTTTATAGAGCTCATCACACACTGGTAGAACCAAGGCGATACTTATTTTTCTCCTTTCAGCTAGTATTATTTTTGTAATTTTTAAAAAAATCCCATTTCTCCCACAATACTTAAGTAGTGATGGAGCAGGCTATTGAGCCAGTCAGCTATATGACCCAGGAAATGACTGCTTCTAATAGGATAAACTGCTGAATTTAATAGTTTTCAAGGGTCTTCCAAATCTCATGAACCCTTCTATGGGTCAGAAGCCAGAGGTTACAGGAACAGAGAGGGACAGTATGAAACCCAAGAACACCCTGATCATTTCCGTGCTGCTAAGAAAGCAATCTGTGCCTGGTATCAATAGGTAGGATAAATCTGCTCAAGGCTTATAGATCACCACTGGCCAGCGATGGAGTGTTCACTAGGAAATTAGAGAAAAGAGGGTAGCTGGATGATATTCCATAAAAATAAAGATATTCTAAAGTGTTTCCATACATCTGAAATATCTGAAATGATCCTTTTCCTTTTTTCCTACTCTTTTATGGGAGGAGGAAGTGTGATTGGGAACAAATGGGGAATATCTAAATGTCCTTTCTTTTATGAAACAGGTTGATGATAATGAATAATAATTTCATCTATTTCATACCCTCAAGTAACAATATGAGCTTCCAAAATTTAAAACCATTTTTACTAGGAACAGTAATCATATTTAGGAACAACTAATTCACATGGGATGGATTCCCAAGTACACATGTTTTACTACAACAAGATCTGAAAATGCAAGGTCCTCAGGCCAATCAGACCCTGTATGTGAATTCTGTGTGCTAACATTTAGGAGACATCTCCTTCCTGGACTCACAATCCCACAGGGCAACAAGGTGCCAAACTGAGGGCCCACCATCCCCTTGGTGAGATTTAGGGTGCCCACTTTGCCACCGTGGGCTGTCCAGCCTACTGTGGTCCATTTTGCTTAGTTGCCTGGCCCTCGTAGCTATTTATTTGGGTCTGACACCTTTTTGAGAAACACATTCATAGTCTGTGTTCAGGAGAGAACCCCAGGGGATACTGAAAGCCATATCCCATTTAGCGTTATTGGAGAGAAAGGAGTCCCCAATTCCCCTGCAGAGCAGCTTCCCAGGGTTCAAGAGCTTGGCATCACTGATCAAAGTTCCAGCCCTGGTCTTTCAGCTTTAGTCAGTAGCCGGACCGAAAAGCAAACTCAACCACAAAGAATCCCTAAAAGCACAACTCCAAGAGTGTGCAACAGCCCTAACCACTCCGCACATCTGTCCCTCCCTCCCCCGCCTCTCATTGGGCCCCCTTGAGGAATGCTTCATTGAAATATTTTCTTGCCTTGGTTCTCTCCTTCCAAAATCACTCCCACCATAAAAGTCAAGCAAGAAAACACCAAGAATTTTAAACACCTCGGCCTGTAATAGGATTAGAGCATCTGTAAGGTGTAAAAAATGATTTCATTGTTTCCTATAAACTGGCTCCTTCCCCACCAGAATGGGCCTCGGTCGAGATGTAGAAAACAACTTTTTAAACAGCGTATATTAAATCTGACACACATCTGGTCAATCAAATTTACAGCAATACATAGGGTCTAATAAAGGTTTATTTTTTTCTTGAAGAACAAATTTAAAGATTTTTTTTCTTAAAAAAAAAAGGGGTTTTATATATAAAAAGAAAACTAGGCCTGCATTTCTTGGCCCAGCCTGACTTTGAATGTTCTGTTTTGCCAAGAACTGGCCACAAAGAGCTCTGCTTCCTTGAGGCAGCAGCGAGGGGGTGTGTGCACAGGCTTGGAGGCCGACAGCTCTCCTGCATCATGCTGCCAAAAGAAAAGCACCCGGGATGGCCCATGAGGTGCCAGGTGCAGAGCCAACGGCAGTCCTCAGTGCGACAGGCCAAGGTGGCAGCTGGGAACCCCAAGGAGGCAGAAGCTAGTTTCCCTCGACACATTCCCATTTCTCACTGTTGCTTTCTCTCTGGATGGGTGTGTCATGGCTGGGGTGGGGGACCAGGGAATGGGATCCAGTACAGCTTAGGGCTGGGTAAGAGAAGGGAATCGAGAAACCTTGAGAAGCCCCCCAAATCCCTTTCTTCACCCCATACTCTAATGGCTCTCCACTTAGCATCTGTTTGGAATGAAGTTAAGGACATGGTTTAAGTTGTTTGGAAGAAGGATGAACACTACTGCTGAGAATGAAAATGGAAACTTCCCTTCACACCATGAGGGAGTCAAGTGACAGAAAAGGACAACTACCAGGTACCCCATCTTTATTCCAGTCTGACACACCCAGGCACTACGTACCCACCAAACAACTCTGTAGTAACCCCTTTTTAGCCTGAGCTATTAGTAAGAGCATATGAGGAGGGGGATATTTTGGAAATATTAAACTATTAACTTTTCCCTTCTATAGATTACTATCACTCTCTGTCAAATAAATGGGCATCCCTTCAAGGGATGGCAAGATAGGCAAAAAGCTCTTCTTCATGGAGCCATATGGGTCAGACGCAGGACAAAGCAAATGTAGAATATGCTAATGGGAAGCAAGTAACAAGTCAGTTACAAATATTTTGCTTTCCCTCTGGGATCAAAACTCCAGACAAAGTTTAGGATCAAGAGGTGATAAAAATCCTAAACGTGTCACTTCTTACAATATAGTGGGACTTGTTCTTTGATTGTCCAGGTAAGGTAAACATTTCCTGAAGTGGTACCGGCTTTAAGCATGGTACCAAGAGATAAGTGGCTACCAAAGTATTGTTTGGAAATGGCCAAAGAGGGCATCTAAATGAATGGACTAGGAGGAAGTTTTTTACTTCTTTGTTATGTGGTTGTTCTATGCATTGTAGAATGTGTGAATACACACCCAAATTGGGACAACCAAAAACATCTTTGGAAATTGACAATGTGCCCCAAGGAAGGGGAAAACCATTCCCTATTAAGAATCATGGGGCTAGAGGTAGTATCCTTTTGCTAGAATATAGGAATCAAGGAGGACCAAGAACCCCTTCAGGGGTGGACATAGAATGGGTTTAAAAAAAAAAAAAAAAAACAGAAAAAACTTCTGAACAAGATGGTATCACATATGGTGAGCCCAACACAGATCCTGGAGAGACCAGCCAGGCCCAGTTGAATTGCAGTGGGCATCAGCACTGAATGTCTGCCTGGAGCCCAGCCAGGCTACCCAGGCCATAGAGGAGACCCAAGGACAGTATGCAGACTGGGGATGTCCCCTAGTCAGTTGCCATAAAGACACATGCTCTCCCTGTATCCAGAGGCTACTGAAAAAGAGGTGCAGTGGATTAGACGGTTGGAGTGGAAAACAACAGCCCTCCTCAGAAGGATGTCTGAATCTTTCATTAACCCAATGCTTATCCTAAACAGAATGAATCTAACCTATGAATTATTTTAAGCTAGAAGAAATGGAGTTACCCCTGGCTAACAAGTTTTAAATTTCCTTAAAAAGTTAAAGGGTTGTGGGAGCTCAAAAGAAAGAAGAGACCCACTATTACCAGAGTTGTAGCACGCATCTGGGGCTCACTATGTTCTATTCCAGAGTTTCTTCTGTCATTCAGCTTCTAGGCTTCTGACCCTTTTTTAGCCAGAGGCTCCATTTAATTTTTGACCTCTGAATTTCCGTCTCTTCCAGCCTGGAATTTCACTGTTTTACAAAGAATTCTGGCTGTTTCTGATGTAGCTGAGCCCTAAGACAATACTCCTTGACTGGGGATGCCACTTGAACCATCTCCTTTGTGGTCAAGGAGGAACCCCACTGTTTTGACTTTTCTCAACTCATGGGAAGAAGGCTAACAGATGAACTTTCCAGCACTACACTAACATGGTAGCCAAGAGTCACATGTGGATATGCAAATATCATTAAAATTAGAAATTTAGCTCTTCAGTCACTGATATGGGCTGATTTGTACCCCCTCATTTACATGTTAAATGTCTAACCCCTAGTATCTTCAGATGTTAACTGTCTTTGGGGCTAAGGTCTTTAGAGAGGCAATAAAATTGCTATGAGGTCTTCAGGATGGTTCTTCACCCAGTCTGACTGGTATCCTGGAAGAAGAAGAATTTTGATTAAGAAAGACAGGAACAGTCAGACAGGAGATGTACACATGTTCAGAGAAAAGGTCATGTGAGATAGAGAGGTGGTTTTTGTAAGCCAACCTAAGAGGCTTCAGCATGAAATCAACCCTGCTGATACCTTGACCTTAGACTAACAGAACTGAGTAAGAACTGCCAGAAAATGAAATGTTGTTTGAATCAACCAGTCTGTGGTACTTTGTTATGGTAGCTTGAGCTGACTGATACAGTCACGAGAACTACCTGCAGCTACTAGTTATCATAAGAGATAGCCCAGACATGGAGTCTTTCTATCTTGACAGAAAGTTCTACTGGACCACACTGTGTAGAACGAATAGCAACTGAAATAAAGAGAAAACATCACTTGTTGTGGCCCATAACTCTCCTGTGGCCCATAACTCTCTCTGTCTCCTGTATAAACCTTGTGCTTTATTGGCAGCTGTGCTGTTCCTTGCATGGGTTTCTCCAGATCATTCAAGGGTCTCTCCTTTTTGCCTTTCATATTCAGTTAGAGCTAAAATAGTCAGGCAAAGAACTCAAAAATCTGTAGCTCCTTTCTACTTCCTGCAGCGATTTTCCTCTGTGTCTAACAAGAGCCCCATGCCTCTGCTCGAGAGTCAGAGCGCTAATACACACCTTCACACATACCTGATATTTCACCTTAACACAAAGAATTCCCCCTGCATTGCACACACACGGGCACCCACACTTGCAACGGTACTTAATTCTCTAAACCATGTAAACCAAGGGTACTACGGCTACTCAACCACAGAAGTAACCAGGAGGCAAGCCCCACGGATACTGCCATTTTGCTCTGTTCAGTCAAGGCATTGTGTCCACCAGGGAAGAAAAGACACCTGCTCTGCTGGGAAGTGAATACTCAAGAGTGACCCTCAACCAACAAGGACTGTCAATTATGGATAAATAGTTTTCTTGTCCCTCAGTGGCCACTTTGTAAAGAGTGGTTCATACAGTCTCTGATGGGATCCACAAGAAGAAGAAAGCTCCAGGTACCCAAAAAGCTGACCAACTTTACAGCATCCTTCCCTGACCTCCTTCCTCTCCCCAAATGTCCATACAGCATACCATGTGGCCATTTTCCAGATGAAATATTTGTATCAAATTCTTGTCCGAGGGTCTACATTTGGGAAAACTCAAACTAAGATACCATGACAGACTTGGCAGCGTCTCCCACAATCTTGACACATATAAACTAGAACCTTTCCAAACCTTTTAATGTTTTCTGACACCTCTTAAACCTGAATACCTGAGGGTGGTCTCTATCGTAGACTCTACTGGGTCTCATAGAAACACCCTTGGGGCCTTCTTCTTAAGAGAAAAGAAATCTAGGGTTGGGGTAGTGGCTCAGTGGCAGAGCACTTGCCTAGCACAGTGAGGTCCTGGATTCCATCCTCAGCACCACATATAAATAAAATAAAAATGTTGTACTCACCTACAACTAAAACAAAATATTTTAAAAGAACAGAGAAGAAATCTAGAATTGCTTCCACAGTATAATCTTTACCATCTAGCCCCTTTCAGGATAATCAGAGAAATATAAATAGGGTAACTTCAGAAGACAAACTAGGCAGACCAGTATTGACACACAGTAACGCTGATTCTTCTGTATGGTTAATATAGAAGGTTGCTTTGGAATACATAGCTAGTTTTCCGACTTTTCACCTAAGTGTTGAAAAACTTGATGAGCATTTTTTTAAATTATTTTTTAAGTTTTACATACTGTATTTTGATTCATTGTACATAAATGGGGTACATCTTTTTGTTTCTATGGTTGTACATGATGTAGATTCATACCATTCATGTAATCATACATGTACATAGGGTAATGATGTCTGTCTCATTCCACCATTTTTCATACCCGTCCCTATCCCTCTCATTTCCCTCTATGTAATCTAAAGTTCCTCCATTCTTCTCTCACCCCCCAACCTTATTTGGTGATAAATGCAGAGGAAAGAATGCATGGTATAGAGCAGGAGAATCAGAGGTATCTTTGCCTACACTGTAGCAGATGGTTCCACCCATGATTTTGCTATAATTCAAGTTGCATTACAACAAAAATTACTCCATTGCTAATCCCTTTTTAAGATATACAACACCCCCTCCCCTTCCATATACACATAAAAAAAATCCTGAGTCTCAGTGGCCACATAAAAATTCAGCGCATTATACATTAGAAAATCCTTTCCTTTGAAGAGGTTTGACTCGTGGAAGCTGAAGAGAGTAGGCAAGTACTCAAAGACATCTAAATTCCATATGGTTCCTGTCTATCTCTGAAAGTTGGCATCCGGTTCCTAATTGTGCTCTTCCTAAGAGGCCCACTCCATGTACAACTGAAAGGAACTCAAGCCTCATTCATGCTAATGAGGCTTTTTATTGGCCCAACAAGACAGAAAACTTGAAAGCTTGATATTTCCAGTCCTTTTCTTTTTTTTTTTTTTTTTTTCCCCAAATAAAGAGACCGAGTGTCCATTGACGTGGAGTTCAGGAACAACCTCCATGTCCACCATTTTCATCCCAAGGATTCACATAAGAAGAGAGGAATTCCAAGAAACAAGAGCCAAAAGAGGCCCTGGACTCTTTCCGTAGGTGTCGCTGTGGTCCTGCCCGGGGCAGTGGAACATTCCATGTCTTTGAGAGGAAAGGCAGTCAGCAAAGAAGAGAGAATACTTGAAAATTAATGATGTCAGTCTGTCTTCATATATCAAGCTAATTTGAAAGGGCTTTAATTTTCTTAAAGGATAAAAAAAGGTTTCTTTGCTAGATTAAACTTGCAATTGTCATTCATATATTGTTTATAAGGTAGTCATCTCTTCGCTCTGTATTTTTTTGTTTTTGATTTTGTATACTAGTTAGCAGTGAAGACTTGTCTGCGTGTATCAGAAGGAATAAAGAGAGAAACGTCCTTAACTGTCAGTTTTAATAAGAGGAGTCAACATCCTCCATTCAGGTTAAATATTGTCCTGTCACATTTCAATAGAGTCAACAGATTTTTTTAAAAGAAAAGTCAAAAGCACTGTGTATGCAAAAAACCCTCCCTGTCATAGAATGTCAAAGCCCTTCTTTATCTGGGGGAGGGGCGTGGAGGTAGGACAGAAAAATCTTTTGTAAAATGTGAAAAATTACCACTCATAATTGGCGCTGACACAAAAAGGTTTTTTTTTTTTTGTTAGAAAAACAAAGAAAATCTCTAATTTAATAATCACCTGCAAAGAGTTATTGTGATGGGAACAAAAAACACACAATCAAAGTCATCTTTTTAAAGTAACTATAGTGTTTTTTAAGCAATCGCTGCACTTTAGAGCAGCTCATACACATAAACCAGTGATGTGAAGGGTGGAAAAAAACACTCCAAACTCCTCCAGCAAAGTTTCTGAAATCACCAAGTGACAGGCTACAATAGAAGATGCAAATGGGACATTATGTTCAAAATAAAATCAAACAAGAGTTGCTTTTAACCCAAAACATTTCTGTAAGCTGGCATCATTTAGGATGAAACGGCAAAACAGCCTTCCTTCCCGGGAGCACTAAAGGGTTAAAGACAGATATTCTGGAAAGATGGGCTAGAGAGAATTGGGCATTTGGGATGGATAACAATTTAAATAACAGGTTAGCAAAATAAAGTCATTTTTCTCTTTCAAATGCTTGCTGATTGGTTAAAAATGTGAACCCTAGTAAGAGTTTTCAAGATTGAATATGTTTTCATTTGTAGCAAAGACTGTAATTTTAGAATTATTCTAAATCTCTGAATGAAACTATTTCCATTAGTAACCATCTCTACCAATTAGGTTAGTATAAAAATATGTATAGTTTTCTAAATCAAGCCATATTAAGAATAATCTTAAATTTGGTAAGAGCAAACCAAATGGGATCAATGCTCCTAAGAAGGGCAAAGAAAGACGATTTGGAATTTTGACACTTACTTATGACTGACGCCAAGTTTTTGTTACTGAGAAAAGAATATGCCAGTATGCCCCTGAAGGTTTTTGCCAAGGTCTAATGATTCCCTGGAATGTGTTTGCCAACAAAGAAAGATCAGAGTTGAGCAAATCTGCTTCAGGTTCTTGAAATGAGCAATGAAATAAACAGAGACGCACACAATCAAGAAAATTGTTTTGCCTTTGAGTAGGGTGATCTTATGACCTGATTTGTCCAAGACAATTTGAGGTTTACTCCTGTTGTTCTGGTGTTTCATGTGTTTTAGATCTGTCTTGGATTTTTATTTTATTAATGCGGTATTAGTAGTCATAGTTGTATTAGAAAACTAATCCAAAAGGGATCTGGTAGACCTGCATTGTGTGCTTCAGCTTCTGCTAGGTCTAGATGTGGATGAAATGTATGTCTGCAACAGAAGGCTCACATTATCACATAGATAAATCTGAAAGATGACCAATATTAGCACCTATCTTTTTCCTTTTGCAGGGGCAATTCATACTTTTTCAAGGACAGGGTGTAGGGCACTTACAGATATATTTAACACTTGGGGGAAGTAGCTCCTCGGGTCAATGGTGGTGAGGAGAGAAAAATTTGTTATCACTGCCCTTGCTGGCTTCGCGAGCCATAGTCCCTGCACAGAGGTTGGGGTGGGGTGGAGAAAAGCAATCCATCCCATCATGCACCAGGCTGAAAATGGTCTATGCACTCTTGCTATTGGGTTTTTGCCCTTTAGTGTATAGTGACAGTTTACAACTATTCACTTATTTTAATATTCAATAATGCTTTTTGTCTTACAATAAACTCTTTGTCATTGAGTGCAAATCCACAAAAATTCATGTTGAAAGAAATCTTAATTTTGGAATTTCTACTTCTTAAGAAAGTAAATGAGACCTTGTGACCCATACAAAATGTGTGTTGACATTTACAATCCTGATGGAGGAATTGAAATACTATCGCTGAATCGCTGACAAGACAAAAGCAATATATGCATAACTACAGAATAAGTGTTATTCTAAGTTAGTTGTTCTAAGAATAAGCCAAAAAATGATGACTTCATTCACACAGCTGCAGAGGATGCAATGCGAATCACTCTGTCAGTCATTCATGACTTTTCATTTAGATCAAAAGACTGGTTTTCTAAATTAATTGCACTCATTTAATATTTCCATAGAATAGAAGCTAAAATTTACATCTTTATACACCCAAAATGAAAATAATTGAAATACAAAGATTTTGTGATGAAACATATAAAATTAATTTTTGTAAAATGATTTCAAAATATTTCTTTCTTTGAATATTCCTTTTTATCAAGTTTGAGATTCAAACTTTGGAGACCTACTTCACACATGAACTTAAGTATTCTGTAGCATTTATTCTGTAAATCAGTGAGGACCCTAAACTTTGATTCCATTTTCTTCGACACCAGTTAGAAACCTTTATGCAAGTATTTAAGAAACAAGAATCAAGTAAACAAAAAAATAAAAACCAATACACAGGAGTTTGGTGGATAGCAATTACTGGAAACTTTTGTACAGAAAAGTACACTGAAGTTTACCCCTACCAAAAGTAAGAAGATAAACAATTTTAAACACGGCTTTGTCCTTTCTCAACTAAGTTAGAACTGTGCTTCCCAGCACCTCTTGCCTGTGTGCTTTAGAGTTGGTGTTGTCCACAAGTGACACCACAAAATGTGGAAGGCAAAAGTAAGACCACAGTCCTTCTTTCTTTAATGCTCAGAAAGTCGATGCAAGTGGTCAAGTGTGGCAGCAGCTCACACACATCGCTGGGGATCTGCTAGATCATGATGGTGACAGAGAAGTACTTGGATTCACATCTACTTCAGCTCATTCAGTTCCTCAGTCACTAGCCAAATGTGCCTGCAGTTCTTTGATGCAAGGGTCCATCTTCTCTTGAGCGTCATCTATAACAACTGAGGCCACCAATGGTCAGAGACAGATGGGAATTCCAGTTTGTGCTTGGATTCAGTTATCTTTGTGCATTTTGAGTTCATCCTTGCCTTTATCCATTTCCAGTTTTTCTTCCTAACTGGCCCAAATGACCAAAAGCAACTCCAGTTTCAACACTAGATACGCAGGTAACAGCCTGCTTGGACCCACTGACCAGCTTCCATGGTTGGACGAGGTCTAAGCCCTACGACAAATCCCTTACTCTCATCACTCATGATGGGTCTGCTTCCATGATTGAACCTTGAAACATCATCTTAATTCCTCAAATCCAGGTGGTTTCTGAGTTTGATTTTATTAGCCACCTGCCAGATACAAACACTGAATTTCACAGCCACTTTGATGTTTATGAAATCATTTTCGAATGATATCTGACCAACTGCAATAAAAATGATTGAAAAAATACAGAAAGGAAAATCAGTAGATGCCCTGCTTTTCTCCTGTGGACCGAAAACTTCATTCCTCTGTGGAGAGTAAAGACCAAAGGGAGCGGCAGTCTCTGGCTCCCTCACGGGGATCAAATCCTATGCCAATTCATTTTCTCTCCTTTTTTTCCACCTCACTTCGTCTCTGCATACTTTTTCAGTCAATCCATTCATTTAGGAAAGCGTGGTGGCACAATGAGTAGAAAGGTGGTCATCTTTAGCAGGGACGAGACCCAAACAGGGATATTCTTGCAGGATCTTGAAGAATAATGCAAGTGGGGGCTTTGAAGCCATCTCTTGTTCACATGCTTTATTTGTTATCAATTCTTCCTGATCTCTACAGTATGGAGGGAGGTTGTAGAGAAATCTGGGCAGGTGCACCATATGGATCTGCAGCCTGCTGCATTCTGGTCTCTTTCCATGGTATCTGTGACTCCACTTTTGATAATGGATAAATATGCTTTGCAAACCCAAAACGGAACAAGGAAACATTTTAATCTGCTTCCTGAGCCCTTTTGTGCAGGCAGTCCGTCCCTAGTGGGATGAAGACAGTAGCCCCATCCCAACCCTCAGTTGCCCTAAACCGATTAAGAAAATGCCTGGGCACTTACCAGCATGAAGAGTAATACTGGTACCATTTATACAGATTAACAATTAAAAATCTTTCCCCAGAACACGAATACCATACAAAAGCTATGCTATTCAAAACTTCAAAGCAAGGGTCTGTGAAGGCCCCATATACTTGGCCCATTTTAGTTATTTCAATTTACTTCAGGAAAAAAAAGAGAAAAAAAAAAAATCCCACAAAGCTGACATGATAAAGTTTCAGGGATACAGGAGCTATTTAATCATTTTGTGTGTTACCCTGGCTTTCTGCAGTCTCTCTTTCCTGCGGTTTTGTTCTTTTCTGCTCATTAGCACCTCCCCCAGAGAGTGGGCCGGAGAAGGGAAAAAGAGATAAAACCCAAATCAGACAATTTTATCAGTCAGCCTGTCAACAAGTTGAATATATTGAGCGCCCAGGGGGTACAGAGCTACTTTTTAGCAGCTCCGATAAAAGGTTTGGTGGGGGAGGAGGTCAACACTAATGGCAACATTGAGATTTTTTTGGATTATCAAGGGATTTTATTGATTTGTGCCCTCCACATCTCCATTAGTGCAGATAATCAAAAGTGCGGCAAAAATAATTAAGCATCTATAGAACTTTCATAAAGAAGAAACTCCTTAACATCCATCACTTTTATCCTTGTGAGTTTGGGGACCTGTTGGGCAGTTCAAATGGAAAACAAATAAATTAATCTCCTTTGCTTTGTCTAGATTCTTAAAATGACACTGTAAGGAAAAATAAAACCCGGCACAGCAGGTTCTCTAGCTCCCAACAACCTTGTCCTTTCAGCCCGACTCCAGCTTAGAGAGGGGCAGGACCTGCGGAGGGGATGCTTCTCAGGCAAGCAAGAGCGCTGCCCCTAGCCAGAGTCAAAGCCCGACAAGGAAAGACGGAGGAAACCAACAACGTGTGCTCTGCGCATTAACGTGGTTTCCACTCAGCCCTGTAGTCTGCACAGAGATTCCAGCCTCCTCATCAGGTTGTGAAGCCAGCCAACACCCCATGCTTGCTATATCTGAGGCTGGGTGAAAAAGCAGCAGCCAGATCGGCACTTTCTCAGGGATGAGGACAATCTTTTCAGCTAAGGATTCCAAGGCTTAGGAATGTGATGTTCCAGTGAAATGGTTCCAGAGGTCGAAGAGAACTTTTGGGAGGCTGCTCCAAGATGCCATCATTATTCTCTTGGTTTGGTGCTCTAAAGAGTTCCTAGGGCTCTAGGAGGTTTTAGAGGCCAACCTTAGGCCAGTGTGCACTCAAATTCAGCCATCCCCCTTCCCTGGAGGTGGCCTTCCAGGCTCCCATGTCTGCTGGCTTCCTGCAGGGGTTCAGCCCATGCAAGGCACTGTGGGAGATTAGAAGAGGGAAGGAAGGAGAAATCAGAGAATTTCCTCCCTTTCCCCTTCTCAGGTTGCCTTTCCAGAAGCTTCTTTTCCTCTGTAACTCCCTCTCTACTTTAGCTCCAGTGCCCCCAGCCTGGGCTTTGGCTCCATCCACCATGATGCCTAGGCCCCAGCAATGCCACCTCCTCCCTCCGTCCATTGGCCAGGGAGTGAGAGTGGCTTCCTGCTGTTGCCAATCTTTTCCTGGCCTCCCCCATTGTCTCTGCTTCTAAGTCTCCCTGATACCTGTAAAAATAAATTTCTGCACCAAATTTGCTTCCTTTTAAATACCAAAATGGTATTTCCTCTCTGGAAGCCCCTGATCTATACACAGGGTATGAATTTTATAGACTACTTTCTATGTTGGTAGTTGACCTGGATCCTGGACTCCACTCCTTCCCAGTCTCCTCTTCTGTTACAATTTCTCAAATGCGACCCTTGACATTCTGAGCTGCACAAATCTCTGTGCACTGTGCGTTACCCAGCAGCATCCCTGACCTCTACTCAACAGATGCCAACAGCACCTTTCCGGTCACAAACATCCCCAGGAGAGAAACCACTTCCCTCTGTGGAGAACTAACTCTGTAGGAAATGAGATGGCCAGAGCTCTGTGTCCACGCCTCACTTACTCCTGCCTCCATGGCTGGTTTTTAAGTCTGGGACTTGAGATCAAGGATGGCAGGTGCCCATGGTGACCTCTTCTACTGACTACCAGCTATTTCCAAGAGGGTTAGAGAAAGGTTCACCCCAGGTATCCTGAGCAATGTTGAACCTGAGGGTAAAGGAACCTGTTTCCTTTCCCACTGGGGACGCTGCCGACCCAGGCTACACCACAGCTGTGATAAGGCCCATGGGTTCTCATTCGCCCTTTCACCTCCTTCAGGTCATGTAGAAAATATGGAGACTGGAGACTCAAGGCATCAAAGAAAAGCAGGGCTCCTCTATGTGATCCATGCTCCATGACCTCTCTTATGTCTGCATGTTCAAGAGCAAGCCAGTCAACCATGTGCACTAGACTTTCCTCCTCCCAGTCCCCCCAGGGACACTGTCCTCTGGTTGTCATGTCATTCAGGAAGGGCAAAAGGTACTGCTGGCACCGTGCACACAGCATGCCAGCCTGGTTCCTTGCAGCCTGGAGGTAGCACTGTAATTTAATTAAATATCAACCCCCAGGTATTATATTTCAAATGCAAATAACTTTGGTAATGTAATATTGTGGCTGAGACTTTAAACTCAAGGAAATCGAGAAAATCAAGTTATGGTTGCTCCCAGAATTAACATTCCTCTCCACATTCCTTGGGCACCAAGCTTGCTTTGTGTTTCTAACTACCATCAAACACACACTCAAGTGACTACATACTGGGCAGCCTGGAGAAGTCTCCTTCCCTAAAAGCTGAGACTCACTGTGTTAAAATGAATGTCCTTTAAACTGGACTTCTGATGCTTAAGTGGGAACTGTGGTCAGAGTGGGAAGAACAGGTGGGGGAGGTTTTATTCAAGACCAGATGAATTGCTTGCTAATTGTTCCATGTTTCTCTTTGGTCCTTTGCTATCCAAATCATTAAAAAAATTTTTTTAAATGGCCAGTCACTTCCTTCAGCAAGATGCTATCCCTAAGAACATCGTCATCATTTTAGAATGCTTTTAAATGCCTTCAAAAAAAGCAATATACAAGTGCAAAACACTTAAAAGGTTAACTTTATTTTAAAGATTAAACACATTTCTGTTGCCTTTTCTCAGGGCTCGGGTCCAGTAAGATAGTTCTCGAAGGACAAAGAAGATCCAAGCTCCAGATTCTCAGCCCATAGTAAATTACTGAGGAAAGCAGTCCCCTGCCTCAATCTTGTCCCTCATTATGAAATCCAAGGGAGCTAGAAAAAGTCAAATAATTGGAGAAAGAAGCCTTCACTTGAAGGACACCCTGAGGTGACCTCCTCACGTTCCCAATTGATTCTGAGATGGCCAAAGTATGTATGTGACTAGGCTTTGCACATTTTTTTTTAAGTGCAAAATTAAAAGGAGTTTCCACTGCATTGGTTACTTGAATGGGTACAAGTGGGCCCCCTCCTAATCAGATTATTTAGAAAGTGACCACATACAGAAATACCAGCTTTTTAAAAATATTCACTTCACAAGTCAAGTTGGGATCAAAGTGGCAAGTAAGTGGCAATTAGGGAAATGCTAAGACTTGAATTCTCTCGAGTCTCCGAATCCTGAATGTCTATGTTCTCCCTGAAGGGGCTTCTTTGCCATGCCCCCAAAGCAACTCTCTATACTTTCTTTCACAGACAGATTCTCTGTAGCTTTCTCCCTCTCATGCTATGTAATGGAGTTTAAGATGTGGGTGGAAGAGGTGGAAGGCATACTCAGATGTGCCTGCCTGCATTTCAGCCAATCAGGGCAGTTTTACAAATCCTGGTGACTTTGTTACTTACAGCGCCTCTGGACTCTTTAGTGAGCCCCGCCATGTTGGATAAGGAACACCATCCTTTCCAGGACTATTCACACTTATTTAATTATCTCTACTTTTTAAATTTTCTTCTTAAGAAATGTTCATAGCTGCTTCATAATTACACAAATAACCTAAGCTAGAAATTGGTTGAAGATAAAAAACAAGGGGGTATAAAATAGACTCAGAGATGAATGAATGCAAAATGGGACTTTGTCTAAAACACTTCTTTTTTTGGGGGGGGGGGTGCTGGGGATTGAACCCAGGGCCTTGTGCTTACAAGGCAAGCACTCTACCGACTGAGCTATCTCCCCGGCCCCAGGGACTTTGTCTAAAAGGATCATCCACTGACTTTGTTCTAAGACTTTCTAACAACAAAACCAAAAAGCAGACGGTAATCACTTACGAAGTCCCCAGTATCCATAAAATGAAAAAATCCAACCGACCCACCAAAACCAACTAAGGAAAAAGCAGGAGAAGTCTATATACTTCTGATACTGAGATTAAGCAGAAATTTCTCCAGTAGTTTCACATTTCAATATGCATATCATGAATACACTGGTCAGCACCCTATAATCACCTTAAATTTCCATTGCAGAAGCCTAGAATGATGTTTTATTATTCAGATCTTCACAGAACAAAGTTGCCTTTCCAGGACCATCTTGAAACCAAAGCTATAGCCATTTTCAAATATGCCTGTGAGAACTAACAAGTATTACTTTCCATCAGACTTTTCTCTATTTCATAAATGGTAAACACCTGCAAAAATAGCATCTTAATAGAATGCCTCTAAATTATAAAGAGAGCCCCTAAATTATGTACTAAACAATGTTTGAAGAGGTTGTGTAGATGGATAGGTATGTGTTTCCATAACTTCTACAAGGTTCTCTTAATTGCTCACCACCCAAAATGTCCAGCGACCCTTCTACCACCTGCATTCAGAATTCTGTCAGGCCAAAGCACGTGTTCTCTATGACACATTTTGATTCTGAGCAGCAGACAAAAATTGGAGGGGTGGGAGTGGATGTGGTCAGCCTGGTCTGTGGCTCTTTATTTGCAATGTGACTCCAAGGGAGTGTATGTACATAGCAGTACCAAGATTTGGGTTCGAGCCCATAGAGTAAATAACCACTGTAAAAGATTGTGGTCATCATCGCTGAGGAAGAATCAAGTTGCTTCTTTTTCTAAGAGCCAGGGATTAACTCTTGCTGGTCTCAGCACCCAGGGTGAGACTGCAGCTGCTGGCCTGGGAGACACACACTGTCAGTGAAAGTTCATGATCGATCTTGAACATGACCAAGCGAGGCCTTCAAGTGTATTCTTACTGAGGATACCCACAGGCCTATTTCTTTCTAATTACAAAATGTTTAAACTTTGTCATTATTTTTGTCACTGTCGATTTTTTCAAAATCACAAATTCTTAGAGAGTTGTTTCCATACATACGGGGAAGTTGTAATTTTTATTTCTGATTTTATACAAGTGGGACGGTATCATAAAAACATGCCACAACTTGCATTTTTTCCACTTAATGATGTGTCTTAGGTCAATTCTTATCAACGAGGGACCCACATCCACTTGCAAATGCTGTCCACTGTACCCAGTCAAACTGCTCTATTCTTTACCATTCTAGAGCATTCCACAGCATGAACATTCTTTATTCGACTGAATGAAATTCCCACTCTAGGATATCTATTTATCTGTCTTTATTATTACAAAGGCAATAGACAACACTAAAACACACATTTGTACCCTTATAAAAGCATTTTTTTTCCAGTCCTGAGAGGAGTTCAGGTGACAGGATAGGAACATGTTTATGTATTAACTATTTCCAAGTTTCCCTAAAAATCAAAAGGGTCTGTCAACTTATACTACGAATTTAAGAGAATGCCTCTTTCCCTGCCCCTTAGTTAACACTAACAATTACATATACTACTTTAAATGTATGGAAGTCTGATCACTACAAAATTATACCTTGTTATTAGAAAATACACACATACAACTCTTGTATAAAACAACAAAGAGCTATTTTATTCCTATTCCAAATGATTATCAATCCCTGCTGATAAAAAATTCTTGTTAATCCAATGGAGTATTATATTTACCATTAGCATTACAGTGTCACCCAGAGAGAAATGATGGGGAGTCTGGTGGGTGGCCACCAAGGCCACTGCAAACAGTCAAACTGGCTGTGCACACACAACCCTAGGGGGCACCATTCATCTGGATGACAACTTCTGTGAATGAGGATACAGCCTGCAAAGCCCTGCACAGTAGCTCCATGAAAAGTCACTTCACGGAGGATCCAGAATGACATTGTATTCGAGTAACAATAGAGTCTTAAAGATCAAACTCTTCCTTTTCTTTTTCCCTCACAGTTACATAGAGCCAACCCCCACCATGGACCCAACACATCAAGCCATGTTGCATGTGATGTCAACCCTGCAAAAAGTTGGGCAAATTAATCCTTGTAAGACACTATTCATTAGTATCTGAAAGATCTTTGTCCCATTTGTTCACCCAAAGGGCATAACATTAAAATGGCATGATCTCTCATGACGTACAAAAGTAGTTATTAATTTGCACTCATTAGCCAAAGATGTTTGCCAGTAGCCTTTGGATATGTCTCTGGTGTGCACATATGGTGCTTGACAGAGAAGATCTGGGGAGTTGTCGATGACTGAAGGTGACACCATTTAATCTGAACAGCTCATCTATGGATGGAGTTTGCTCAGGGCTTCAGATGCGATTATTCAGGAGGCAAAGCTGACAGACTGGAGGTGGAAATTTCAATGATCTATTTCAACAGACATTCTCTTCTACCTCACCCCACGATTTCTGAAATGTTCTCCTTTGGGTGAGATTATGTGTATGATCTAGGCAGGTATTAATAGGGTGGTACCTTGCATTGGTGTGACCTAACAAAGAACAGACACATATTCATTGTCCTCATTGTGCTTTATTGTACATACCTGGTGGGCATCTGCCCTGTCCATTTTCTGGAGGCTTTGCTGGTGCTTTGCAGCTGTCTGGATGCTTCCCTTGTCCTGTGACTACCTCGACTCATGAAGCAAAACCTATTTGCTTCCAAACCATTCTACATTTCTGACAGCTTTTGCATTCCAAATATTACCATTTCTCCCTCTTCTTAAATTTCCTTCCATTATTTCTTCTTTGTGACAGAATAGTTGGTATTGACCCATAAAATAGTGGAGCAGGAACCCAATTTCTCAAGAACTGCCCCAAACAGATTGAATTAAATCTTGCAATTAGCTTACAATTTGCATCTCACAACAGGAAATTCATTGTTGCAACTGCAACTTCAGTGGACTAGGCAGAATAAGCTATTGTTGAAGTAATTCCTGTAAAAGGTCATATATTTAAACCCTTCAATTCTTTTTGACAACCTCTCAGAAATGAGTGATACAGTTGCTCCAGTGTCCAAAAAAGCAATAATGTCCATACCACTTTTCTTTATAGGCAGGGTGGAATATTATTATCCCATTCATCACAGACTATTCTGGTTATAAAGTATGTTTCTTGATATTTGAGAGACCTTTTTCTTTCACCATCTTGAAAAAGCTGACGGTCTCCTGTGCTGGGTGTCAGCCGAGTAGTTTTCTCATAATATGTTAGCTTCCTTCGGTGTCCCCTGAACAATGGTGACATTTAGTAGTTTCTACTGAATTCCATCTCCTTATGAGGACAGAAGGAGGAGGCCAGTTCAAGATTTCCACTTCTTTTCAATTAAGAGTCACTCAGTGGTCTCACTAGAAGTAGAGCATGGACTTTGAGGTCAAACATAAAGGCCTCCACAGACCAGAAATTAAAGTCCATATATGTAGAAGCAGCAGAAGATAATAGAATAAGATAAAGTCCAATGGGCCAAACCTTGAAAATCTCTCCGTAAGATATTAAAATTCAACTGTACAAACTAGTGCTACCAAACCAAAGAACAGCCCGATTCAGCCTTGACCCACCATTTTGAGGCAGTGGACAAGGTGCCTCCTTAAGAGCTTTGCTTTCACAGTGAACGTCCTCTGTGGATCCCAGTTTTCAAAACACAATATCATTTGTTTCTGTTCAAAATCTCTGTTTTCCTGACAACTCTGACCTGTTAGTATTGGTTTCGTTCGAGTTATTAACAGACTTGGACGATGTCTCTGGTGTCCCTACAATCTAGGGTTGGTCTAACAGTGAGGCAGCTGGAATAATCTCCCCCTGCCTCTTAGGTTACCCGATCCAAACCAAAGATTTAGTTGAAATGTGTTTACAACCATGTTCCTTATTTTCATTTACTCGTTTGGCACAGACTTCTCATACTTTATGAGTGAATGTTGTTTGTGGAAATTGAGAGTCTACCCCTGCCAACCTATTCAATTTCATATTCCCTGTATTTAATTTTTTTTTTTTTTTTTTTTTTTTTTTTTTTTTTTTTTTTTTAGTTACAGGCAAGAGAAAGGGAGGGAAGGAAATGGGAGGAGAATGGGTGGGAAGAGAGAGAGGGAGAGCCCAAATCAAGCATGTCATTTGATTATTGCATCCATCCTGCCGCTGTTGCTACACAGTCTAATAAACTTTAGTGGCCTGGAGTTACTCGGCTGAGCACTATGTTACTCTTACCATTATCCAGGGGAGGATCTGTCAGATTCATAAATTGTTCTATCACTGAACAGGAAAAATCAGGTAGAAAAGAAAAAAGAACAAGAAAGGAACTTGGAGTTCCTTTGTCTCTTATTTATGATTTTAATTATAAATCTCTTTCTTATCTATGGAATAAAAGAAAGCTTAATAACACTTAGTTTTAAACCATTCCTAGGTATGATATATAAATATAGCACCCCTGGAGTCTCTTGGCAGAATACTAAATACAGAGTTATCTTCCAGAGCCAATGGATTAAAAAGTCCTTTCCGAGGAGACCAAGGGCTTATTTCCACCCGCTCTGGGATGTCTGTCCTATGCTGAGTGGGATTTCACTGATGAGACCATTTCCTGTGTGGAGGGCCAATTTTCTTAAAATATCAAGGCAACGGAGCAGCCGTCATCTAGATAATGGCATGATTCTGTTTTGGCTTCCCCAACATCAAAGTTAAATTAACCAAATTATCCAGCACTTTGAGTCATTCCTTAGGCAAGATAACAAATGCCCTGAAATTATCATTTATATGAAAACAAAACAGACTAAAATCCCCCCATACATGTAATTAACCAGAGTCTAAACTTTCCTACTATTAAGAGGCAAGCCTTTTTTCTTCTTATTGCCAAAGTACAGACTTTTCTAAACAAGGGCTGTGTTTTAGATTATTAATGTTCAATCAATTCTAAAACTGAATGAAAAACAATTTTACTAATCTTTTTAAAACACACAAAAATAGAGGGACTAATACAAAAACCAAGTGGGTTTGTCTAGATAGGTCTTGGCCCTACTCCAGGTAGATTCACTACAGCACCAACAAGGATTCCTGAGATCTTTGCTTAGTGGAGAAATATCCATCTGGGAACATTTGTGTCTAATGCCTTTGCCTAGCAAATAAAACATCCATAATTAATCAGTGAGAAATAAGCATTTATCTTAAGTCTCATAATTTCCAAGTTTTGTTTTTGCAGCAAAGCCTACCATGCCCTTACTAATACAAAGGTGATATAACTAGTCCTATGAACTCAATAACTCATCTCTGTGCCAATTACTTCCATATGTATCTCTTGATTTCGGTTCTCCCCAAATAAATAGAGATAAGCGTGTGTGTGTTTAGCCATTCACCTTAATTTTTCACTTAGAGGGCTAACAGATGTTAACACTAACAGGAAATTTCCTTTTTCTACATAGCACACACATATACAAATAATATAGTTTTTCTTACCATACCCAGTTCCTTAGGCTCCAAAAGTGGCAATTGTCCTTGATTTCTGAAAATTATCTGGAGTCTAAGATCTATATCCTAGGGAACAAATTATTTTGTTATCATAAAACTTAATGAAACTTGTCAAATCTCTCCTGGGGAGAGTTCTACCCTTTGTTCACAAATACATGCAGTAAGAGCAGAAGATGAGTACAATGTTCTAATAACTATGTTGTAGGAAACACTTGAAATCATGATTTCATGCCTTCTTGGAAAAATTTAGAACTGAAAATTTAAAATTTCACATTTTCCATCAATGAAATGGAAAGAAATGAAGACACATGTCACAAAAGAAAACAAGAATATTTACAAGGTATAGATATTGAAAAATTTTTATATCATTTTAAAAGGCAGCATACAAAACCCCAAACTAACTACATGTCATACTGAAGCAAAGCAAGTCTCCATTCCTTTCTCTGATTGCTTCAGTCTATCATAAACTTAGATTAAATCTTCCTAATACTATATTTCATGTCATCCCTTCTAAAACTTTTTTTTAAAAAACCCAAAATAGCTCTTTGGTACCAAATAAATAAACTTTAAGTTTCCTGGTGTGACATTTAAGATCCCCTTCCTGCTCTATTTGGTTGTTGTCATTGACCAAATATTTTTGAAGACGTAGACTCCACACCTTCATAGAAACCCTTCATAGAAACCCTTCATAGAAACCCTCTTTCCTTTATGCTATCGTTCATGCTGTTCCCTGTTCGGTGTGTTCTTCCCAACATCTCTACCGTATATCCATCAAGGCCAGCTGCTCCTGCCCACAGACTCACCCCACTTTCACACAGCGGTATCCTTTCTAAACTGTAAATCTCAGCATATCATTGTCCTGTTGAAAAGCCCTGGGCCTACAGAATAAAATTAAAATGTCTTTGCCTGGCAGGTAAAGCACGCATCCTCTCTCCCAAACTCACCTTTCCAAACTCAAATATATTCCCTCCGCCATATTGAACCACCTCTCACTTTCTGTACGTTCTTTGTGTTTTCACCAGGCTGTTTATCCCTAAAACATCCTTATTGCTTTGTCTGCGTGGTGAACTCTACCCAGCCCTTAAGTTCCACCCAGAGGATAATTTCACTGCTTTTTCTATTGGTCACTCCACACCTCAGTCATGCCACAGTCACCTTCAACTAGGCTGAAGTTGCCATCTCCTCTCTAGAGCCACCATATTGCAAGGTGTATCGCATCTGTAGTGCTTTCTTCTCATTTATCATAGCAATTCACTACCCAAGTCTTCCTTGACAAACATGAAGTCTTTTGAAGGCAGAGTCCCTAACATTTATTTTTTACAAGTTATTAAATATTTTTTTAAATCAAAAAGATATATCAAATAATACAACGAAGTCCACCTAGGGAAACAGTAAAGCATCATCAATATAGTTGGAAAGGGCTAGGCATTCCTTCCCCATGCCTAACTGTGTACCACTATGTAGGAGAGTTCCAGGGAAAAGGTGAGGAGTTGAAAGCAGGACACCTGTGCATAAAAAAATGCAAATAAACTTCTCATGAAGTGAATCAATCTAAGAATGGAGCTAAAAGCATAAATGCAAGGTTTCGTTTGGAAGATGGCAAAGATTCCTACTTGATGGGCAACCTGCTTTGCCCTGAATTACAGCCTACGTAGAGGTTGGCTGGATTGCCCAAAGAACACCAGGACTTACATAAAACCAGTGGTAAGTAACTATTGCCCTAGCCTCCCATATGGTACCTAGAACCTCAGGGCTATGATTAGGCTAGTGGCTTAGTGCCTTGTTCATTCATTCATTGGTTTATTCATTCAGCCACTCAGTAACCATCAACCTACAATCTCCTTTAGAGAGTCAGGAGATGTACCTTACCTCTGAGAAGGAACTGGAGAGGAAGGAACTCAACTGGAAGAAAGAAACCAGGACTGACAGCTTCCCCTAGGCTTGGTAGGTAGCATTTAAAGAGTCCTTTTATATAGGGAAGGCTGGATGGGTCCCTTAGCACTGTCACAGGAAGTAAAAACAGATTCCAAACTAAGTCAGCAACTACAGATAACGGATGGAGATGTGAGAAGGAGACCTGCAGTATACAATCCGCAAAGACACCCAGGTCTACTCCACCAACTCTATGAAGAACCAAGAAAGAGGGAAAGATCTTATTACTACTGTCATGATAATCACATCTGCAGAATGCACAAAACTGGGAGGTGTTCCTAACAGCAGCTGAAGACAGGCACACAATACCAAGCAGTGTGTGGGTCTTCCTAATAGATGTCAAAAATAACACAGTGAGGCACTGGTGGAAAAATGCAGATGATCTATCCGGGGAGGAATCAACTTAAAGATGGAATTTAACTCGAAGGGGATTCCTGGATGGCAGTCATGGAGAAACAGCACAGCGCCGAGCTGGTGGTGCAGAGCAGTCAGGGGCTGAGGCAAGCGCCGCAGTTCGGCAATTCTCCGAGCTAGTAAAATTTTCAGCCACACACACAGGGGCATCCCAAACCACGGCGAAGAGTGTGTCTCTCTGTGTCAGCAATGAGACCAGACTTGGAACACTGCAGGCAATTAGGAGTAATGCGATGCCTCAATGGGAATTTAGAAAAGAAAAGAAAAACAAATCAAAGGGAGTGAAATATGAGGAAAGACACAGGCGATAAAATGAACATAATTTGACTAAATAACAACCTAGGGGACTGTGATAACCATCTACAGAGCATAAAAATCCAAAACGGGGCCTAGAGGTCTGCTGGCCAGGGCACTCTTCTAAGAAATACCTCCAGTCTCATCTGTTAAGAGCTCAATAGAAAGGCAGCATTTTGCATCCATTTAATGGAAGTGTGGGGACTCCACTCTGGGGAATAAACAGGCCTGGGTTCCCAGAATCTATGTATGTCTCCAAACCATTTTTCAAAATGTACAGACAGAGAACCTCTGGGAAAACCCAAAAGCCAGTGCAAGAAGGTCCTTAAATCCATAGGCACAAAGTCACTCATTCATTCATCTGCCAAATGTTTATTGGACAAGTCCTCTGTGCCCATGCCACAGTTGGCACTCTGTACACTGTTTTGAATAAAGAATACACAAATATATAGTTATAAACTAGATTAGAGACCTGTGGCACAAAGTCACTCATTCAAGCCTCTGAGGAGTGTTTATTGAACGAGTACTCTGTGCCCATGCTGTACTTGGCACTGAGTACAATGTTTTCAATAAAAAATCTACAAGTATATAGTCATCAACTAGATTACAGAGTCACGAGTGGAAAATGCACAGTTTAATAAAAAAACCATGGAAGGGTTTTAATGCACATAATCCATTCTAGTTTTTTAAAATACACTCTCAGTCAATGCATAACACTGTGTTATCAGTTTTCAAAATATCTGTCCTCATACCTGCAAAGATTGCAAACAAATGCCTGTGTGTGGTTATATATGTATAATATGTATTTATTCTAATGGGTAGGTATTTGTGCATTTGTATATTTAAAGTAAGTTTTTATAAAACCAATTTTCTTAGTATAAATGTGTATTTTTGTAACTCCATCTTCTCATGTTCAAAAACAGGTAGTTGGGGTTTGTGAGAAAAAGATAAAAGAGTGAACTGTATGGATGCTTCCTCAGCTCTGGCATCTCCTACACGAGAGGTGCCTGTCACTGTGTCTGTACGATCACTGCTCCAACACCTTACAGCAACTGCACCTGGAGCAGGTAGTATCCTGAAGAAATAATGCGCAGACTGGTCTTCTGAGAAATGATGAGGCAGGACCAGGGGTTTCCTCACCGAGGGGTTTGGGATTCTGAGACACTGGGCAGCTGCCAATGGGAACGGTGTTAAACTTAACAGTACCGTGTCTGGTCATGAGCAAGACCTACGGGCAGAGAAAGAGGGAAGAAAGAGGAACTGAGGGCCAGAGAAAAACAAAGACAAGTACACCTCAGGGCTCTCAGGGCTCTCTGTACACAAGAGAATGACCCTAATGCCTAAGTTGTCCATTTCCAAACCCCGGTTTTCCTGAGGTCTGGTGAAATATCGTGATCTTGGTTTTCATGGAAGTATCTGTCACTTCTAGCACCCTCCTTTTTTGATGTAAACTGGTTTGAGAGGCTGACTGTTCTTCACTCACAACTTCTTCAGGAGTACATCTACTCACCGTCCTGGTCTTTCAGCTGTAATCCAACTCAAACCATCTGAGGAAATAGAATAGATCAAAAGGGACTGGCTCGGGCCACCTGAAATTCCAAAGTTTCCTTCCGACGTGGCTGGATCTACATGTTTATAAAGAGCACCCGGTTTCATTCCCTGTTGACCCTCGCTCTTCTTCCACATGTAGGTTCTATTTCTAATCAAGATCTCTTGTCCTTATGTTCCCTAAACTTCAAGTTCACTCTTTTTACAACTAACAATCCCAGCAGGAGTACTCTCCCAGACCTGAGTTTCACTGGCCAACTTGGGGTCATTGCCTACTCCAAAATAAAGGGACGAAACACCCTGACTGGTCAAGCATGGATCACAGTCCATCCTGAAGCTGGGGAAGAATCAGACCTCCAAATCACATAGAATAAGTGGGAAGAACTGTTTCCTAGAGGAAGAGTGAGGCATGTCTTAGCCTGCTTTCTGTTGCTCTCACTGAATACCACAGACGGGTAAGTTATAAAGCACAGATGTTTGTATAGCTCACAGTTCTGGAGACTGAAAAGTCCAAGAGCAGGGCACAGGCATTAATGAGGGCCTTATTGTCGCCTCATAATATGGTGGAGGGTACCACATGCAAGACAGCAGGCATGCTAGCTCAGGGCTTCCTTCTTATAAAGTCACTAATACCGTCAGTGGCCCCATCCTCATGCCTTCATCTAATCCTGATTACTTGCAAAAGGTCTCATCTTCAAATACCATTAACCTAACACATTGGTGGCTCTGTTTCCAACCCATGAACATACACCAATCACAGCAAGGTGATACCAGGACAAGGGGAAGTGGATGCTGGGGGGATAAAAATGACAAAAGTTCAAGCTCCTCTCCGCTACTGCTCAGTATGGATGCTCTCTGAGGAACATTCCAGTCTCCTCACATCTCCAGGAACACGAGATGATGCTTGCAGGTCTTCATTACCTGGGAAGCAGCTTGCTTGCTAAAACTGACCTGTAATTTCAAACTTACTACAGCACTTCCACTGGTCCCTTGCAGAAGGTGCAGTCTCCTGCATGTCTCTTGAGGTGGATCAAGGCCATGTTTGTATTTCAACTTACAAACAGATGTCCTTTTTGCAGACTTAGTGCAACTTTTTTGTCCTTGTTGTTACATTGTGTGCTTTTTTTGGTGCCTTTGCTGCCTACAGTGCCTTTACTCCTACATGCAGTGCTTAGGTGCCATTTAGTTTTTCTAAGCACAGGACAGCTGTGTAGTGTGCTTTATGGAAAAAAATACTTGTGTTAGATAAGCCTTATTCAGTCATGAGCTGTGAGTTCAATGTTAATGAACCAACAATATATATTAAATAAGGTGTCTTTAAACAGAAACACACATAAAACAAGGTTATGTATTGATAGTGTGACAAAAGGTTGTGACCAGAGGTTGGCAAGTCTCTGCCCCCTATTTCCCCTAGAGTGATAGTTCAGATGCACTAACCCAGGTAATTCCAGCACGCAATAAGAATCAACTGTGTGTGTGTAAAATGGCATTCCATTTTATACCCTCTTGGACTTCTCCCCAAACATCTTCTGTATTTTGTCTTTCCATCCACATTACAAACTCCTTTAAAAATCGTACCATACAGCTTCTTCAGCCAGGAATACAGATCTTCAACACTTGCTGCCTTATGGTTGTGTAGCTACACAACCCACATCAACTACAAATGTTTTCATTTGAAAAAGTTCTAGAACTTAGCCTGCTATCTTATTTTTTTTTTTATCTTCCCTGTCTAGGTTATACACCTTTTTAAATATGGTATCAATCCAAGACCAGTTTTCATTCTGATGGCAAAGAGGAGTGAAGCAGGCAAGAGAATCCTGTGCTTGGAACGAAGTTCTTCACCCTGGGTAAAGAGAGGTTGGCATGCTGTGTGACTCGGCGGTCAGAGATCGTCACTGCCAAGCAGACACCTCTCCAGTGCCCTCAGGATCATGGCACCGACCTTTCTTCTGGCTTCTATTCTATTGGCAGTTCTTGCTGTTCCGAGTGCCACACATTCCCCTATGCACCAGAGTCTTGGCTGCCAAGAGAGCTATCTTATTAAGCAAACATGTCTTAGATCTGACTTCTGACTCCAAAAAAAAAAAGCAAACTTTTGTGAGAGTTTTACCTCTGATCAGCCTTAGCTTTGTGAACCTGAATGGAGGGCAGGCTCTGCTACCTATGCTCTGTTTCAGTCGAAGGAAGAAACCAACATGGAACCAGGAAAAACCCAAGAGAGGAAATAAGTGAGAAATTTCTGAAAATTACGTGACAAGTATAATTCAGTTTGGAAAAAGTTTGCCTGTGGCCCTGAGTTCCTGGGTTCACCTCTCAGAACCCCAGTTTCCCTCTCCCCCCAAAAGATAGGAGTTTGACTAGATGATGATAATAATGCTGACATATTATTATTATCTAACTTTAATTGGATGTTTACTGAATGAACCCTTTCCATTCATAACTTTGCTTAATCTTCAAAACACCCTCCCAGAGTAAGATGTTACTATGGTCCCCTCTTTATATACGAGGAAAACAGGAATTCCCAGATTGCTGTGATTGAATGATCGACTTACACGGTCACTCGGCTACTAGCTTGTGGAGCACAGGCAACCTGACTCCATATCCCCCTTACTCACCCATGCATCTACATGGCCTAAGTGAACTCTCAAGACTCTTTCTCTTCAGACATTCTGTGGTATTTCACACCATCCCTCGCTTTTGTCTAAGATTCTGGCTTGTGTAAGTTGGATATAACCACATAAATAAAGTCGAACAGGAGAAAAGGGAGTAGGAAAGGAGGAAAAAAGTCAGGACACTTCTGGAGCTCCAACTCTCTAATGGCCTTAGAAACTCTATAATCCATCCTACTAATCCAGTTCTAATTATATCAATAAGTAGATGGGGCCAGGACTATTTTTCAAGATAGTGCATAATGTGTGAGTAATTCTTCATGCTACTTCTTCTTTGGAAAAAAAAAAATCCTACAAGAACTTCTGGAATTTATTAGTATGAACAAATCAAATGATTCCATTTTTAAAAAGAATGTAATAATGCTCGTAAGAAGACTTAGAGGGATGGTCTGTGAAGGTCACAGGTCCTGCAGACACATCCTGGAAATTGTCCTGTGGGCTCACAGTTAGTCCAAGCCTTTGACTTCAGCCAAAGGCAAGCCATCAAACCTCCCATGAAGAAACACAATGGGCTGGGGAGATAGCTCAGTCAGTAGAGTGCTTGCCTTGCAAGCATAAGGCCCTGGGTTCGATCCCTAGCACCACAAAAAAAAAAAAGAAAGAAAGAAACACGGGAGCTTGGGGCTCAGCTGCCTATCAAAATGAGGCACAGCACCCCCACCCAGGATGCCGGCAAGAGAAGAACCCATAAATCAGAAGCAATTTTAATTTTTAAAAAGTAAAGAATGAAAGACCTCCTTGCAGCAGACAAGGCTCCTCATCATGAAATCATGGTGGGACCTGTCATCAGTGTCCCTTCCCTTCCCCACAAGGCTGGCAACAGTGGGCGCTCCTCTTGGGTCCTGATTGCACACGCCAAGATGAACTTCTGACTGCTTTGCACCACTCAGAGGCTCACCAGCAACTAAAATTAGCCTGGCTTCTATTCCAAGCCTAGGGCTCCTCGTGGCTGACTTTCTTTTGTAAGAGTGTGTGATGGTGGCTTGTTTGATTTAAAGAAAATCAATGAAGAGTTACATGAGAAGGAAGAAAACAGAAGACCAGGTATTCCCAGGTTGAGATAAAAGTCCAAATAAAGGGCACCACACACACGCTCCCTCTCTCTTTCTCTTTCCCTCAAAGCAAAGAAGCCTTTGAGGTAAAGTAGAAACCGTTTTGTTGGAGGGGTCGTGTGTTCTTCATCTTTAGGGTATAATCTGAGAGGTCTAATCTGGTAAAAATGGCAGCTACTCTTAATGGGATGACTGACAGAACAGAACAGGTGCAAAAAGAGGCGGTCACAAAAGGTGACTTTTGGTCCTTGCAAAGACCAAGATCACGCACGCAACCTGGACCAGCCCGGATCTCCCCTGCCCTTTTCTGGTGGTAATGAGGGTGTGCAGGACAAGAAAAATGCACAGAAGGATTGGTCCTCCTGCTGTCCTTCATCAAGCTGACCTTGGCCTCAGACCAGATGTGACCCTCAACTTCACAATGAGGTTAGCCAAATCAGAAAGATTTTCACAGAAAGGATGACATTTCTCTCCCCCGACCTGGGCCCTGAAACCCCAAGCCTTCCTAGAAGCCACCCACCCCCGCTGTCCTGTATCAGGAACCCACCCTTCTCCCGGAGTACTTTCATGAGTCTCCTTAAACCCCTGCTGTGTGTGTTATTTACGATCCTGGTTCCTTTTCTTTTCAGGGTATTGGTCCGTAATAATGCCGCGTGTGTTATTTATGACGCAAGGAATAACTTAAACCACATTAGGAGCCTCAACATTATAGGAACTTTAGAGAGCTACATTTTTCTAGTTATGGTTAAACTACGGCAGTGATAAATCCAGTCGTAAGGGTGCAGGAGGGAATCCACGGGACAGGTGTTGCCCATTAGTCACTGTAAGGATATGCAGGAACAAACGCTGGCTCGCAGATGCTTCGGCGTCTCTTCCTAAGAACAGCTGTGGGAATCTGAAATGGCAAGAGGCGGGGGGTTTGGAAAGCTGGTAATGAGAAAAGATGGGTAAGGCTGGCATGGAAGGGCAGGGGCGCACTCTGCAGAGGACAGAGCAGCAAAGTGCACACGCGTGTATATCTCACTCCCTCATCTCACGAGTTCTCTGGGGTTCCCCACACATCTGGGGACTGCTTTCCACCATGGGTTGGAAAACAGTCCTTAGTCCTAACTACTGCTGCCCATGAGGGATGTGGACCTACTCAGTCACCCTAAGAAAGCAATCCTAGAGGTAGAACAGCCAGGACAACCAGCTGTGAAAGTCAGTATTGGGATAATTTACTCTTTTCCTGTGATTCAGTTTCTGCATCCATGAAATCAGGGAACGCTTTCCCCATCTCTCTCCTCATGAGAATAGTAGAGAACTTTTTTTTTTTTTAAATCCAATATTTCTTGAGCATGCGTGCTGGGCACTGAGATGTGGACACAACACCAGTGAGGATGTCATGGTTGAGTGGCAGAAAGAGACCCCAAAAGACATCATTATACTATCATGCCCTGACTTTCATGAGGGAAATACGCGAAGGGTTTTATTATTGGAGGGCAGAGCTGGAGGGTCCCCGCAGGATCCACCAGCAGGGAGGGACAGGACCTGGACTGGGGTGGGGGTGGGGCATCCTGTTCTCTGGTCTGCAAGTTTCTAAAGCCTCCATGTGCCTCCCTGTGTCCAAGCAGCATAGGAAAACAATGCCATTCAGAACTGGTGACTTGTTGGGACAGAAATCAGGCTTACATTTCTCCGGGCTTCTCCATAAAACTCTTACTTGCTTAAACTCTTATTGCTTAAGCAATTTCAGAGCACAGGGATCATTTCAACGAAAATGCTTAAAACTCAAAAATAAGTTTCAAATACCTCAGGCACAAGCCACACCTATATCAGAGGACCCACATTCTCAAGGTTGGCAGGCCTTTGGAAGCCATGGCCCCTATTCAGAGTATGACACACTCGGCCAAATCCTGACCAATTCCCCAAACACATTCAACACTGGGGAGCTTGGTGCTTCCCAAAGGGGCTCAGTCCACTTTAGCACAGCCCCAATTAGAACATCGGTCATGCTGAAACTTCTGACCAAGAGAACTGAAATGTTACCAGAAACTCATTCATTCCATAAACATTGATTAAACGCCCACTCTACACCAGGCACTGTACTGAGCACTATGAATTCAGTAGTAAATATTAACTATATAGAGAAACTCCACCACAGAGTTCTCATACATAATATTTTCCTAGCTTAGCTCCAATCCAGTCTTTGAAAATAATATGACAAAATCTCCTTTAGATGTGCCATCTGGGCTTTGCTCACTTAGTCATTTTGTTACTCAGCTACTAACAGGGTGGCTTATGTTTATAGCAATAAGCAAGGAGAATAATGACTACATATCCTTGTGGGGGATGTATAGTAGGTAGAGACAGCCCAACCCAAAATTCATGGACAGGCAGCGCATTCCTAATCCCACACTTGGATCCAAAACCCAACATGCAAAACGTTTTGAGCACCAACGTGACAGCACAAATAGAAAATTCCACAGGTGACAGGTCTGAGCTGACCCCATGTGAGAGGGCTCAGTCAAAAAGCAGGTGCACTGAAAATATCATATACAATTATCTTCAGGCTGTATGTACTAGGTACACAGAAAACATAAGTGAATTCTGTGTTTACACTTAAATCTATCTCCAAGATACATATGCATTATGCATATGCAAATTTCCCCAAAGCAATAAAATCTGAAACACTCTGGTTGCAAACATTTCAGAGAAGGGATATTTTAAGAACTAGGTCCATTCCAAGTTTTCTGAGGAATCTCCATACTGCTTTCCAGAGTGGCTCCACCAATTTGCAACTCCACCAGGAATGTATGAGTGTGCCTTTTTCCCCACATCCACGTCAACATTTATCATTGCTTGTGTTCTTGATAATAGCCATTCTAATTGGAGTTAGATGAAACCTTAGGGTGGTTTAATTTCCATTTCTCTAATTACTAGGGATAATGATCACTTTTTCATATATTTGTTGATCACCCGTGTATCTTCTTCTGTAACATGTCTGCCCGGTTCCTTAGCCCATTTATTGATTGGTTTCTTTGTATTTTTGGTGCAACGTTTTTTAAGTTCTTTATAAATTCAGCCACTATGGAAAGCAGTATGGAGATTCCTCAGAAAACTTGACATGGAACCACCATTCGACCCAGCTATCCACTCCTCAGTTTATACCCAAAGGACTTAAAATCAGCATACTACAGTGAGGCAGCCACATTAATGTTCATAGCAGCTCAATTCACAATAGCTGGATTATGGAACCAACCGAGATGCACTTCAACTGATGAATGAATAAAGAAAATGGTATATATACCCAAAGGAACATTACTCAACCATAAAGAAGAATTAAATTATGGTATTGCTGGTAAATGGATGAAGTTGGAAAATATCATGCTAAGTGAAATAGGCCAAGTCCAAAAAACCAAAGGCTGAATGTTTTCTCTGATAAGTGCATGACAATATATAACAAGGGGGTGCGTGGAGGGGGGAAGAGAAGAATGAAGGAACTTTGGATGGTGTAGAGGAAAATGGGGTGTGAGTGGGTAGGGGACAGAAAGACAATAGAATAAAACAGACAGTATTACCCTATGTATATGTATGATTACACGAATGGTGTGAATCTACATTGTATAAAACCATAGAAATGAAAAGTTGTACCCCATCTGTGTACAATAAATCAAAATGTAAATATTTTTTTAAAAAATTTAATTAAAAATAAAAAAAAGGAACTAGGGAAGGATGTGTGCTCTACCGATTTGGATATGTAGGCCTACCCGGCAGGGTCACAAGGAGGCCAGGCTGCCTCCTTCTCACTGCAATGTTAGCCTTCAAAGCTAACCTAGGTCTGCCCGAGAGCAGTCTCCTGTCACTCACTCTGCTTTCCCCCGACAACTTTGATGAATCGAACTCTCCCAACTGGGGCATTTGTAGTATCCGTGAGGCTACCTAACCAAGACAACAACACTACAGTGGTCTAGGCAAGATGAAGTCTGTTTCTCTCTCACGTGAAAGTGCATCGTCGGCAAGGTGGCTCCACGTTTTTATTAGTGTCTGGGCTCCTCTGCTGATGCTTTTCCCATTCCTAATACACACCTTCTATCCATGAACAAAAGTGACCATTCCCACGTCTGTTGGCACCTTCACATTTTGTCAGAAGGAAGCGAACAAAGAAAAGGGGAGGGCCTGCCCCTTCCTTTAAAGACCTGACCTGGAAGCTGTATCTTCGTTTCTATACCCATGCCATTGGCCAGATCTTAGGGACCTGGGCACAGCCGAAGGGAAAATGGGAACTGCATCCTGGGAAGTCCAGCTAAAAATTCTTGCCGAACAGGAAGGCAGAACAGCTACCTCCAAAACCTGGCTTCAGGAGATGCGTATTTCCACTGATAAGACAGTGGGAGGAATTGCAGAGAAATAGAAGGGGAAAAAGAAAGAAGTTAAAAGAGGCAGAAATGTGAAGTAGGCAGCTAAACTTCTCTTCCAGCACTCTCTATCCACTTGGGTATTCTAAGTTTCTTCCCCTGAAGCTTTACTTCTGGAATTGGAGCTTTGATGCTCATGAACCCGTAAGTTAAAGGATATCATGGTTTCCTATATTATGGGCTCAATTCTCTAGGTACAGCCCTTGACTTCTGTGAATGAGGGAAGAACAAACAGTGAGTGTTTTATCAGCTTTTTTTCTTTTTCTTTTTTTTTTTTTTTCCTCTGTGACCAAAAGACCTGACAAGAACAGGTACAGGGGGAAAGGTTTATTTGGGGCTCTTGGTTCCAGAGGTCTCAGGTCATAGACTGCTGACTGCATTGCTCTGGGCCCGAGGCAAGGCAGAACATCATGGCAGAAGACTGTGGTAGAGGAAAGTGGCTTAAGACAGGGCCACCAGGCAGCAGAGATAGAGAACTCCCCTGACCATGGAGAAAATATAAATCCCAAAGGCATGCCCCCAGTGCCCACCTCCTCCACCACACCCAACCTGCTTAGTCACCACCAGTTAATCCCCATCATGGGATCAATGCCCTGCTTAGGTTAAAGCTCTCATATCCCTATCATTTCACCTCTGAACTTTCTTGCAATGTCTCATATACAAGCATTTGGGGGAGACCTCATATCTAAACCATAACATTGAGGAAGATTGCTTTCTGAATGCAGACTACTCTCGAGGACTTCTACTACCAAGAGCAACTTCACACTTGGACTTGTCTCAGTCTTGTGGGAAGAAAAAGTAAGTAAATGGGTTTTCTTTGCTACCTATTGCCTCACAGATCTATTAGGAATAAAATATCTCTTCATATAGTCATATATTATCTTTAAAAAATCAAGATTTTACAAAAACAAGTCAGGACTCTTCAATGTATGGGGCTCAGTGTTGTAAATATAATTTATTAATTTCAAAACAATTATTCTTTTTTGAGAAGGGCTGATCATGTCCTAAAAGCCATGGAGAAGTATAATATCAAACCTTATCAAACCTTTAAGTCTGGGGCATTTACAAAATGAAAGCAATTAAAGAAAAACAGGGTGAAACCAATGGGCTTGAGTGAGATGCATAATTATAAATAAACTAATTGGTTTTTTTCCAATTTCTTGGTTATTATCCACATGAACCCATTCATGTCAACTCACAAATGACTCTGCTAAGCAGGAAGGAAAAGCAACCCACTCAGAAAGATACTTCTTTCCCCACCCCTTCCACCACATTTAGGGCAGAGCTGAAGGTGAGATTTATGGGTCTCCAGGCACCTTGGAGCATTGATGAGGTGGTATGGGGTTCACACCCGTAGGTGACCCCGTCATATCCTGCATCCTCATGTGATACCCTTCATCTGAGGGGTATAAAGCCTGGTCCTTGCTCTTAACAGAACATGGTCCAGGAAAGGGATTCTACAGATATAATTAAAATCCCTCCACAGCTGATTTAAGATAATAAAAAAGGAGATTTTCAAGGGTGGGCCTGACTTACTCAGGAGAGCCCTTTAAAAGAGGGTCTCAGTCGAGGTGAGAGACTCTAAGCAGCACAGACTCTCCCCGTTGCTGCTGTGAAGCAGCAAGCTGCCATGAGCAACACGGCCCGAGGAAGCGAATTCTGCAAACAGCCTGGGGGAGCCCAAAGTGGGTCCATCCCCAGTTGACCTTCCAGATGAGACGCAGCCCATCCAGGGCCTGGATCTCAGCCTGTGAGACCCTGAGCTGAAAGCGCTGTCAGGCAGAACCCCGATTCCTGGCCCAGGGGCGCTGAGAGATCACAAACGGGTGCCATTCCAAGTCACTACACTTGTGGTCGCTCCTTACAGAGCAGCAGACAACAGATACATGAGCTGAGGACTCAGCAAGTGCCAGCGGGCAGAGGGCACAGGGAGGGCACAGGGAGCGGTGCAGAGGAGGGAAGCACATTTCCAAGCCCGCCTCTTCCCACCCTCAAAGCCTCCGCTCTGCCGTTGCTCACTGGCCTCCTGCCTTCAACCTCAAATCAGGTTCCTGCCTGTGATTCAATCTCTGACTCCCTATGAGAAATCTTTTTTATATAAAATTAATATATAAATAAATTTGTTCTTGGAGCGATGCGGTGTGGAACAGAACCTGCCGGGCTCTCTGACACCCATCACAAAGGAAGACTGCGGAGGGGAGGGGGGAGCGCTCTATCCTCGGTGGGGAAGCGGAGAATTCATAGTGATCTTATTGCAGATGTAAAATTAGGTCAGGGGCTCTATAAACTGATTAAAGCTAATACTTCACGCTTCCAAGGAAAACAGCCCATACAGAAGGGAAGGATCTGTGACTCATGGGGAGAGGGAAGGGGAGCACCCCGTGTTCAGAGGCAGTGCAGGCATGTGGGTGGCTTGGCCAGAAGGAAGCAACAGGAAAGGAGCAACCAGAGACCATGGGACGCTGCCACATGCACAGAAGCCAGAGACTGCAGGTCCCCAAGTCCAGGAACTCTGAACCACCCTGCCTCTCTCTGATTCACAGCCAACTGCAGCTCTTTGCCCTCTGGTCCCTGTGTGTCTTGGATCTTAGGAGCAGCCAGGTTTTAAATCTTCTGGCTTGTGTCCCTTGGAAGTCAATGCCACGCCAGTTCAGATAATCACAATG
Organism: Sciurus carolinensis; assembly: GCF_902686445.1. Lineage (NCBI taxonomy): Eukaryota > Metazoa > Chordata > Mammalia > Rodentia > Sciuridae > Sciurus > Sciurus carolinensis. The sequence continues at coordinate 14,923,920 of NC_062228.1, forward strand.
CCTGCGACCTGGAAGCACAGCCTGCCCTGTCCCCAAGACTCTTCTTCGATTGCTATTTTTCTCCCAAATTCCTTTACATCTTCTGTCTTCCTCCTCCATATCTCTTCCTCTCATTCCCTTCTCAAAGATATAGAAAGGCTACCTTCATTTCCCATAAGTCCTAGCCTCTCCTTCCTGCTCCTAGGACAACACAAAAGAAACACAAAGAACTCATTCACATTCTTTGATTTATCTTATGGGTTCCCCGAGCAACCCTAGTCACTACCTAAGGGTTAAGAAAGACAGAATCTCTATAGCAAAAGAGTAGAGGCTGCTTTTGCAATGCAAATGTGTCTGGTTTGAGTGTGAAATATTTTGCATTACTAAAATTTCTTTACCTCCTCTTTTTAAGTGTGCATATCTGGAAAAATATCAGCTCAGCAAACGATACAGTACTTCTGATCCTAAACACGGATGTAGATACCTACATCAGGTAGAAGATGACCTGATTTACATACTTAATTTATACAGAAAAGGATGAAAGGAAGACTTTTGAGGCTGGGACGGGCTATGGGTCACCTGTTGAGAGCCACAGGGCCAAATGCTGCAATTTAGACTTTAAATCAAACACCAGGGAAGGACACCTGGGACTTGAGTCAGTTACATTTTCATTTCAGTAGTGACCAAAGTCATTCGGTTCACTTTTGGTTCAAGGCCAATAACCAGTCCAAACTAAATTGGGAAAAGAGTGCACAAATTATTTGGTCCACACAGGACAGAAAATAGCAGGTCTAGTTTGAGATCTATGAAAAAAAATAATGGGTTTTGTTCTGGCCTAGCTCTCTGGGAAAGAATTGCAGGTACTTCTGTTTTCTGAAGGTACCTTTGTGTCCTGATGAAGATCAAAGTGCAGAACGCCGTCTCCTATATCTTCACTCTACCCTTTGCTTGGGCTACTGACTTGCCTAGCAAACTCACATAAAATGGGCAGCCCTGACCGAACCCTGTAATAGTGCTTAGAAGAAATTCCAAGGCTCACTCTCAGTTCATTTCAACATAGTTTAAGCTTTCAGGAATTGGGGAGCAAATAAAAATTAAAGTTAATGATTTATCTAGTCCCTAAAGCAGAATTTCTTCATGCAGGTATATCATGTGACTTTGGGGTAAAAAAAAAAATCTCTCTTCTATCCCTGCACTTCCTTAGAAAATCCTTTATGGAAAAAATATTCCTTTTTTTATGTCACTTTAGTCTGCTACAGTGACAGCTTGAATAAAATCCAGTTTTGTAAAATTAGCTAAAATAAAAACATGCAGAGGCAACTTTTTCTTCATTATCAAATTCCTTATCTGTCTTCAAGAACTTGTTGGCTCACTGATTCACTTTGAAGACACTTGAACTTAAAATTTTGCATTTCTTCTGCTCAAATCAATTGCTGAGCTATCGCACCAGGTTGATTCCTATGCATCTATCACGAGTCTTCCAGGACATGCTGGATCTTTTGGGTACCGTCAAACCCTTCTCCATCCTGGAATAAGAGATAGCATCATCCCCTTTATCATCTGCACCAATTTCTGCCCTGTCAGTACCACTCATGCTACTGAGGCCACAAATGGCCTTCTACCCAGCAAGTACTAATGAGGATAAGGACAGAGGTTGGAAGCTGACAGAAGTCAAGAAGACCTTGAGCTTAAGACTAGGGAAAGCTTTGGAGAGACTTGGTGGGAAAAGAAGAGGGAAAGTGGAATGAACTCAGGATGCGTAGAAGGGGGCATGTGGAAGTACAAAGGTCAGCTAGGGGGCCCCCAGCACTAAGCACTCAAGCGACCAGCACGGCATATGTTCTCAGGAGCGACCCCTATTCACCATGCCCAGGTCAGCTGGCAGCAAAGAAAACATGGCGAACCGTCTGATCCAGAAAAAAAAAATGACAATTTCTGGTCATTCATAACCATGATCTCAGAGAGAGGCAGAACACAGTATTAAGTCTATCACTCTGCTTGTCAATAAAAATAATAATAGCAATAACAACAACAACATCCCAAGAATACATTTGTTTAATAGAAGCATCTTCATTTTAAAAGTTAAAATTAAGTGGACTTCAAGAAAAGTGATGAGGCTGAACAGAAGCTACCAGAAGTGGTATGTTGTACAGGCGAGAGCACCAGATGAGAATCATAAAATTTGGAGATTATCCCTACTTTTATTTGCTTCTCAAGTTTTTAAAGGACCAAGAATAAGCATGTAAGAGGTATTCCTATTATGACTTCCTCAAAATGGAAAAAGGCTAAATACATGATTATGCAGGCTTGTTTCCTTAGAATATTTTCCAAGGCAATTAAGAAAAACTTATTATTTCTAAGTCCATCACCAGTCTCCCTATAGAGTATGCAGTCTCCCTGCATATTTTATTTTCTCCACTATTTCTTTCTGATTCACGTGCACATACTGGGTCTCACTTTCAGTTCTATGAGAGATGTGATCTTGGAAGAGTGATAACCTCGTGAGTCCCAGAGTCTCATACAGTCAGCCGAGAGTGATCCCCACTTCTACCAGCCAGAGCCCTGGCAGGCAGCAGATGGCACACTCAGAAGGAGAGACTGAGGATACCATAAGAAGGACACTAATTATAGAGGGGAGAATAGAGTTCAGGAAGCAAGAAAGAATGGAGTACCTTAGACTAGCCATAGCAGGGAGCCATTTCCACCCCTAGACCTGAAGGTACACCAAGCCTGGGTATTCTGTCTTGGGAAAAATAGCTGTAGAAGTGCACCAAAAAGGTTCCAGGGCCTTCGGTCAAAGGGATGCAGACAAACCCTTGGCTGCTTACAGTGGACCAGGCTTTCTCCTCCCACTCTCCAATGCCTTCACTGTGCCACCCTCCTATTTACCAAAACCAGCTAGAAACCAGAAACAAGGACTCTTGTGGATATGGTCCATATTGGTTGGTCCCCAAAGACGTAGAGCAAGGTGAAGAAGGGAAGGGAACAGAGATGGCAAGAATCCATGAGAACACTTCATGAACCTAACTAATTACTCAAACTATGCTACATTTCTATGACTCAGCGTTCACAGGCCCAACCTCCTTGACGATTCTCCCATGTCTCATCCTACAAACCCAAGCTACCCTGAAGGCCTGTCTTCCCTTTCAAGCTGCTGCCTTTCAAGAGGAAAAGAAAGGTGCTGCCTGTCACCTCAGTCCTTCCTGAGATCAACGTCCATCCAACCTTTCTATAGTTGGCCAGGAATCTTGCACTTCTCTGTATTAACACACACCTGCTGTTTGTCTTTATTTCTCTGCACACCAAGCACATGTTACAGCATCATCCAACTTGAAAAATGAAGATAACAGATGAAATTAGAGATGGCAACCTGTCTCTCAACCCACATATCTTTACCAAGACTGGATTTTTATCATTCCTGCCAACTCTAAGTGATTATTAGGGGCAACCTGGTGCCTTGAGAGGACAAAAACTGAAAACCAAACTCATACACAACAGGAAATAAGCCTCTTGAAGCTGAGAGAAGGAGAAACGCCATCCTGCACCAGAAACTACTTTATTTTCCAAACATGAATAGGGAATGCCAAGCTGAATTTGATTTCAGATTAACAATGAAAAATTTTTAATATGATTATGCCCTAGGCCATATTTGTGACATGTACCCAAACTAGTATCGTTTACCTGAAATTCAAATTAAACTGGGCAACCCGTATCTTTATTGACCAAATCTGGCAACCCTGACCTTGACACTGGATGAGATTTTTGGCTAAGCTTTCCACTTGGTAGTGCAGGAATCTAAGGCCCAATGGTGCACTGCTGGTGAGAAGAAATCAGAGCTGTAAGCAAAGTTCCACCAGTCCTATGCTGTGTCCCATCTATCTCAGATCATAAAACTCATGAGGATTTAAGTAAACCTGTAAGCCACCTGGCAAATCATCTCAAACTGCTAGACTCCTAACAAGCTCTTTGAGATTGACTGAAAATACGACCTGGAAAATGTCATAAGGACATTTCATAATAATGTTACGTTAGTTTGTAATGTACAGTATATTACACAAACTCATCAAATGCTTACAGAATTAACAGCACCATGCTACCATTCTTATTCAAACTTTAATGGGCACGACCATCTGTATTTATACTCAGGAGTTCCAGATTAGGTGATTATTTGGTTTTGTATAAATACCGCAAATCAGTGATAATCCACAAACCTGTTATAAATAAAAACAATTACTTAAAACATATGATGAGAATTTCTACCTTTCAACCACCAAAATTGCTTCTTTACTGAAGCTAAAAGATATTTAAAAGGAAAAATGGTTTTGCTGGAGATTTCCTGATACATCAACAAATCAGTTATCCTATACATACACAAAGGGTCTGAGGAATGGGAAAATGATCGCCCAAGAGCCCACCCCTCTGAATCATTCTTTCTTGGACCATTTATTTGGCTGCAGTGATCAATAGAAGTCCCTTTCCAGTGCAAAGATACAGCTCCAAAGGTAAAAGATGGTTTAGGTATATGAATAAAGAAAGTAGTACCTGGCATGTTGGCACACGCCTGTAATCCCAGCAACTTGGGAGGCTGAGGCAGGAGGATGGCAAGTCCAGGGACAACCTGGACAACTTAGCAAGGCCCTGTGTCAAAATAAAAAATCAAATGGGCTGAGGCTGTAGCTCAGTGGTAGAGCACTCTGTGTCTGGGGGAAGTAATTACCCACGATTCATGAGAGTGATGCTTTCAGAAGCCATGGTTTACCACCACTGGTGGTAGGCAGAAAATGGTCTCCCAAAGACATCTACATCATGGTCCTGGAAACTGATTACGTTATATTACATGGCAAAGGAGAACTAAGGCTGTAGCAGGAACTAGGGTTGTTGATCAGATGACCTCATGATAGGAGGATTATCCTGGATTCTTGGGATAGGCCCAACATAATCACAAGGGTCCTTAGAAGTGGAAGAGAATGGCTTAAGAATCAGGGTCAGAGGGATGTGATGTTAGAAATACCCTATTAGCCCTTGCTGAGTTTGAAGACAGAAGAGGGCCACGAGCCAAGGAATCTGGGCAGCATCCAGAAGCTAGTAAGAGCGAGGAAATAGATTTTTCCCTTCAACCTTCAAAGAGAGTAGTTTTAGCCCAGTGAGACCCAAAGTGGACTTATGACCTCCAGAACTATAGGATAATAAATCTGTGTTGATTTAAGTCACTATGCTTGTGGTAATTTGTTATAGCAGCCACAGACTTCCTTCCTTGTATTATCAATAATTATGTATTAATGAGCCTAATGTGCAGCAGTATCAAATAAAACATTAAAATCATAATGGCACTCTCAAATGTAAGAGTTATAAAAAGCTACTAAGATATTGGCATGAGCAATCAAAATCAACAAAACGTAATACTGCTATCTGGGATCAACACAATTAGGAGATGAGAACACGGGATTAAGAAGCACACAGGCTCTTGATCAGTACAAACCCTATATGGCAAAAAGAGGGTAAATGAAAAAAAAGGGACGAAACTGAATGAGGCCTTGTGGTTGAAGGGACTCCTGCTACCTGGAGCTGAACTTGATCCCATCAGAGATAAGGAGGTCCGGGATCCCACCAAGGAAAAAGCCCCTTCCAAAGTTGCACAGAAAGAGCAGCCAGGTCCCCGGAAGATTAAAGTCACCCAACAAAGGAAGAGCCAGCCATGTCTGTGATCAGGGACCAGGAAGCCATGCCAACATTTCACATGGTAAAAAGGCAGCTGATCACAGTCACGTTGGCAGAAGGCAGACAGACCCCATGCTGGAAGGCAACTTCCCAGAGAGACATGGCTCTCAGAAGGCAAGCCACCTGAGCATCAGGGCCTCCCCAGTCGGACCACGGAGCAGGCACGGTACCGTGACAGTAAGAGAAGCATCACAGCCATACCCATATTTCCAGCAGCATAGTCACCACAGCCAAATGACAGCCAGCCCAGGTGTCCATCAGCGGGTGAATGGATAAACAAAACGTGGTATGTGTACACAGTGGAGTTTTACTCAACCCTCAAGAAAAATGAAATTACGGCATTTGCAGGAAAATGAATGGAACTAGAGACCATCACATTAAGCAAAATGTCAAACCCAGAAGGTTAAGGGTGGAATGTTTTCTCTCACATGAGGAGCGAGAGAGGAAAAGGGAAAACAAAGGTAGGGGTGGATCTCCTAAAAATCAAAGGGAGGTCAGTAGAGGAAAGGGACTAAGGGTTGGGAAGGACGGAGGGTGGGGGGAAGTGCTGGGGAGTGATAGTGGTCAAGTTATATTTTTATATTCTGGGAATACATAAATATGTAACAATAAGTCCCATAATATGTACAATTATAGTACACCAAAAAAAAGTGGCAACAAAAAATAGGGGTATCAAAATTATCCCATAGCAGTTTGATGGGAAAATGAATAAGGTTGGGATATAAATAAACTCCCCAGAGAAAAGTCAAGAGAATGAGAACACCTTCAAGTTTAGCAAGGAACTAGTCAGGTTTGCTCACACCAGAACACCCAGAGCAATAATGAAACAAAACTGATTCTGCAATTAAGTCATTTAAATAAAATCTACTTTCTCTAGCAATCCAGTGAAGAGAAACTGACTGAATGAATTGACAGGTGTGTGTGTATGTGAATGTGCAATATACACACTCACACACAAACATTAGGTAGGTATTGAAAACCATCAAAATGCAAGAACTGGACACATGGAAACAGTGTTAGAAAAACCAATAGGAAATCAACAAATACATGTTGAATACGTGCATTTCCAAGAGTCAGAACTAATATCCCTCCCACCTGGAAAAGCATAAACCATCAGGTGCCATAGTTTTAAGGAAAAATGCTTTTCAGGAACTACTCAAGGTTACTGACTATAGTAACAGGATGGCACATCCCACTCACACTGGGCCACGACAGGAGGGTATGGTGCCCTAACCATCCATACAGTGAACTTCACAAGAATAAGGTTGGCAACTCATCCTTGTCACTTTCCAGATGCATCATTTCTAGCAATACATTGGAGTCCACAGTCCCTCTGGTATAATATGGAGATAATACTAGATGACTATGCACATGGAACCCCAGTCCAAATGGGACATGAAACAATGAAATTATTTCAGCAGCAGATATCACTATGCTACCTAGGTTTTACAAAGATCATAGAGAACTGTAAATATAAACCTAGTAATATGAATAACAGTGACAGCTGAAGGACACTAGGCTTGTACTACAACGGTACCCCCAGAAAACGCTGGCCCGGTAATTTAACTGCTTTACAAGTTGACAGATCACTAATGTAAGGGAACTCATTAGCTATAACTGTGCTACGGAAAAGACAGACATAATTATTGCTCATCTTATAAAAATTGAAAATCGTCAGGGTAAATCAATTTACCACCCTAGAAACTTATGTGACTCCCAATATTCCCATTTACACATTTTTGGGAAAATCTATAAGATTTGAAATTTTATTTTTTTCATAAGACAGTGCTTTTGGGTGCTTAGGCTGTTACCTAATAGCATACAGTTTATCAATATGCTTTTAATGTATTCATAATATGCCTGGGGTTATCACTTACTGGCATTTCCACTCTTACCAAGAACAATTTTTACTACAGTGGGGTCCCCCCTTTTCTACTTTCCAGCTCCCATAGGTTCTTCAAATTCTTGAAAGTAGAAAGGATAGATTGAAAACATGAGCTCCCCCTCTAAATCTGTTGACAAAATGGTGTCTTGTCCATTGTCAATAAATGCATATTTATTTCATTTATAAATGTATATATATACACACACATACATCATGGTGCATCAATACTATTTACAGAATAGAATTAATACAAATTAGACATTTTTCAAGAACAAGATTTAACGTCAATAAACGCCCTGAGGTCTCTCCCTCAACTGGATACCTCCCTTGAGGTAGAGAAACTTTCAGCTTTAAAGATCATTCACCCTAGAACCAATAACTGGTGCTTATCCCAGCCCCTCCTGCTATAGAGAGTTGAATCTAAGACAGCGTCATATGTCACCACACAGTCCGTATGGACGGAATGCGTGGATGGATGTGTTATTTTTCTCCCCTCTCAAGATGGGACATTGCAAAGAGGAAAACAAAGGACAAAGATGCAAGAGTCTGGACTGACTCCAAACTGTGTGACCTGAGCAAATCACTTGACATTTCTGGGCTTTGGTTTTCTCATTGTGAGAAGTACAAGATGATATGGTCTCTGAAGTTCCTTGGAACTCGCAGGGGCAGGATGCTAGAGGTTGGGGTGACGATGCCCCAGCATGACTGGCAGACTGAAGAAGGCTTCGGTGAGGAGAGAAAGGTAAGGGGCCCAGGTGGGCACTCGGTGCTCACCACCGAAGCAGCTGCAGCCCCGCTTTGTCCCTGTGGGGTAGGGAGTGCAGGACTGATTCTGGAAGGTTCCCAGTAGGACCGCAGGACCCTCTGGCTAGGCAAGAAACCCTGGGACAGCGCCCGACAGCAGGCACCAGGGCCCCTCTCAGCCTGGCTCCCTCAGCCGAGCTGCTCCATAAAGCAAGAGCCCAGAGAGGACGCCGTGGGCAAATGAGGTCGCATCACATGAAACTTCAACCTCATGCCTATTTAAAGCCACTGTCAGAAGGGAATTTTCCTCATTTGCTTGTCCTCAGTGTGTGTAGATAAACACGGAGCAGCGGTTTTACCTTTCTGTGAGGCCTCGCGCGTGGGCCACAGCCAAAGGCAGATTTCCGGCCATATCAGACCAATTATTTCACAGGACATAATAAGTCCCTGCTCTGATGTTCCTTTTATTTCCATTACTATCTCATTCGATCAGCTTCTGAGTGCAGTGACAGGACTTGGCTTCCTTCCCTTGAGAGCTCTGTCCACTCTCCAGCCTGATTGCCTAAAAGAAATTTTTACTAATGGCTACAGTACTTTTTCTTTCTTAGCTTTAGGCCACAGCTCCTGGGCCTGCCATTCCGGAAGAGGGTGACTAATCCCTTTCTCTCATTTATACGGCTACCTTGAAGGTATTTATAGGTTGTGGTCACTTCCCCCACAGAGGCCCTTCTTTGGGGAGGATATAAATTACTTCTTCAGTCAGGCCACTGGAGTATGCTCTTTTCAACATTCGTATCATTTTTGTGGCCTTTCTTTTATTTCCTCTACGTTTTATTTCCCTCTTAAACTGTGGGGATGCGAACCACGGCTAACTTTCCAGATGTGGTCAGAATCTTTTCGAGTGAGCCAGAATGAAATAATTCCCCCATCTCCGGCCCCTGGGCCTCCACCCTTCATTCAAAAACAGGATGGGCTTTGGTGTGCAAACCCCGTTGGGTCGGTCATCAACTCACAGGCCTTAGATGTTTTTCAGACCCTCCAGTTCTGCAGTTAGCTAGTCTCGTTCTTGTCAGGATTTGGGCTGTGTGCATCCCTGCCTGAGTACGGAACTTTGTGTTTTTCCACCATTGCATCTCATCCTTGGCCCACGGGGCTCCCATTTCTACATGGTGCAGGTCAACTCGCCATTTAGTTTTAACTTTACAGGGCAGCAGTGTGTATCTCATCTGGCTGTCACTAAACAAACAAACAAAACAATTCATCACAGATACTCCTCTACTTAACATGAGGTTACGTTCCAAAACACCTATGGACAGTTGAAAATATCTAATTAAGTGCATTTAATAAACAACATACCAAACACCATTGTCTAACCTAGCCTACCTCAAATGATCTCACAACACTTACTTTGGCCTGTAGTTAGGCAAAGCCATGGAACACAAATCCTGCTTCATGATAAAGTGTGGAATATCTCATGCAATGGTCAGGAGACTGTACTGAAGGTAAAAGGCAGAATGGATGAGTGGGCACACTTTTACAGCATCATAATGTGAAAAACATCTCAAGTTGAAAGTGGGAGACTGTATAGCTGCATATCAGACACTGTTCTTAGAAAGTTTCTGCCCTTGGAGGATCTTGAGGCATCTTGACAAGCATGATTCATCTCACACACTGGCACTATCTGTGGGGATCTCAGAGCCACTGTTTCTAACATCAGGAGTCGTTGTATTTGGTCTCAGCTCAGGATCTGGCTGTATTGTGTTGTCCTAGTTAAAGGATTCTGGGTCCCTAGATCTATCCTGATCAACATGGTGGCCATTAGTCTCTGTGTCTATTTAAAGTGAATGAAATTAATCAAATGGTAATTGAAAGAAAATGAAGTAAAATCAAAGACAATTGAAAATTCACTTCCTTAGTTTTACTACCTACATTTCCAATGCTCATGAGTCACAGTGGCTGGTGGGTACCATATTGGATGATGTCAATGTAGCCATTTCCACCATCTCAGAAAGTTCTAGAGGACAATGCTGATCCAGGTGACTGGGTCCCACTGCATTCCCTTCTTTATGTTCGACACACCTCACTACCAAGCAGGAGTTCTCTCTATCCCATGTATTACATTGTCAGTTCTCATCCAAGTCTTTCTGTGTCAAATGGTCCCACCTTCAGTCACCCAACAAAGAGCACTGATATGAACCAGGCCCTGGCCTGACTCTGGAGACAAGCACTGAATGAGGCAAAGTCCCTGTTCATACGTAGCTTCCATTTCAGTAGATGACACAAACAATTAACAAGTATAGGTATCATAACGCATCAGTGAAGAACTCTAAAGCAGGGAAAAGGACCAGAGGGTAGCTAATACAGAGACAGAGTCATAAGGGAAGGTCTCTCTTAGAAGGAGAAATATGAGCAGAAACTTGAACAAAGTGAGGGATTGAGCCATGTCACACTTTAGAGGAAAAGTGAGCACAAAGACCCTGAGGTAGGAATGAGCCTATTATGTTCAAAAAATATAAAGATGGCTCATGTAGCTGGAGAGAGGTAAGAAAGAGGAAGAATGACAAGATAATCCCAGAGTTTCTGGGCCTAAAGCTTATGCAGTTGTGGCAAGGAGCTCTTTAGGACAGATAAAATCAGCCATGCACAATGGTGCAGGCCTCCAGTCTCAGCTATGCAGGAGGATCCCAAGTTCAAGACTGATATCAGCAGCTTAGCAAGATACTGTCTCAAAATAAAAAATTAAAAAGGGCTGGGGATATAGCTCAGTTGTAAAGTACCATTGGGTTCCTTCCCTAGTACTAGAAGAAAAAAAAAAATATAAAATCAAATTATAAAAATAAAATTATTGGGGATCCTCACTAATCTTGAAAAGGGCCTGAGCAGCTGAGTGCAGTGACACATGCCTGCAATTCCAGTGACACAGGAGACTGAGGCAGGAGGATCACAAGTTCAGAGCCAACCTTGACACCTTAGTGAGACTGTCTCAAAATAAAAAATAAAAAGAACTAAGGATGTAGCTCGTGGCAAAGCATTCCTGGGGTTTAATTCCAGGAGAAAAAAGAAAGAGAGAGAGAGAGAAAGGAAGGAAGGAAGGAAGGAAGGAAGGAAGGAAGGAAGGAAGGAAGGAAGGAAGGAAGAAAGCTGCCTGAGCAAATGGGATGCCATGAAATTTAAACTTCACTTGCTACACATGAAAACCAAAACCAGGGTGAGAAGATGTCTGAAGAGGGCCTGGGAGACCATGGTAAGGACAGGAAACCCAGGAGGCGGTGTGAGTGGAGAAGGGACAGGTTCGGACTTACACTGTGCAAAAACAGTGCCTGATTTGCACTTTCTCTGGCTCATGAGTAGGAAATTGACAAGGAGAACAAGCCAAGGGTGGAAGCAGGAAGATCAAGTAGGAGGCAAGAGAAAGCAGAGTCCTGGGTGTGCGAGCCAGAGGAGGCGAGCTGCAGAGGGCAGGATAGTTAGAAGGTGGAACCTGCAGAACCTGCGGTGGCTTGGGAGGGAAGGTAAGAAAATCCTATGATTTTTGACAGAGGAGACGCAGGAGCGGTGGGGGAAGACCAAGTATGGAGGAGAAGATCAGGAACAGGATTTGTGGGCAGTTGGCTTAAGTTACTTCTTGGGCATTCAGGCAGAAACACTGAGTAGACACTCGGATGTATGCAGCTGGAATCAGAGAAAAGAAGGAGCAGAACACGTGAGTTTGAGCATTGTCTGAGCACAGATGGCACCTAAAGCTAAGGAGTGGACGCAGACTCCTAAGGCAGAAGTGTAGATAGAGAAGAGGTCTAGAACTGAGTTCCAGGGACCCTAAGACTCCATGGTACTCTTGACCCATTCATTGGTCCAAAAACTCTCTGAATTCATTTGTGTAACAAGCAAAGGTGGCTACTGTGTCTACTTTATTCACTGACAAGTCCCAGTGACACAGCATGGTGCTGACCATCAACTCATAGGTATTTAGTGAATGAATGAAGACTGAGTGAAAGGGGATTTAAGTCCATCCCTTTTATTGGCCTGCATGGTCTGAGCTGGCTTTACACCAGTCACACCCCTGATCCACCATGATTCCTGGGGTGGTGGCCGAGAGGCATTCAGAGACCCATGTGCTCTGTTCTCTGTGGGTGTGCGCCTGACTTGTCTTCACAACTCAGTGTCCATTGCTGATGCTGATTGTAAGTAACAAAGGTTCTGGTCTACAGGTGTCCCCTAAAAATAAGGCATCAATTACACAAGAAGCAGCTGGGCATCATCACTGAGCCACAGATGGTTGAATGAGCACAACTTCAGTTTATCAGAGTCAGGCAATGGTGCTTTACTTAGTGAGAATGGGTTTTTGATTCTGTAGCCTTTAGAACTCTTGAGTGGACAATATTCGCTCATGGATGCATTTGCTCCAGGAAGTCATTCTCTTGACCCCTGTCAAGACCTGAACCCCAAATTACTTGCTCCTGATCATATTCAATCCAAAGTACATCTTGTAGGCTCTAGTTCCAAAATGCATCCCCTATCCATTCTGTTCACCCATCTCCCAGCCAGTCCTTGGTCTCCGCCTAGACCTGGTTCCCAGGTTCCTCCAGCACCCTTCTGAATGGCTCCTTCCTCCCACCCTTGCCTCCTCCCGGTTCCATGTTTTAGTCTAGACACAAACAAGATTTAAAACAGGAGATTTCCAAAGGTTAATTCTAAAGGTACTTGGATGGGCAAGGGCAGTTGAGAATATCCTCCTCAAGTTCAGCATTGCCCTTAAGTGAAGCACCTTCAACCCTGCTTTGACTGAGAGAGTCCCTTAAGGAGGTGCACCTGAAACGTCTTTGCTTTTCCTTCTCCCTATTAAAGATGGCCCTCGGATGCTTTTATTCTTAGCAATGCCATTCTATTGTAGCACCAATATAGTTATATAAGCGCATCGTTTCATGCTCTATTCACCTTCGGAATCTTTTAACCCGACCTCTCTCAGCTGAAAAAAGAAATACTATGGGTTTAAATCTATCTGCTATCCACTGCAGCAGGGTAATTCCTACCCTAGGGCCCCAAACCCTCGTTTCAGATGGGCTAATCCAAACCTCTTTCGGAGGCGAGGCTATTTCCTTTGCTACCTAGTTTGGCTGTGTGCTGAGCCCCAGTTATATTTAGGCAGTGGAGGGGAAAAATAGGGATATTAACCTCTAACACTGATGAAAATAATAGCCACAATAAAATCGGGATGAAAAACGCAGGGGTAGTAATTATTCCGTTCTACCTTACCCCAGAGGAAATGGTTCTCAGAGAGAGCCTTAGAAATTTGTAAAAGAGTCCTTCCATTTGGGGTTTTATAAGGCAGGTGTAGGGACTTTCCGGAGGCAAGGGGAATTTGTAGGAGCCTCAGAGGACATGCCGCTGAGCGAGGGAGCCCCTGGTAGCATCTCGCTCCTCTCCCCTGATGCTGTGGCAGTTGAAAAGCTGGGGATGCAGGCTCTGAGAGCCACTTCCCTCCTCTGATCTACCTGGCAGCAGCCTAGTGTGGAAAATATACTAGGCTATATTTCAAATAACCTAAACCAACTGGCAAAAAGTACTAAATTCTTGCTTTTGTGTCTGGCTCTTAAATTCCTGCAGACCTGACTTAACAGACAAGAGAGGGTCATAAAACTGAACCTGTGAAACAAAAATAGACCTTTCGGGACTTCTCATACGCACACAGCAGGGGTGCCAAAATCGCTTTCATTTTTTCATGTTTCGAATTGTGTTGTGCTTCATCCACACGCTCGTGGGTCTGCCCAGGCGAGGGGGAGCGGGTGTCTTTCTTTGCACAGTGAGTCTATCGTGGCCGTGAGCCCCGGATAAGGGCTTCGACTCTGAGGGTCCCATCTTTATGTAAAACAACAACTCTGCCTTTATACAACCTCTCCATTTCTGTAATTAATTTCAGACACCTAAGACAGGACGTCTGGGGTCTGCATGCTACTCTAACCGCTGTGATTTAAAAAGGCTTTCTGCTTTGAGGTTTCTTCTTTTGGAAATCAAATAATTTAGATCTTTAAAAAAAAATACACAAGTGCCTCCTGGCTATGGATGACAGGGAGTAGCAATAAGAGAAAATAATAATAGTGAAAATATGCAACCGCGTTAATGCCAAGGACCTGGGGATGCAGTAGACAGAAATGAAATTAAAGGGGAAATCATGATCCTGCTGGAGTGCTGCTTCACACTAAGACCAGGGGGACTGGGATAAGGTAGAGTTAATTGCGTTTCCAGATAACAAAGCTCTCACCTCTGAACTGAATGGCTCTTTATAAAAGCTATCAGTAATAAACTGTAAATCTCAGCCATGATTGCAAATAAAGGTCATCCCTTTCATGCTGCCACTTTCCTGGGTCTTATTGCATTCCTGCCCGAGCCACTTCTTCAGGTGAGCCAGCTGTCCATAGAAGCAATCAGCATGGCTTGCTTGCTTGATATTTTTAAGGCACAACATTATCGGATTTACATCCTTGCACATGGTGCAGCTGAATTGGGCCGATCCCTTATGCCTGGAAGGGAAGAGTTCCTCTTCCTCTCCACCCACCAGCATTCAGGAGGTCCTGCCTTCCTGCATTTCATAGCCTCGTGTGGTGAGGCTTTGTAAGGCGTGGTGCATGACATCTAGCCTGGGGACCTCCGTTGCTGTGACTCTGTCACAGTTCTCCTTTCCATTAGGTGCAGGACAAGGTTCCCTTAGCCAAGTTAAATTTAAAATGGTTAAGGAAACATTTATTCATTTCTACCATATATGTCGACATTGTCCTAAAGTCCTTTTTATTCTCAGCGCATTTCTGCACAGTGACAATGACGGCTGATCTTCAGTGGTTACTCTGCATCCCTGATGGTGCAGATCCCTTAGCATAAAACCTCATCTCATTCTCACCCACTGTTGCTGGCCGTCAGTTCGACCCTGTTTTACAGATAAGGAAACTGAGGCTCAGAGAAGTGACTGTCTCTGATTTCCCACGAGAGCAAGGAGCAGAGCTGGGTTTTGTTTTGGGGTGTAGGCACCCCAAAACATCCTGAATGGGACTGGGCACACTGGAAAGTGACAGAATGGCAAAGTTGAGCCGACTGCTGAGTGCTAAGCTGACTTCTGCTAAGCTGACTTCAGACATCGCACCCAAGAAAGGGAGCAGAAACTGGAACTGACCCAGGTAAGGGTAGAGAAATGGGTACGGTGAGCAATCCCGCACAGCAACTCTGGTCTGAGAGACACTGCCCTCACCTCTGCCCTTACTGCTCAAAGAGCGCTTTCCACCTTCAACCTTCAACTTCAACCTTCAACCTTCAACCTTCAATCCAATTCAGCCTTCAACTCAAAGAGTCGCAATGTTTCCAGATCTGACTCTACCTTGCCCATTGATGCATCTGCACATTTTTTAATTCAATCATCATATGATAGATGAGCACCTTCTCAGAGAAATGTTAATTTCTCCCTGTTAATTACCTGCCCTTGTTTACAAAAGTTGTTACCAGTGTTAAATGGTGAAAATACTTTGTAAAATATAAAGCATTCTTCAAAGGCAGGTTTAGAATCAGAATCATCCCCTACCTCATAGGAGCAATGCACAGTCTCCAGTTTTAAGCTGGGTTTAATTACTTTCAAAAATCAGACTTAGGGAAGATCTTAATAAATGAGAACAAACACTGATGTATTCACCTGTTGCCTGCTCAATGTGACAATCATTTCCCACGCACGAGTCTTTACACTGTGCTAAATGTGAAAGGATTCATTCACGAAGACCTCACACATCTTGTTCTTGCCTTCGAAGAGGTTACAGTTTCATCTAATTCATGCAAATAAAGTGGTCAAATGGCATTTCAAAAATAACCCTAGAAACCATGTCCATTCAAAAATAATGACTGACAATTTGTACCCAAGCTCAAGGCAGGTCAAGATCGCTTCACACCGGGCAGCCCACAGGAAGGTACAACTGACATTCTGAGGAATGTTAGCCCTAAGAATCTAAATGGGACATTCACTGGTGAGTGGAAGCCGAGAAGTGCTTGAGGAGAGGAGTTAGAACTAAGTTTGCTCCTGAACATCTGGGACTCATGGACCCTAGAACATGCTGGAGTCCCGCTGGGGTCTCCACGAGCTGGCCACAGAGAATAAGACACAATAACCAGGTCCTCTGTCCAGAACACAGAAGCTGCTGTGTGACTACAGCATTCCTGAGCCTCCTGACATGTGCAGAATGACACCTTCAGAATTCTGGAGGTGACTTTTTCCTTCACTGAGTTTAAATCCACACATTCAAGACCACCAGAGTAAAATCAGGGAGCACAATAAGGGCCATGTTGGAACAAAACCATCCAATTATGATTGTCCACAGTTAACTTTCAGGTTACTGATGAGTGTAATTCATTTGAGAGAATGACCTTGCTGGAGGAGATGGAGGAGGAGGAGGATGACGACAGAGGTGGTGCTGGCTCATTGTGGTCGTGGACAGAGAAGACCCAAAGAGTGAGGTCGCCTACTGTGCATCCTATACGGTGTTCATTCATTCATTCGCTCATTTCCTCCCCCATTCTAGCCCCATGAAAGACGAAAGCGTTGATGTTCCACCAAGGACAATAAGTCTTTAGTGACTAAGAACCTCAAATACAGTCACGTACCACAAAACCATGACTGATGATGAACCACATATATGAAAGTGTTCCCAAAAAATTGCAATGGCGCTTCAAATTCCTAGTGACGTCATAACCACCATAATGTCACAGTGCAACCCAGTACACATGTAAGGCTGGCAAACGAAACTGCTGCTCTGCTGGCCATGTACAAGTACGTGCAATTAGGCACACATGTCGTACTTAGTAATAATGACTGCTCCTGGTTTATTTACCGTCCTCTATTTCTTCACGTTATTTTACAGTATACTTCTTTAACTTATTAAACAGTTGACCATGGAACCGTTTGCCATGTTACCCTAGCAGTGGCCTGTCCATCTCGATCACTGCATCTTGATTTCATAGGTGACAGACCTATGCCCGCTAGATCTGTGGAAGTACACCCGATGGCACTCCCACCACCATGAAATCACCTCATGACTCATGTTCTGAATCCTGTCCTTCAAGGGACACGTGACGACAGTCAACAACCAAAACCAGAGCTGCACTCCTATTGTCCAATATCGAAGTCCACTTCTGATGAAATAATTATCCCAAGACTTCCTAAAACTGTCTTCCCTCTCTCTTGACCTAACCTAGACCCCCAAGTCACCTGTCACGGACTCCTGTGAGCCAGCAATTTCTCATTTCTGTGGTATTCTGATGTCCACTCATCTTTTTCTGTTAATTTATTCCAATTAATGAATAACCTAATATCTTAAAAGTGGATAACATGCATTTCTGAGTATGTCAGAATGAACCCCACTATAACGGGTAACTAGAATGGACCAAAAAATGACATTGGCAAAAAGTGAATTTACACAGGGACTGCCTGTCATAAAAGTATACCATAAATGCTAAGGGTTGTTACTAGTCAAAGGCTGCTTTCTTAGATATGTATTTGCTATTTACAGGGAAGTCCCTAGGTACACATGAAAGGTAATATCAGTTACTCAATAACAATAATAATAATAAAGACATGCCTGTAAAAGCTATGGGTTTTGTTTATTCCATATTAAAAGCATTAGCAGTGATTATGATGAACAAAAGAGAAAGGGATCATTTGCTTGGGAAGATGAGAAAATTAAGATAATTTGGGGACCTTCGAGGAAGCAGGAGTATTAAAGCTAGCTATTTTATTTAATGCTCCCTGCCTCATTACCTGAGCAAGAGGGCACCCTATCTGCATAAATCTGGAATCACTATGCTTTTTTACTGATACTGATGCTTCTCAAATTTTAACATGCTTCAAAATTCAAACTGAAGGCCTGTGTAAGCTCCTATCTCCAAAGATTCTGACTGAGCAGCCCTGGGGTAAGACCTGAGAATTTGGTGGTTCCCAGGTAATATTGCTGCCAGTCTTGTGATCACACGTTGGGAATCGCTGGTGTGGGTCAGGTTCCACAAACCATGGCCTGCTTGTTTCTGTCAGTGAAGTTTTCCTGGAACACAGCCATGTCCATAATTTACATACTGTGTACAGCTGCCTCACATTACAATGGCAGAGTTGAGCAACTGCAATAGAGATTGCATGGACCACAAAACTGAAAATATCTACTATTTGCCCCTTAAGAAATGGTTGCCAACTTCAGGTACAGATTGTCACCAGAGAAACTTGGAACTGCACAGAGCCATCTCTAAACATGAGTCCCTATTTTATAAACCTGCACCTGAAGTTGAGAAAAGCTCACAGGGAAACCTAGGCAGGATGCCCACTGGCCAGTCCTGAGTCCTTATCACTATGGAAAGATGACCCTGAGGTTAGAACTCATGCTTCAAGGGCTCAGCTGGCTCAGTGCTAAAGCAACCCCACATGCCAGTCCTGTCTCAGGCTGACAATTCTGAATCTTGGGACCTATGCAGAGATAAAGCTTGAGCCTGTCTTTTGTTGGGTAGGTGACTCCAAATGCTGATATATTAGGTAAAGACCTAAGGACAGTGATTCCTAATTTGCTTAGGATCACAGACCCCTTGAGAACTTGCTAATAATTATGGACTTTCTATCCCAGAAACATACACAATATACATAAAAAATTTGCATGCAATATTAAGGGGACCATTATTCCCTGAAGCCCACTAATGAGCAGCAATTTAAGGACCCTAATTTAGGATGTAAGTTGGGAGTAATACTCAAGCTTAGGTCTCTTCTTCATCCTTCCCCTTTGAGAATGTGAATGTGGTGAGGTAGAGCAGTAGTACTGGCTGCTCACTGAGTATCTGTGGCTCCTCTTACAGGTGGACAGGGCCAAATGAACAGATCTGAAGAGTGGACTCTAAGCAGGAATGACAAGGATAACTTCTGGATAGAAGCTTTAAAACGTTGGTACGTGAACCTTGGCTTCTGTCCTTCAATAAAGGAGATCCAGATTCCAAGCAGTCTACCGCAGAATTGTGGACCAGGAAGACTGAGTCCCTGAATTACTATGTGGAGCAGACCTCTCTCTATTCACCACAGAGATGAGTTACATGCTGCAAATTAGAAACAACACTATGGCAGGGTCATCTCCTACAAACTGGTAGTTATTACGATTTTATAGCATTGTCTAACCTACTCTAATATACTGGGTAAAATCTTGAAAATACATGAATTTATGGGACAGCTTTCTTTACCAATTTCAGATACTGGGAAGTATGAAATTGTTGCCCACTAGCCAGAGGGGCGCTAAGATGGCGGCCAAGATGGGCAGCCCAGCTCCCCCTTCGGGTCTAAGGCACTCAGGAGAGTTGGCTATTAGTGACTCAAGTTGAGTATCCAGTTAAAGCGAGTCATCTTGGGCATAACCTGCATCCGGTGACTAGGTAATGGGAACTTATAAAGGCCCAACCCCCTTTCCCCAGTTTAAGAGCACTCTGAAAGGCCGATCCAGCCTCAGAAGCACCACGGGGTCTGCTGAGGCCTCTGCAGCAATCCTTTCTCTTTCGACCCCTTCCTCGGCCCAGTTCCACTTCCTGTACTCGACAATGGCCTTCTTACTCCCAAACCTCCAGCACTTAAGTCTGTACCTCATACTTTTTCCAGAAAACCCAACCTAAGATGGACGCTTGAGAAGAATGGAGGCTGAGGGTGGATATCACTTGATTTTGATTGTTGTTACTTCAACCTGAAAAAAGTCAGTGAGAAAGAAGTCTGTGACCTGAAGCACCTAGGGTGATTTCATTTCCAGAAGACTTAGGAAATATTCATTCAGAACCATGTACTTTCTGTCAATTGTTCATCAACTGTAAATCTGTCAACAATATTGATTGCCAACAGTAATAATACCAGATATTTGCTATAAACATTATACATATGAGCATATTTAATTTTTGCAACATTCTGATAAGGTGGTTGCTACTGTAATTGCTGTTGTTGTTGTTGTTGTTATTATTATTATTATTCCATTTTCCGGATGAGGAAACTAAAGTCAGATGACATGCTCAATGTCATGCATCTAGCAACAAAGAGGATGATGAAGAATGTTGTCCTGGACACCAAGTCCTATCTTAACCCAGACAGTACCTCGTCCCTACCAGGCTAATGCTGTAGCTAAGAGTCAGCTGTCAAAGCTGGGCTATGTTGAGGAAGTAAGGAAAGGAGGTGATGGGGAAATGGGGAAAGAATGTTCTCAGGGTGAGCAGATGAGCCTGAGTGAAGCCTCACCAGTGGAGAGGCAAAAGGATCAAGTCACAGGAGGAAGATGCCCGGCTCTTTGGAGAGACGGCTGATGGAGGAGACAGGCAAGCATTTGGGCTCTGGAATCATACACAACTGTGTGACTCTAAAGAAATCACTTAATCTCTCTGAACTTCAATTCCTTCATCTGTAAAAAGGGGAATAAAAGAAACAACATTTCAGGATTAAGAGGACTGAATGAAAAAATACACATCCAGGACTTAACCCATTGCCTGGCGCTGAGAAAGCAACACCAGGACTTGATAATCCCAACTCTTTGCCTTGACTGTGTCCAAAAAGGTCAAATAAAAGATTCTTTCTTCCGGAATTGTTTTTAGATTTAAATTTGTTTTTCATAATCTATGTACAAACCTGAAGTATCAAATAGTTCTGCAAGGCCGGGATAGCAGCCTCCTGCTTCCCCCTTCACAGTCCTGACTGCTCCCAGAGGAAACCTCTTTTTGGGTCTTTTGGTTGTTGGCTCTTGTGTTTGTCTTCATGTTTCCAACTACTCTGCTTGCTCCATGTTTCAGTTTTGGTGCTGTGGATGGAACCCAGGGCCCAGCATGTGCTAACCATGCACTCCACCAGAGTTCTACCCTCTGCATCTACTGAGGATTCTTGATTTTCTTTGTTCATCAAATGCTAACTTTTGATTTCCTACTATGGAAAAAGAATTCAAATCTCTGACAACTCATCAACCTCTGTGTACATATACACACCATTTGCCTATAGCAGATACATAATCATTTCTTCGTTAAGTCCGTATTTGCTGTCTATGTTGGATTATAACTATATACACATTTTTCACCCACAAGCCACATGATTTATCATAATTATGGTTCTCTTCTTGCACAACTTTTTGTTTCTCTTCATGGTTTCCTACAATCCACTATTAATTTCTTCCCAATTTCTCTGCCACCTTAATGAATTTCCAGAGAACACGAACACGGTGTAACACGTCCATCATAAATTTTTATTTTTATTTATTTATTTATTTATTTATTTTTTTTGCGACACCTGCAGCTTGTCTCGTTTCTGCCTTCACTATCGCCCTCACAATTCCATTTGCCTCCTTTCGGTGTTGAATGATCTATTGTCTTCTAAGCTTCCAGAGCTCCTGCTGGGAATGTTAGTGCTACCCAGATTGACAGTTCAATCTCTGTTTATATGAAATTTCTGCCACATTCCTTGTTGCCTGTGTATTTGGAAGCCATTTCCTGCCTTGACTAATCTTCTCCAACAACATGCTACTCTTATCTCATGGTCAAGGCATCTTCTTTGAGTAACTTCATTTTGTTTTCATGCTTCCTTCTGCTTTCTGTACTATTTCCTGAGTTTGCTTTCCTCTCTTTCTTTTTCCCCCTGTCATCATAGTTAATATTTCCTCTCATGTGTGGGCAAACACCGTTTATTCATAATTCAAAATAAGACACATGAAAAGCTACTACAAACCCTGTGTGGTGTGCTGCTTTCCATGTTTATCAAGGATCCTGGTTGTTTCCTTGAGATCTCAACTAACAGTATCTGCAGATCATTCTCCTGGAATGATCAGTTTCTTCAGGGGGAAAAAGATTAATAAATTCTGTAGTCTCCATTCTGGAGGTGATAAGCCTGGCCAAAAATGTTCCACCAACCAAGTGGCAAGGCCGTCTTACTTTTCCGTGTGCAGACTTCATGGAACCCCTTCATGAAGGATCGATGGAATCCTTCCCTCAGCTGTGCTAAAACCCCTCTCCAGGTTCTCAAGAACCACCAGCTTCTGATGAATCTGGGCAAAGAGGTCTTCGCCTAGAACAACAGGGTCAGGGAATCCAGAGCATCAACTGCCCTTCATGTCACTCACTTCCGACCAGTTGTCCTATCCCCAGCCCTGCCCATACTGCACCCATCCACAGAGACACCCAGGTCCCCAATGACCAAGGTTTGCACGTTCCACCCCCTCAAATTGGCTCAATTCTTAACAGCGCTTTCCCAGGCAGGCAGTTCCATCTTCCTGTCATCTCCTAGATCAGTTACCATCAATCCAGTTGTCGCTTCCAAAATTTTGTTGACATTTCTGATCTGCCATCACTTCCTTTTCTAGGTTTTTTTTTTTGTCCTCATGATGGTCCACTTTTTTATACCTTAACTGTCATTTCGGTAAATCTGAGAGAGCGCAGAGATGCACCGTGTGTTGGAGCTGCCATGTTTTGAATTACATCTTCTTAGGAGACACTTTCTGGTGAGCCGCTTTTATCCTATCATTGGGGTATTTCCTCTCTGGAATGCTAACAAATGATCACCACTGATTTATCCAGTGCAATATCAGAGGGAAAAGCAACCGAACGGTGTAAACCCTTCAATAAAGCACAAGACACACTATGATTAAAATGCACTCAGGAATCTGTATGGTGGGTGCAGACACAGATCAACCTCAGCAAGTGGCCTCGTGTGTCTCATTCCAGATGACTGAAGAAAATTGATGGCAACAATATAAGTCCCGTTAAGCTACTCAGGATGTTCCATGCACTGGCATGTTCGGTGGCTCCTGGTTTCATCCTCTCGAATACCCTCATGCCACCATTACCAATTTGGGTGAGACCTGACTTCATTTGGTATTCCAGCAGCATTTGTTTAGTCCTGGGAATGAAGGGGAATAAGTTTCATATAGCTTCATCTTAATGAAAGTTTATGATGTTGTAAATCTGATGTAATTTCAGGGGCTGGCCGCCTGGTACGATGGATGCATTTATCTGGTCTAGGAATCATAAGAAGTGACTTCATAATGTACTCACCACAATCCCAACATTGCAGAGACCGACTCTATAAATTTTCTGCCCAAACGCTGTCACTATTTTCTGCACGCGCATGTGTGGTAGGGGGACACATGCGCTCTGTAGAGTTTTTGAATCAGCCAGGGCCCAGCAGGAAACAATTCACACACAATTCAAGGGGTACAACTGAGGAGAGTTTCAGGAGGGGACAATGTGCAAACATGTAACACAGAAGAGATAGTGAAGCACCCTGGGTGAACAGTAGCATGGGAGCCTCGGCCTCGGGGGGCCAAGGGAGGGAAGGGTCACCAGAACCGGCCAGCCATAGGCAGGAGCAGACAGGACCTGCCTTCAATAGAGGAATGCAACCAATTCTAATCTGGGGACACAGGAAGTCAGAAGAAAAATGACATGACCCCACCTTCCCCCCATTCTTCTGCTGAGCTCTCCTACTGGACAAACCAAACTACATACAAGTCACTCATCTGGGCACAGAGAGGACAGTAGAGAATTTGGAGTACATAGCACAGGTATGTGTTGTATCTCTGGGTCCCTCAGGAAAAAGGAGGAGGAAAGAAGTGGTAGAGCCAGGGTTAGGAGGGGTAGGTGAATACCTGTGTGGCAGGTGATTTTACAACAAGCTGCTAGCGTCATTACGTTTTACCCATTCCTTTGGTTTGTTCCATGTGTACTTTGTCCACAAAGCTGTTAATGCCTAGAGAGCAAGGTCTTCACACACAGGAACTTAGCAAGGATTGAATTCAATTTACAAAAATCACACCAGTAACAAACACCTCAGTTTCTCCATCCACAAAATGGGAACATGGGGAACTGGAGAGACACTGAACTTCATGATATAACTAACCTCAAAGGCTGTCATCTCTGTGCTCCAAACACACTGAGGTCTGGAACAGAAAGTGCTAGAAGGCATTACAAATATTATTGTTTTTACTGCTGCCATGATAGACCTGTCAAAATAGGATCCTGCGTCCAGCATCTCCAGATCACAGCAGAGCAGATCTGTCCCGTAATGAACACGCTGCCGAGCAGCAGCTGTGCAGTCAAAACATCGTCAGCCCACAGACTGTCTCTGGGGCTTCAAAAATTTCTCCTTCTTTCTGTCCTTCTCTCTCTCTTTCTTTTTCTACAATGGACACTCAAGCCCCGGGCTACATAACCACTGAGATTTTATTATAAAATACATTTCAAAATAATGGTTGCAAGTCTTGGAAGCAGAGAAGAAGATGAAAAAGAAGAAGTAAACAAGGCCCTTTTCTCCTACTAAATGATAAATTAAAAGCAGCACTTTGCCGTTCTGCCTCATTTATTATCGCATTGCGCTCTTGCCGCCAGAGTTAAGGTTGTGTCAGCGTTTCCATTATAAACCTCTATTTCCAAGGGTTTATAATTCAGCCATAAAAATTTGCTCCAGGCTGAAACTTGCCATGCAAAAGGTCTCATTGTAGGACCAAAGTTAGGGGCAAATTTAGAGGTGGGGGAAACTGGGTTGGCGGTACAGAGGCTACAGACGGTAGAAAAAAAAAAAAAAAACTGTCATCATTGGTGGCCCTTCTCTCAGGTTCAGAATGCATCCTGAATCTTATAGACACCTGAAACACCAAAAGAAGATGAAAAAGGGATTATCTTTTTTTTTTTTCATTTGTGGAAACAGTCATGATGGGGACAAAGCAGCACCAGTTTCAGGTATGTACTAGAAACCAACTTAGATTTCTGCGTTTTCAATGTACCTACGGCTGCTGATTGACAGAAGCAGATCACCTGTGTGTCCATTCTGTGGTCGGTTTTTACTTTATGATCATTCTTGTAAAATGTGAAGAGATGGATGCTTGTGCCTCTGCCACACGAGAACACAAAATTCTGATCTTCAATGTCATTTTCTGCCATTTCTCTCCTCCCACCTCAAAAGATAGAATCTGCCAAGTATCTTCATTCTAGTGTGCCAACTCCGGAGACCTCCTGGATGCCTGCTGTGACATCACTCTGCCCCTGTGAACACTGTGTCCCAAATGTAAGCTTGAGGGCCTTATTCTGGTGGTGGTTGTCAATCTTCATTTTAAGTTTTGTTTTGTTTTGTTTTGTTTTTCCTGGAGTGCTAACAATATCCAAAATATTATTAGACAGAGATTACAAAGTGGGCTGTTGAGTTTTGCATCCCAACAATGCTCATAGAAACAGTTAAATCCATATACAAACAGAAAACCAATTTTGCATCAGCTTCCTGCCTAAGTCAGACATGAAGCGGATCTATGATCCCTACAGGGTAGAGAGGCTTTCAGGTGCCAAGTTAAGCTGCCCCTCTGACACCTGTTCCAACTGACAGAGCTTGGGGGGTTGAACTCCTGCACTTGAAACCAAATGTATTGATTGGTGGTTCTCAAACTTGACGGTAGAGCTGAACTACTCCGTCACCAGAGGTTCAGATTCAGGGAGTCTGACACTGGCAGAGTATTTGCATTTCTAACAAGTTCCCAGGTGACGATGGTGCTGCTGGTGTGGGGTTCACACCCGCAAGCCACCGGTTCAGATTTTTCAGATAGGTATTAATGAAAATAAATGAGTGCTGTAGCCTTCCAAACGACGTAGCATTCTAAAGCATGCTCTTCTCAGGCTCTTTCGAAGTATCTTAAAATGAAGTCATTGGAGCTCATAGAACCCTTGTAATGATATAATGATCCATAGTTTACAGATGGGAGAATTAAGGGCAAGGGCTTTGTCTAATGCCAGGCAATAAATCAGTGGCAAAGCCTGGATGAAGAATCAAAATTCCAGGCTCCCTAATTCCAACGTCCAGGTGTGTGCTGACCTAAGCCGGCCAATGGGCCATTCTTCATGATATTAAATAACAACACATGTCGCCCACAGATGATTTTAAATAGAATCATGATGTATTCAACGTCATGGAAACAGACCACTTTTACAGTCCTACAGTATCAAGATTCACTTTATATGTTCACCCACTTTTATTTCAGTCATTGTAAAGGGGGCTTTAAGAAATGCAAGATGAACACGGTGAAAGGGGCTCTTATTTCCAGGGGGGAAGGGGGTGACCACTGAGTTCAACGTCATCACAATAAAGCATGCCAAGAAAAATTCCACCCGACTATCTAGGCAGCCATCAACATGATCTTATCTCACTCGGGCAACCGAGAAAGAGGCTGGCTATACTAAATCACAGAAATAATGTGAAGTAGAAAAGAAAAAGACAACTGCGGACAAAATAAGAGAGGAAAGTTTTATTAATTCTAAATATGCTTTCCCCGTTGGGTTTACACCAGCATTTGCCCTAATCGGTTCCAGATGTTCGGCCGTCCTGGAAGGAGCTACCTAGGCGAACACAGTAGCATGCCTCCTTTAAGTTAAAAGGGTGAAATCGTGGACCCAAGGGCTGATTTACAGTTCAGTTCGGTCAGAGCCCACAGCGCAGAGGAACAGAATGGCGAGCGGTGGGCGAAGGTGCACACGCCTTGTGGAAAAGGCCAGCGGCTCAAGGGTTAATGCCAACCTTTTCTTTGAATGCAGCCTTCTGTAGTAGCTAATGAAGGTAATGAAATATGACATGTAGTTTGGCCCTTGACCATCGAGTGCACCCCCCGCCCCTCTGTGCTGCGAACAAAGCCAAAACAGATGTAGCAACTTCTGTATGGTTTGGGGTTGACGTCTGTTACACAGAGCGGGTCACCGAGCACATTCCCAGAACGTTTGCTTCTGACACAAGCGGCATCATCTGAGAAGACGCTGCCTTTGTTTGTGATGTGGGGAGAGAAGGGAGGGACGGAGCCAGCCGACCGGGGGACTTGAGCTTCCACCAACACGAAGCCAGCTTCCCCTCCCCGTCTCTGCCCCGGTTCTCCGCCACCCTGCCGCTGCCTCTTTCCTCCTCTTGACCCTCCAGAAAATGGCGGGGTGGGGGGATAACCTTCAGGGAGAATAAAGAGGCAGCTTGGCTTCAGAGGGGGGAAAAAAAGCCTTCCCTGACTCTGGAGTCTGCAGAAAAATCACCTTGTACCTTTATAGCTGACCGATCTTTAAGATTCAAAGAAAGGGAATGATACTCTGGGAGGGTTGGGATTTGTACTTCCAAAAGTCACGTATGTTGGTCACTTTAGATGACGAAAAGGCGGCAGCAGTCCCTTAGCAAGCAGCATCAGCGTTTTAGGTTTTCTGACTCATGTCGGTATCTGTGCCTTGTAATTCCATGCCAGTGGACATAGCTCAGATGGAAATGTGCTTCTTGCCATGACAAGCACTCAGGTCCATGTAGCCTCTGTACTAATTACAGCTCTTCTGTATCTGGGGTCTTCATTCCTGAAGGCCACTGGGCTATTTGATTGTGTGACACCCCTCCCCCAGATCCCCATCCCCTGGGATCTCACTCAAGTGCTTTCCTTGAAAGAAAATATCATCAAATCTTGGCCTAATACAGTATCTAATTTTTTTTTTCCTAAAGCATCAGAAATTCAGCAAAGTTAGGGTAAAAAAAGAAGAGGAAGAGGAGGAGGAGTCTTGACAATTGATAGCCTGTTTGCAGCGTTATTCATCATTCTCAGCAGAGACACTGACATGTGCCTTTTGAAAGGGGATACTGTACCTTTAACCTTGACTCTGAATGCATTCTTAATTTGGGATGCAAGCGGAGGTTCAAGAATGGATAGCCTTTGGGTGGTGGCTGGGGGGAGGGGTGTGGCTGGATTTATTTATGAGGCGTGTGGAAAATTTTGACATCACATGCTACAGCCATTATTCACGTGTTACATGACACAAGATTGGCCCTTTTAATGCAGCAACATCACATAAAAAAATTTGATTTTGTCCTCTGACAGCAGGCTGGTCCACTATGGCTCGCCCACCTCCCTCTGAAATGTAATCTTTTTAGGTTAAAGGCCACAGGAAAGTGATTCGACTAGAACTGGGCTACAGCCTCCACCAGACCTCTGAAAGCTGGTAAGAAACATTGGCTTCTAAGACGCTCTTCGGTCCAGCCCTTTGTCCATTCATGCAGAGATATCTAGCTAATAAGATGCCTGATGAGCATCAGACCCAGAGGGTAAGAGAGACCAGTACCTGGAGGTTGGACAGTTGTTTTCAAAGCTTTCTTGTCGCCAGGATGGTACTTTATGACATGAGATTGTAGGGGGTATAGGAACCCACTTTGCAGATGAGACAAATAAAGCCCTGAAAGAGTGGCCTGTCCAAAGTCACACACATACAAATGGCTATGACTGAACCTAAGCCTTGTGACCAAACAGCCTCTCACTGCCTCTATTTGGCCCATTATTCCACACCTTCTGTGTACCAGGTAGGACCCTCTGAAGACTTGTATGTTAGGTACTTATCTCACTGAAAAATAGTTTATGGATTGCCTAGAACCTCTGTGATCCTACATCCTACAAAAATTCTCTCAATGCCATTTCAAAGAGAGGGGAGGGTGAGCCTGTGCTTTTCAACATAAAAGGAATATCCAGGGTGTCAAACTCCTCATTTCCCTGCTATTCATAAACACACTCAGGACTGACTGGCTACATTTTTATTGGCAACAACATACTGAGCTCCTGAAGCACAAGCCAATGATTGGAGTAGGCACCAGCTTAAGGAAACACAGACTCAGGCTGCAGGATCTGGGCATCCTGAACTGCCACCCCAGCGATAGCAAAGTCACAGGCTCTGACTGAGGCGAGGATGCTGGGAGGAAGGTCAGAGGTCCTGGGCGTCTGGCTCTGACACACATGCTAAGAAAACTCTATCCAGAGCCCAAGAACAATTCCCATAACTGTGCTTTGTCTGGAAGTCCATGACTTGAATAGAGCCAATCCATTCTCTTCCTGTAGAGGACCCACCTGCGAACGCAGCCAGGACAGGATGCCTGACAGCTTACATGGCGATGTTCAGGGCTAAGATCTGAGACACAACCTCTAGCGAGTTGAAAACCAGAGTCAGGCTTCGCTGGTTTCCGATGAGCGTGGAAATGCAGGCTTGGTTGGTAAGAAGTGACAGGAATCGAATCGTGTTACTTTATTAAGAACCTGGTCATGCCCAGCAAGAGTGGCACACTGTGCAAAGTGTCCTATAAGATCTTAAAGAGCAGAGGTCGCAGGCAC